>NC_069666.1:10705000-11057500 GCF_027244095.1 Hemicordylus capensis | reverse complement strand
TGCTGCATATTTGTCTGTTTTGGCTAATATCTTAATTGCTATATTTGGGTAATGTGCCTTTCATGCAAAATATTTAAATATTTAAATATTTTCATTTCATTCACTGTATATGCGCACTTTTAGTTCTTGCTCTGTGCTTGTTGTGTGACATCATTGTTATTTATTATCATTGTATACCACTTTCCAATGGCCTGTGTGGGCTTCCCAGCAGCAACTGGTGGGCCACTGTGTGAAACAGGATGCTGGACGAGATGGGCTTCCTTGGGCCTGATCCAGCAGGGCTGTTCTTATGTTCTGAAAGTGGTTTACATTGGACAGATTTTAAAAAATAAATAGGATTCCCTGTCCCCAAAGCCAACTGTCTTTACAGGATAAGAGCAAGAAAGCAAGGATGGATTCAAATTTAAACAAAACTTAAAACTTAAATTTATTTATTATAATTTAATTTTATTACTTAATACAAAAACATTATTTTGTTATAGGCTCTTTTTAACTACCAAAGACTATTTAAAAAAAGAAATAAATAAAGGAATAAAGGAAACTGGCCAGCAGCAGCAGCTTCTAATACAAAATCAAATATATAATAGTTCTTTTTCCTTCCATATTTATGGTGCATATTTATGGTGTTTAGTAATGAATAACTAGTTTCAGTGTTGATTAATCTGCAGAAGAAGGGGGAAAGGGTGAATAATTTTTTTTTGCACACCGCACTTTGTGCAACACCTTATTGCTATCCATGATATGGCTGTGTGTGTGTGTGTGTGTGTGTGTGTGTGTGTGTGTGTGTGTGTGTGAGAGAGAGAGAGAGAGAGAGAGAGAGAGAGAGAGAGAGAGATGTGCACACATGGCCTTGAAACTACCGCCCAGAACAAAACTGTTTCCACTCACTGGTGATAAAAATTAGAGGAAACACTAATTTGTTT
Organism: Hemicordylus capensis; assembly: GCF_027244095.1. Classification (NCBI taxonomy): domain Eukaryota; kingdom Metazoa; phylum Chordata; class Lepidosauria; order Squamata; family Cordylidae; genus Hemicordylus; species Hemicordylus capensis. The sequence continues at coordinate 11,056,577 of NC_069666.1, read as the reverse complement.
CTGCGTACAATGTGCACGTGCACAAGTGTTCAGAATGTCTGACAGGGGCTAGTGCCCAGTACCTTTCCAGGGTCTTTGGCAGAGGCCTTTTCCAGCATGGCCACCCAATAGCTGTCTTAATTGGCAATGAGGAGAGTGGAACCTGTGAAGTTTTGGATTCAAAGCATATGCTCTGCAAGTGAATCCATAGCCTCTCCATGTATTTCAGCTATTTATTTTTTTATTTATTTGATTTCTATACTTCCCTTCCAAAAATGGCTCAAGGCAGTTCACATCAAAATAAAAACAAAACTAAATCAATTAAATGATTAAAATCATTTAAACATTAAAATAATTTAAAACCAACATTAAAATATAAAACCATAAATCTAATTAAAAGCCTGGGTGAATAAATGTTTCTTCAGTGCCTTTTAAAAAGTTGCCAGAGATGGGGAGCAGTGCTCTCTCTAATTTTTTTCATCTGTGTGCAGAATTAGATTTGTTCTGGGAGGCAATATCAAGGCAGTGTGTGCGCACATGCATTCAGGGTGGGGCCTTCCCGATTCAACCTGAGCGGGATCTAAAAGTAACTGAGCAGACATTTTAAAAGTGTGTGAGTGCACACACATGCCTTAAAGGGAACACGGATGGGGAGGCTCTTATAGCGACAGGGAGACCTACCTGGCTGCCACATTCTGGACCAATTGTTGCTTCTGGACTACACAGCCCCACATACAACACATTGCAGTAATCCAGCCCAGAGGTTACCAGCAGATGTACTACCATTTTGAGGTTGCTCATCTCAAACTACTTAAGCACGTATTTTCAAGGACGAAGAATTAGCCGTGGTCCTTGGAAACCAAGAGAAATCTTTCCTGCTAGGTGCCTTTCCAGCCGCACTCTGAGAAAATAATAGTTTTAATCATACTAATTATAAGCAGCATTTCTACTAGGACTAGCTAAGTGCTTTAGAGCGTTCAAAATGCTTCCTATACATTATCTCCGTAGTCCTTGCCACAATTCTTGCATGCTATTCTCATTCCCCAAATTGCCAGTGAAAAGAAGAGAGATGCTTGCTTAGGGCCACAGAGTTCATAGCACAGGTGAGATCCGAACAGGGTTGACAGCGTACTATCTTAGCCCCTTCTACACCACATCTCCAAGAGGGGTAATCCACAGTTTTCCCAGGTTGCCATTTCTGCGGCTAAACTGCCCTGATTCAGGAAATTCTTCTAATGAGGAATTCAACTAACCTCAATTCTACCTCCCTGTGGGTTAACAAAATTGCTTCTTGTACTAATTTTGCAGAAATAATTACCCACAGTTGTTCCTCCTTTTCCCCACCCAGACATTCCTTTAGAATTCTGTAATGTCCAATGCACCTTTTTAAAAAACAAACAAGAAACACAACTGCCAGTTATGAAAGGGATATGCAGATTTTATTTTTATTCATTGCGTGCTGTCCAACATTTCATGGAGGAAGAAAGGGACCCCACGCTAATGTCCCCCTTTTGGTCCCAGCTCCATCCCATTTAACACTGCTAATTGACACTGCTTGTGCAAGTCATTTGCTCTGCAATTGCATTTTAAAACCTCGAGGTGAAAGATAGTCTGGAAAGGCAATCCTCCCTCAGTCTAAACACTGCAGAGTAAAACCTCACACCAGCATGTGAAATGCCAGCTGTATGTGAGCCTTAGTGTTCCTGTGCAGACGTTTTTGCAGATGGGCACTAGCGAAAGGGTACAGCCACCTTCTGCTGAGAACTAGCTTCTAGAGAACCTGGGGAAAGAGCTCAGTCCTAAAGGGTGATAGGAGCACCCCCATGTCAGCACACCCCAACCCTTCGGTATGGCAGCTCACACAATCATTAACAGTTGTCCTGCCCCTGTTTCAGGAGCTGTGTGCACCCCCAGCTTTTGAACATCTGCGAGGGGAAAGCAAGGTAGGAGAGGGAGGAGGTGACCACGTGCGAGGCTTGCGCTGGGTGGGAGGGCTCCATCCAGTCAGGGTTCTCTCTGGTTTTTCTCATCTGTATGCAGAATGAGTTTTGTTCTGAGCGGCAGTATCAAGCTAGTGTGCGTGCATGTGTATTCAGAGTGGGACTTTCTTGATTCAACCTGAGTGGGATCTAAAATGAACTGAGAGGACATCAGAAACCGTGTGAGGGCACGCACATGTGCACACCTTAGAGGGAACACTGGCTCCGTCCTACCCAGCAGCTATAACCAGCTGTTGAACGAGATAAAAGAAAAAGCCTTCCTACTCACTGAGCGCTTCGCACACGGTCACTTCCTTCCCCTCCTACCTTGCATTTTCCCTTTCAGACAAGCAAAGATCAGGTTGTGTTAGGGTTGTGAAATCTGGGTGAGATGCTTAAAATCTGGATGAAACCCAGAATTTCACAGGGCATAGCAACTCTAGGTTGTGTGCACAGCTCCCAGAAATGGGTATTTTAAGACACTTGCCCCACCTAGCCAGTTAATGATCCTGTGAACAGCTTTAATGTCTCCTCACGAGAAAGAAGACACCCTGGTTCACTTATGTAGAAACAGCCATCATCCAGAGAAACCCCAAGAGGAAAGGGTTAAAGGTGTCTGAGATCTTTGAATACAGGAGAGTCCGGAGGGCTGGGGAACAGCTGAACTGAACCCTCTGGGAAGCCCTCTCAGTATTCATAATTAGAAATTAATCCTTACCGAAATCTCAAGTATCTCCAAATTGAAGCACAAAAGGCCCTGCTCCAGTTATCAGTGGGTCCTGCCATCCAATATTAACATAAGGAAAATCATAAGATCAGTTGACTGCCAAGCAGTCAATGGGAATCAGCTACCCTTGGGAAGAGCCACTCGGGAATAGACCAATCTGCTGAGAACAAAGGAAATGCCATCACAAAAAGAGATTAGCTTGACTGGAAAGGGATTCGCTCCACTGGTAACTCCAGTAAAGAAAAGAAAGAGTAAACCACCCAGTCTTTCACCTTCCTAATATCTGCCCCATCCCAAAAGATAAAAACTATCCTCAACAGTTCCCCAAAAGGTGAAAGGTTAGGAACCAGAAAATAGGCAAGCTAGAACTACAGGACTCTGCCCCTCACTGGATTAAAGCAACTGATCCATCTACTCCAACCTTCTGCTTCCCAAAGGGACCAACCAGATGCCTCTGGGAAACCCACAGGCAGAAGATGACGGCAATGACCCTTCTCTGCTGTTGCCAGCTGGCCTAAGCAACTGCTATTCAGAGGCATAAAGCAGGACCTGACAAGTTCTCCTTAGATCTAGGAGACAATCCAAAAGATTTAGGAGCCACACGATGGAAGGTTGACAAAATTAGAGGACTTGGAGATGGACATTGTGGAGGGGGAGGAGAAATTGGCTAATTCAGGCCTGTAACCAGCCTAAAATTATGGGGGGGGGGGGAAGAGACAAAAACAGCAGTGAGGCAGTGTATCAGTCCCTCTCATCTGCCCCAAGTGCAAGTAACATCCAGATATTTAAAAATCAATTCCTCTTTAAAAAATAGGAGGGCAGAGTGAAAAATTTAGTGGGGGGAGGCCCAACCTCAGGCTATGGGCCTACTGGGTTTCTCTTTATTACTTTCACAAGTAATATACTTGGACCAGAAACAGGGCCGCCTGGGACAAATAAAGATTTTATTAAATAAGTACCTCTGAATGCCCCAGTCATAGGTAAGTTTCTAGGTGTCATGGCTCCCCAGCAGCAGAGATTTGTCAAGTCCTGGTATAAAGTGTATGTCATTCCTGAAGCGGGGTTACAACATGTACACTGGAGAATAGCTCAGAGAGAGAATAGCTCAGAGAGAGGCCTTCCAAGAAGATCATGTCCTCTGCAAAGCCACATTGCAGATGACAGTAAACATAGAATCCCTTTCCGCACACACTTGGGAGTTCCATAGCACTCACAAGTGAGGGCATCATTCTGTGAGGTGCTAATTGGATTTTGGCTCTCTTCTGTTTCCGGGCCTCACTGTTATTACACTATTGGTCTGGGAGCTCTGTGCACACTAAAAGTATCTGTATTAGAAAAAGACTGGCAAGATGGATCAGCTTTTTCTCCCCCTTGAGAGTTCAGTCGAACATTGATGCATGGGCAATTTCCCACGCATCACTCACACCTGCTACAGAACAGAGCTCATCTTGCAAATACTGGTTACTAGGCAGTTACCAGCCTGCAAGCTGTGGAGCAGCAAAATCAGGTAGGCAGCTCCACATCTGGGCCATGTTTAGCTTTGGACTGATGTAGCATCGTAGGGTCAAATTAGACATGCATGCAAATGCATACTTTTTAAAAAGCCTGGTCCCAACCAGTGTTCCCTGTAACAGGGATTCTCAATTGTTATTGGCGACAATTCCCAGATTCCACAGCTGCAACAGCCTTTGGCTGAGGATTACAGGAGTTGTAGTCAACAGCATCTGGGAATCCCTGTTACAGAGAACACTGCTTCCAACCAAACGTACCTCCTCTTTCACCCCTCAAAAGCTGAGAGGATCTCTGAAAGGGACTGCAGTGCGTGGGGAGGGAGAGGTTTATTTATTTATTTGATTGATTGATTGATTTCTATACCACCCTTCCAAAAATGGCTCAGGGCGGTTTACACAGAGAAATAATAAATAAATAAGATAAGATGGATCCCTGTCCCTAAAGGGCTCACAACCTAAAAAGAAACATCAGATAGACACCAGCAACAGTCACTGGAGGTACTGTGCTGGGGGTGGATGTGGCCAGTTACTCTCCCCCTGCTAAATAAAGAGAATCACCACTTTTAAAAGGTGCCTCTTTGCCAAGTTAGCAGGGTTAGCAAGTTCAGATGTTTATGGACTGTTATTATTGCTTTCAGTTGTGCACACTGCCTTGAGATAACAACAACAACAAATATTTATATACTGCTTTTCAAAAAACGTTTTCAAAGCCGTTTTCATAGAGGAGGAAATAAATAAATAAATAAGAGGGATCCCTGTCCCCAAAGGGCTCACAATCTAAAAAGAAACACAAGATAGACACCAGCAACAGTCACTGGAAGGATGCTGTGCTGGGGGTGGATAGGGCCAGTTACTCTCCCCCTGCTAAACAAAGAGAATCACCACGTTAAAAGCTGCCTCTTTGCCACGTTAGCAGGGAAATATTTCCCAACCAAATATCGCCCCCTCCCTGGTAAGTATTTGTAAGATATGTTTTCTTTGGGGGCAAACAGCTGCGCGGGGGTGGGGGGGGAGGGGTTGGCAGGGAAATCGCATGAGAGGAAGGAGGACATTTCATAAGAACATAAAAACAGCCTTGCTGGATCAGGACCAAGGCCTATCTAGTCCAGCATCCCATTTCCCACAGTGGCCCACCAGATGCCTCTAGGAAGCCCACAGGCAAGAGATGAAGGCCTGCCCCCTCTCCTGTTGCTGCTCCCCTGCACCTGGGATTCAGAGGCATCTTGCCTCTAAACCTGGAGTTAGCCTATAGCCATCAAGATTAGCCATTGACAGACTTGTCCTCCATGAATTTGGCTAAGCCTCGATTAGAGCCATCCAAACCAGTGGCTATCACCACATCCCTCGGGAAATAATTCCATAGATTAATTATGTGCTGTGTAAAAAAAAACTGCTTCATTTTGTCAGTCCTAGATTTCTTGGCAATCCGTTTCATGGGATGACCCATGAAAGAGGGAGAAAATCCTCTCTCTCTTCACTCTCTCCGCACCATGCATAATTTTAATTTTAAAATTTGCATAATTTCGTAGCCTCTGCCTAGTATACAGAGATGCGTGACAGCCAAACCGACCAACACCATGGCCAAGGTGATCTGCCATCTTGATCACCCACTGATTTCTAGTAATTCTTAGCGACTAAGCAGTGCCAAAGCTAAAGAAAGGACATAAAAATAAGATGGCATGGGCCACAAAGTACTAAATAATACAGACCTCTAGGAAGACAAATAAGCTGCTATAAAAAGATGCTTTTGACTGAACTCTGAAGTTGGAGTGTAATAATTATGCACAGAAGTGTCCATTTTCTTGGTCTTTTTATCTGGAAGTGGCAGCGATGAAGGAATTTACAAACTGCATGGATGCCCATTAGAAGTACATCAGCTGTAGGCTGGGGTGAAGCCAATGTACTCGGAACACTCACTAGGTTTGTAATAGGCACCCTCTGCTAAATGGACTTCCTACAACTTGCAGACAAGTGAAAAAGGCACGCCTGGGGGCTTTCATTTTCCAACACTCTTGGACACAAAAGATGGAAAGAACAACATCACTTAGTACTCACAAGGAGGTAAAGAGCGAGGCTGGGAGGCCCAAGTAAGAATCCATCAGCCCTAAAATGACTAGACCAGACTAGCCAAGAGAACTTTTCAGGTATAGGAAGCACACAATTGTGCAATACTTAAGCAAAAAATTAAGTTACAGCCAACAATGATGGAAACAGCAGTACTGTAAGCAAACCCAAGATGCTTTCCTGGAAAGGGATACTATACTGTATGCACACTGGGTCAAACTATCAGAAGTCTAGTTGTGCAAATCTGTGGCATGTTAAAGAGCAAACTGATGCTCAGGGTTACTTGTGGCTATTCTCCAGCCACGTTTCCCGATTTCTGAGTCTGGGTAAACCAGACCACTGAGCAAAGCAGGAGCGAACCAACAGGACCAGAGGAAGCTGCCTTATACTGAGTCCATCTAGCTCAGTACTGTCTACACTGACTGGTGGCAGCTTCTCCAAGGTTCAGTGTTTTCCAGCCCTACATGGAGATGCTCCTAGGGACTAAATCTGGGAAATCACCATATAGGAATCAATTGCTAACCCCGGCTAACTGGGCAAAGAGGCACCTTTTTAACGTGGTGATTCTCTTTGTTTAGCAGAGGGAGAGCAACTGGCCCTATCCACCCCTAGCACAGCACCCCTCCAGGGACTGTTGCTGGTGTCTATCTTATGTCTCTTTTTATACTGCGAGCCCTTGGGGACAGGGATCCACCTTATTCATTCATTCATTATTTCTCTATATAAACTGCTTTGGAAACTTTTGTTGAAAAGCGGTATATACATATTTGTTGTTGTTGCATCCCGACGTTCGTAACATTGCTTCAGAAACAAGCTACCTCTAGCATTCAGTTTTCATAAGTATTCTCCACCCTCTCTATGACAGAATAATTTGGCAGGACAGACTGTTAACATGGGGAGAAAAGAAGAAGTCGCTCCTGCCACTCCTGTCTGCAATCTTCACATGATCAGCAGGTTCTTCTGGTGCACCAGGAAAAACAAAGCAAAATGGTGACTACTCCCATCTCCTGTCTGAATAGAAAGCTAAAAGGAAGTTCACCCTGTATGGGCAGAAGCCAGTGCTAAAAGTGTGTGGCTTGCCTTCCCTCATAATCTCACGAATATAGGACACAATTGGCTAAGCTAAAAAGAAGTAAAGGCAATACAGTACTAAAGTTCAAATGTACTTTGTTAGAGAATTGAGTGTTTGATTTTTAAAAAGCATTTTGTTAACTGATCGATTAAATAATGGCCAAGTATTTTTAAAGTGTTAACTGTATTAGATTAAAAATATACTTCAGCCATCAGCTTTGATGCCAATGCTAAACTACGAGCAAATCAATTATTGCAAAACAATGAAATGCATACAAATGTTTGTGGTGAAGGTTACTTTTAACAGGGTTAGGTAGCATCTGTCAATTCAAATGTTTCATTCAAAATAATAAATTCTGGGTGTTGGGAAATATGCTTTCAACTTTGTTGAAAAATGGTATATAAATATTCGTCGTACTCGTATTCTATGCATGGAAAATTTCTGAAGGAAGCAAAAAGATCTACTAATTGCAGCTACCTGCAATCCCTCTAAGCATCCTCACAGTGGGGAGTGGGACAGAGCTGTGGAACTCCTGTCCTTTAAGGCTCTTTCCTTTTAGAGTAGGAGTAGAAGGTTAAGTGGGTGAAACCTCTCCTGTTACTGTAGCACTGTGGCTGACCATTTCCATTAGAAATTTGTGATTTTAAGTCACTGCACACAATGCTTTTTCTGCACTGATGAAACTAAATCTTTACCCATTTGTTCTTCAAAGCCTACACAAAACAATCTAAAGCTACAAAACCATCGATTGTAAGCTTTCACAGCTTGCAATGTGCAGGTGTGTGTTATCACAACAACCTGTGCATTTTTAGCAAATGGGAACATTTTGGGAGGATGCTTCATTGCTCAGCTACTGCTTTGCTCCCCTCTGAGCGGCACAGAAGGGAACACAAACATGTCTGACAAACAGTCCAGCACCAAAGGTAGGGCCAAAGCAGATGCGACATAATTCATGTAATTGGCCCTTGCTAGTAAGTTTTTTTTCAAATGCCAATAGCGGCGGGCAGAGGGGGGTAGGAACTCAGGATTAGGACAGCAGCCATGAGTAGGGAGGGTTTATTGCATTACCCCTGAGTCCCGATCCTGCTAAAGCTCCCTCCTCCAATAGCTATTTGAGTAAGTTAGAAAGTTGCCAACAGAAGCATTCCCTCCAAGTCTAATAGCTGTCACAAGAGTACATTTTCATCAGGGTTATTTATTGTTAGATTTCTACACCACCTTTCGCTAAAAACAACCCCAAGGCGGTTACAGCGCAGGAATAAAAGGGTTTAAAAATGCAACACCTTGCTACAGTCCTCATTCTAATCAGCAGTGTACCGTGGTGACTATCTCCACTGGGGGAAAAGCACACCCCCAAGGGGATGATGATGATGCGATCCATGTCACGTCTAGTTTGGCCCTAACACAGCTGCTCTCCAGAAAAATTTAGGTGGATGTGCAAACCAGGAATAGAAATGTGAAAGATGCCACCGGGCAGCCGAAATTTATGCTGTCACTTTAGCTCCTGTAATGCACGCAGACGCTTGTGTCACTGCACTCAAGGAGCACCCTGCGCAATCCAAGAGATGCAGACCAGGCTGGCTCTCGCAGTTGTGCTCCCCACCCCCCACCCCATCACCCCTTGCTCCAGGACTCTGCCGATACAATCTTGCAGAACCGCTAGGGAGGTGCTGGATACTCCACCAGCCCTCAGGCTTTTGCCGCAAACTGTTTTAAATGTGGTGGCTCTGGAGTGCAACGGCTCTTTCAAGGCGATTCAGACTGCTGTTTTCATTTTTATTTTTTTGCATACCGCTAGAGCAGCCTTGCAATGAAGCCTCCGAAACTGACCCATCTGCAAAGCATTGTTGCACTTGCCTCCTCCGGCACACAATACCCACTTATTTAAAAGATCATTTCACTTTTCAACAAATATAGGAGCATAGGAAGCTGCCTTATGCCGAGTCAGATCCTTGGTCCATCTAGCTCAATACTGTCTGCAGAGACTGGCAGTGGCTTTTCCAAAGTTGCAGGCAGGCGTCTCTCTCAACACTGTCTTGGAGATGCTGCCAGGGAAGGAACTTGGAACCTTCTGCATGCAAGCATGCAGTTGCTCTTTCCAGAGAGGCCCCATCCCCTACAGTGGAATGAATATCTTACAGTGCTTGACAAATTTTCTTTGGATCTGGGAGCCAGCCCAAAAAAATTAGAAGCCAGACAATGGACACTTGACAGAATTACCGGACTTAGTGATGGATATGGGTGTGTGTGTTGGGCAGCACAGATTCTTTATAAGCAACGTACTGAGAACAGAAACAGAATCTGCCTCCAGAATATCCTAGTCTAGGTGCTATGGTTACATTTCTAGGCACCATGGCTCACTGGTGCCTGGGATTTGTCAAGCCCTGCATTATAGTTATAGCAACCAATTATTATGCACTTTCATTTAGGATGTACGTACATAGTATTTTTTTAAGAAAATGATGTAAATTGCCTTTGATTTGTGATTTAAATAGATTCACCTTGCCGCAAACAAGTTAGGGGAGAGTGCAGTGCAGCAGTGGCAGGTGGGGGGTGGGAGGAGTTCACCTGTCCCCTACCCCAACATCCACAAGATGAGTATCCACAGTGAAAAATATCTGGAGGGAGGGTTAAGAACCTCGCCTTCCTTTTGCCCACTAATTCCCCACTTCAGGACTGGCCCCCTCTGCTCTGCAGCTGAGGAGACCCCAATTCCTTAGACCTGGAATTCCAAACATCTTATTCCACCCTACACAAATTTGCATTTCTTGACAGACAGCTTCAACTGCAATGTTCCTTACAGAGTTCACACACTTCCAAAACACCCAAAGAAGCCTCATGAATTGTTTTCAGGCAATGCAAGAAAAGCTTTTTAAGTTTTCCTGAGGGCTGCAGAGACAGTGTGGGGGATCACAGCAGGAGAGACTAATTTAGCAAGTAGGAGGAGAGAATCAACACCCATTCTTGTAAGCCAATGGGACAGAAATAGAAAGTGGTTAAAGGAGGCACATATTTGAGCCCAGTCAAAAGTTAAGGCTTCGGCCGGATTTTTATTTGTGTTGAGGATCTATTGAGGCAGAGAAAACATGAAAGTGGCGACACAGATCAAGGCCATCTTGGGATTCTTTAGGGAAGAGGTACAGCTCAGAAGGCACTGGAAGCTCTTGGTCTTATCTGAAGCAGCTCTCCAGGCAATTGGGCTTCTGTTCTCCCACCCTCTCTCTCCAGCCTGCATAGCAAATCTGGCTGGCTGGCTGAGTGGAAGCATAGCAGTGCCATTTTTAATCTCTTTCTGTTTGGTCACTTAGGGTTGCTTTTTGCTTCTATCCCATTCATTCTTTAGCCCTGTTCACATGCAGTGTTGTCATGTCCTCTGGAATTTCGGGTTTCACCTGGATTTTAAGCATAACCCCCAGATTGCTTAACTCACCCAGATTCGCCCAGATTTCAGCTTTCTTTATTTATTTATTTTAAAGCTAGGCTCTAGCCCTTGGAGTAGCAGAGTTACGGAGCAAAACGTGCAGTCACTATTCTGCTCAAAAATTATTTTCAAACCAATGTACATAATATGCAAATTAAGCACCTGGATTTGGAAAGCCATAATATGGCAATCCTATTTACATGCTATGTTCAACACTCCTACAATCTGTGTACGGTGTACAGATATGTACAGGTGTAGTTATTCACATGTTGTACAGCACATGGGTACAGAAGTACATTGTACATGGTACAAATGTACCATGCATTTGAAGGGCCTCTACCCAGGTTCAATTTTTAAAATAGTTCAATTGTACCCAGGTTCAATTTGTCATTCACACAAAAACAGATGTTTACAAACATCTAAATGCAGGTACAACATAATGTCTGAATAGGACTTCTGTGTTTGCCAAATGCAGGCATGGCCAACTGAGCATGTTTGGCATTGAGGAGGGAGAGGTAGCAGCTAGCCGGCATATACCCATTTCCACCTTCCACATGTTGGCATACATGCAGAGCAAGCAAGAACAGAAGTGCAGAGTCTCAGATACAAACAGCTTCTCCCCGCAAAAATGGTCTCTTCCTCACCTCCATTAGTGACTCCAGCCAACACTTTGTAACTGTCTATTTATATGCTGGGTCTATACACACATCTGCCCTTGGATTATCAAAGCATATGTCCCACAAAGAATGCCAATCATGAAGCCTGAGATTATGAGCCATTTCCAGTCTTAGAAGCTTTGTTTTCGTTTTGCACCAGCAGGGGCACTCCTAGGGAATTTGGGTGCCCAGGCGTGAAAGGCTTCGGAGTCTCCCCCCCCCCCCGCAAGTTAAAATTAAAAGGTTTTTATTTTAGTTATGCCTGCTGCAAACCACCGCCAGAAGGTCCAGGGGGGCCTCCTGCCTGCCGCCACCCCACCACTCTGCTGCGCCTTCAAAATTCAAGCCACACCAGTTTAGGAATCCCAGCTCTAACCACTATACCACACTGGCTCACCATACTGATATTACACTAACAAGGGTAAGCAAGCAACCTTGGCTCACCGGCTGCTGCTGAACTACAACTCCTATCCTCCCCCCACCCCCCGTGCCTGGCTCTGCAACCACAATTTATTGGGCTAGCATAACGCAAACCTGGATGCTGCCCTGGATGATGGGAGTTGTAGTTCAGCAGCAACTGGAGAGCCAAGGATGCCTGTCTTGGTGCAGCTAGCACAACACAAACCTGGATGCTGCCTTCTGTTCACTATGCAGACAAACGGATAAGTTATTAAGAGCCATGGAAAACTAGAGCTTCATGCATGTCAACAATGTCACAGCCAGAGCAGCGGGGAAAGAATACATTTGTGATCTCCGTAGCTTTCCGGAGTTACAAGGCACATAAAACTCCATCAAGCCATTTCTAAGCGGGACAGCCATGTGGGCTCAATTAGAATCTCCTTTATGAACGCAAATAGGTTTCCCCTCCCCTGATCTTTCATTGTACTCGCCAAAGAGTCAGGCCCACTTATTCGCTGACGTACAGACCGCCACTATGATTAATGAACAGGTATTTCAAGCTGTTGGAAGCCAGGTGCATGTCTGCCACGGAATGCCAAACAGTGTGAACTTCCCTCTCACTGAAAAATTGAATTCCAAGGGCTTTATTCAATATCTGAATAGCAAACTAGCTACAGAAATTAGACTTATAGAGAGAGACTGGAAGGAAAAAAAGGGGGCAGGGAGAGTGAAACGCCACAGAACAAAGCAGGGAACACAGAGCAGAAATCCTCTTCGGCATCTAGAACCCTGTGCACAGATCCAATTGACCCATCTCAAAAAGCACATTATGTATCTATTCATTTAAACTTTTTTACCCAGCATCTTCATACAGTCCAGGGCTGCTCAACTTCGGCCCTCCTGCAGAGATGTTGACCGACAACTCCCATCATCCCTGACTATTGGCCACAGTAGCTGGGGATGCTGGGAGCTGTAGTCCAAAAACAGCTGGAGGGCTGAAGCTGTAGTCCAAAAACAGCTGGAGGGCCGAAAAACAGCTGGAGGGCCGAAGCGCCCCAATATAGTCTCAGGGCAGTGAACAATACTAGAAGCAGCACTACAAAACACAACAGAACACTACAAGTTGTAAGTAATCTGAAAGATGCGGTCCAACAAAAATGCAAAGAATAAAAACCACAGAGGTTTGAGAGGTTTACCATAAAAGCAGAGCAGCTCAACCTACTGGCATAGAAGTGGGTCTAAATAAGAATAACTTCACCAGGTGTCTAATATGGGAGAGGGAGGGGGCCAAGCGAGCCTCTCTGGGAAGAAAATTCCACAGGGACAGGGCCACAGCTGAGAAGGCCCTACCTCACCTGGCTGTCAAACAGGCCTCAGATAGAGGCAGCACACTATCCTGTCTGAGCTAAGTCAGGGTTTCCACCAAGGAGACTTCATCATATGTAGGCTAGAGACAAACAATAGTTTAAGACAGGGGTGTCGAACTGGGGGCTGAAGTTTGAAAAACCTTTGCCTTAAAGCACTGGAAAACATGACAGCTAAGGGGAGGCAGGAGAGAAGTTTACACAAATATGCATGCTGTGGGTATAGAAAGAATACTTCCTCTTAAGACTAGAACTCAGGTACATCCAGTATAACAAACTGTCAGCAAACTCAGAACGGACCAACGGAAGTAAATGGGGGATACTTGGCTTGTGGAATTTTCTATCAGAAGATGCAATGATGACTTCTGATTTGGTTGGCTTTTGAAAAGGGACCAGACAAATCTGTGAAGATCTCTATCCATCCTTCAACAGATATTAACCATGAGAGCTAAATGTAGCCTTCAGGTCAGGGGCAGTATACCTATGAATATCAAGTGCCAGGGCCAAAAACAGTGGGGGATACCAATTGCCCTGGTGCCCTGCTGGCAAACCGCCTAGGGGCGTATGGTTGGATAGATCCTTGGTTTGATCCAGTGAGCCTCTTGGCTTCTTACCTTCAGCAAACTCAGAGTGTAACAAGCCAGCCTCTTGGCTGCTATACCCAGGTTATGCCTTCAATACTCTTTAATATGAGCTGAAAACAAAACCGCGATTTGTTCGCTCTTGGATCCCCAGGGGATCCTTCTGTCTGAGTCCAGCCACCACATCCCATAATTGCTTGTTTCAACAGATAAATTGATTTAAGGAAAGATAAGTTCGGGTAGTCTTGTCCCATGCACTGTTCCCAAGGGAAAGGGGAGAGAGAACTGCTGAAGCTCTTTCCAATTTGCATTCTTTTAGGTCACCGTTGTTCTGAAGGCATAATAATGTAGGTCGGATTTAATGAGCTGTCTGGTATGTGGTGTCCTCCATTCACTTTGCAGCAATTTTCTTGAGCTCATGGGGTTTCCCCCCAAATTACTCTTCTTAACTCCTTTTTTACCTATAATACTCTGGGTTTTTTCTTTCTGCAAGATATAGGGTGAAGCCATAGATAAGATTTTTAGAGAGCAAACAGCACTGTGCAAACTTAAATGTGTGCATTCCAGCAACTTAAGTGCCGTATCAGAAGATCTGCTCTCTTGTGCATCAGCTGGGCTGTTTGCCTTTTAAAAACTCTATCTATCACATTTTTATACTGCCCAAACTTTCATCTCTGGGCGGTTAACATAAAACAATTAAAACACATATAAAAAGTTAAAACAATTCAACAATTTAAAATCAATCACAAAATTAAAACCAACAAATTTTAAAAGGCTGAGAAAGCTTGGTTGAAAAGATGGGTTTTCAGATGTTTTTTAAGAATTGCCAGAGATGGGGAGGATCATATCTTAGTAGGGAGCACATTCCACAATCTCGGGGCAGCAACCGAGAAGACCCGTCTCTGTGTAGCCATCAGACGAGCTGGTGGTAACTGGAGACAGACCTCCTTAGATGACCTCAATGAATCAGTTTCTTTATAAACATAAAGAAACATTATGTTTCTTTATAAACAAAGAAAAAAGGAATGCAAATAGATATGTTTGCTAGCTTACACACTCATTTATCCTTTACCTTGCCACAATAAAAACAAACATTTTAACAGTTGCAAAATTGCTCTGGACTGGAGTACATCTATTGACGACAGCGTAGACACTAGCCAACAGGCTTCCTTCATTGTTGGCTTTTGCCAATTCAGATTGACCACACTGGAAACTTGCTTGCCACAAGAGAGAAAAAGGTACATTTGTAGTGAACAAATGTACATAGCACAGGGAGTGTGCTTTCAGACCAGCCAAACAAATGTTACATCTAGCTTTGTCCACAGTTCAGTCGCCTTATTATTTTTTTTAAAAAAATAAGTGTCACAGTACATTCTTCATATGCTTTCCTCTAGTTCTCAGTAGCTCCCTGTTCAGGCAGCCCCTAAGCAAGAATTCTTATCAGGAAGGCGGCGGGGGGGATTAATTTTGGAGCAACAGTGAAAAGTTGCTTCCTTTTTTAAAAATCATGATTAAACCAGGTTTTTCCTGATAATAGCATATGGCTATATACAAACTCTCTTCCTTGGTGGCAACAGAAAAGCATTTAGGGAAGCCTCCCTACTAGCCTTCTCCATCCCTCCCATTCTCACACCGTTCAATTAGACCTATTAATAGGTCCACTTCATATTTCCCCCCACTGTGTCCATGTTGCCAGGGTGTAGTGGATGTTTAACTCACACACTGGAGCTTACCTGCCAATTTACTCATGTAGCTTACAAAACCTAGCCTGGAAAAAGATGTTTCCAAACCCTTCCTAACACACAGATTTTGACATCCTGAATTAGATTTGTGTTCTGGAAGATATTGTGTGACAACAAAAATGTGCAAATTTATGGCATCTCAATGTGAACATGTGCCTTCAGGTTGAGGCAAATGTATATTATTTCAAGAAATATTTGGCAAGACACGTCACTAGCCCGCATGGAAGAAGCTGTCTCACTGACACAAAGTCAAACAACATTAGCATCAATACCTGTTGCGCTTTGAGTTAAACCAGGCATACTTCTCTTCCTCTTCCAACATGTGGCAGTCAATGCATTCTGCTCTTAAGGTAGCAATATTTAGCTTCTGGTCTCACCACATGTAGGCTGGAGACAAATAATTGTTTAAGGGAGCTGAAAGTGACTGGAGAGTAGTTTTACATCCCTGCTGGTTGTAGACATTCTTGGTTCCATTTTTGCCACTGGTCAAAACAGTTTTTTTAAAAAATGTGTGGAAGGAGGATGAACCCACAGTAGTGGGAGCAATCCCTTTTCCAAGCCACTTTCAACTCTCTGAAGAAGAAAAAACACACAACTATCGTTTTTCACTGCTCCTTGCTTCCTGCTGCTCAACTGTCCAGGGAAACTCAGTGGTAGTGAGAAGGGTCAAAGGTCAGTGTCAAGGGTCATCATTGTTGGGCAGCTGCTGAGGGCCCAGGGCTCTCAGGAGGGCCCACTCCTGATTGCCACCCGTGGCACCAGCATGCACATGATGTCTGCGCATATGTGGGCACCATTTTGTGGTCAGCATGGTGTTGCTGAGCACACAAATGACATGGGTTTTTTTTAGTGCTCCCTGAAACCTAGAACTGGCCCAGGTAGGCTGACCTTATCACAGGTTAAGTCCAGTCTGTGTTAGTTATATTGGCTCACGTTCACTTCAAGTCTCAACCATTATTTAAAAGTGGAAGGTTCCAGGCACACGAAAGTGTACAACAAACCTACAGAGCATAATGAAAACCCAACAGAGATGGCAATTTCAAATGCACCCTGATGGGCCTTTTCAAACAGGGAAGGCCATTTTTCCTTTGGGCCATCGGTTTCAGAGAAGAAATAGAGAGGGAAAGGTGACGCATACGCTCTGCCACTTCTCCATACCAAACTGCTTCTCTGGAAGCAGTTCTTCCTAACAAAGTAGCTTTGTGTAATGTCTCGTTTGGCTAATGCACAAATTTGCTGAAGTATATGCAAAGCAGTCGCTCTACCACTGAGTTACAGCTCCTCCTCATTCCCAGTGGTACTCTTCCGAATTTATCCTAGAAGCGTACCTTTGTCCTAAACCTTCAGGTTACTTTTAAGACTCTTATGTTCAAGTGCTACACCACAGAGCCTTAGGTTTACAGCATAGCTGGATGTTCAAGTAGAAGCCAAATATGGACACTCCCAACACAATTATCTGTACAATATAAAAGCAACTGCAGAGAACTGCGTTGAGCAATGCAATGCCACAGCCTGCACTTCTATCACACATTTCCTCTGGAAAATTTCGGACAGCTTACATGGGGACCCCATCCAGGCACTGCAACCTCCTTAGCGTCACCAACTGCCATAGGGACTTTTTCCTGGACTCCCTCTTACCCTCCCTATGTATTGGTCCTTGGGCAGCCATATTCCTTCCCATATACATACACCCTTCCACGATTCAGCAGACACTCCAACCTTCCAACGACAACCAGCTTCATGGAATGCAGGCAAATCTAGTGATGGATAAGTAATATGCAGATGGGCTCCATTCATGCAATTTCCCCAGTCAACCATGTTCCATTCATTCCACAGCATGCCGGATGTCTCTGCACCAACCTCCTACCTTGGCTCCATCCACACTGATTATCCGATAGCTGTTTCTCGTGCTGTCATAGAAGTAGGAAACAGTGACAGCCTGCTTGCTGGCAGGAACCCAGTTCTTCTTGGTGGTGGGGTCAATTTGGAAGACATGTGCTCTGGTGGTGAAGATGGGCTGCTCTCTGGAATAGGGAGGGACAGGAGAAATGGAATGCATCATGAGTTTGTGAAGGATGGAATGTATACAATTCTGCCCTTGATCAACCAACGTTGATCAAGCCAAGCTCAAGGGACTACAGCTCAAGATGAGATAACGCAGGAATGTCAACTGGGAGCCCAAAGCAGTAAAGTGAGCACTTGAGTCAGCTCTCTTGTATCTATTCTGGGCCACATCATCTGACATTTTAGCTCCTTCCAGCCAATGGCCCTGGGACCTGCCCAAACCAAAGCTGCTACAGCAATGTACGTTTGCTTTTTTAAATTTCCCAGGATGTTACAAACAGCCACACACTTGTGATTTAAGATGACAACTCCTTTAAAATAAAATAAAAAACCATGCATTACCTTTCTTAGTTTACCTACAAGGTTTATAAGGCACCTCTTCCTCCCATCCTGGTTTTCACAATCCAAGCATTGCCCCCAAAAGAGTGGGCGAGTTCACACATAATGCACAACTCAAGGGCCACAGTTCTAGGAGCACAGACTCTCCCCTCCCATCTCCACGCAAGTGCCTACTTCTTTTGTGGGTTAGGTTATGCGGAGATTGATGGGTTGGGACACGACAGCCCATCTGGGCGTATCCTAACCTACTTGGCTCCAGGGAACTCAAGATCCGAACCTGAAAGCTG
The DNA here is from genome assembly GCF_027244095.1 of Hemicordylus capensis. Taxonomy (NCBI): domain Eukaryota; kingdom Metazoa; phylum Chordata; class Lepidosauria; order Squamata; family Cordylidae; genus Hemicordylus; species Hemicordylus capensis. The sequence continues at coordinate 11,038,392 of NC_069666.1, read as the reverse complement.
AAGTTAGTTCATATCATGGGTTCCTTGGAGCAAGTAGGTCAGGATATGGCAAGATTGGTGGGTCAGACACTGTGCCCAAATCTTGACAAACCCTAACTTGCAAAGGGAGTAGGCCCTCTAATGGGAATGCAAGAGGGAAGAATGCATTCCTAGAGCTGAGGAAGGTTCCGCCCAAAGGTTTTTCAAGCTTCTATCCTCAAAATACTCTTTCATCCATTGAGGAACCTCTGCTGAGAAATCCTGCAAAGGATTCTGAAGTGTGTACAGTTCTTGCAGGGCACCACTAGCTCTCTCTGACGACCCACATGAACCCAGACTTTGCAACAAAACCCCTGAGATTGAAACATAACCACCATTACTTATCTTCTCATAGAACAGGGGCAGGGTAAGGTTGATTGGTCACAATCAGCAGATCTCTGAGTGATCTGCAAGGTTGTCTCACTCTCTGTTTAACGGCAGCAAGCAAAAATACACCCAAAACAAAATCCTCTCCCATGGCTAGCCTTGTGCCAAATGCTTCTCTCTCAGTCTCAGTATTTGTCATCTGTAAAATATTACCAGGTCCTTTGGCCAGCTCTGCTGGCCAGTCTTAGAATCCCCGCTCTGTAGCAACTCAGATGTAGATTTGTACTCGGTTCTGCAGGTTCTCACTGTATAGCAATTAGGGTGCAGGAAATAATCATCAGCTGCCTCCCCGAGCTGCTACTTTGCACCTGGCTCGAGTTTTTGGACTTTGGGGTTCTGGTCAATCTTCAAGTAAATCTGCCCAAACCATTGGAGGAATCCCAAAGCTCCACAGAATTAGGCCAGGGCTTGAAAAATCCCAGGTGCCAGGGAGCCATAGTGCTTTGGACTTTAACTGTGGCGCCTAAACGAGGATATTATTATTATTATTATTATTATTATTATTATTATTATTATTATTAATTTATTCGATTTCTATACCACCCCTCCAAAAATGGATCAGAGTGGTTTACACAAATAATAAATAAATAAGTTGGTACATCTTATTGGTACATCTAGTCTAGGAGGGTGAGTGCTACAGGTGAAACTCAGAAAATTAGAATATCGTGCAAAAGTCCATTAATTTCAGTAATGCAAATTAAAAGGTGAAACTGATATATGAGACAGACGCATTACATGCAAAGCGAGATAAGTCAAGCCTTAATTTGTTACAATTGTGATGATCATGGTGTACAGCTCATGAAAACCCCAAATCCACAATCTCAGAAAATTAGAATATTACATGGAACCAAGAAGACAAGGATTGTAGAATAGAACAATATCGGACCTCTGAAAAGTATTCAGTATACTGTGCTTGATTGGCCAGCAAACTCGCCTGACCTGACCCCATAGAGAATCTATGGGGCATTGCCAAGAGAAGGATGAGAGACATGAGACCAAACAATGCAGAATTGCTGAAGGCCGCTAATGAAGCATCCTGGTCTTCCATAATACCTCATCAGTGCCACAGGCTGATAGCATCCATGCCACGCCGCATTGAGGCAGTAATTGCTGCAAAAGGGGCCCCAACCAAATACTGAATACATATACATGCTTATACTTTTCAGAGGTCCGATATTGTTCTGTTCTTCAATCCTTGTCTTCTTGGTTCCATGTAATATTCTAATTTTCTGAGATTGTGGATTTGGGGTTTTCATGAGCTGTACGCCATGATCATCACAATTATAACAAATTAAGGCTTGACTTATCTCGCTTTGCATGTAATGCGTCTGTCTCATATATCAGTTTCACCTTTTAATTTGCATTACTGAAATTAATGGACTTTTGCACGATATTCTAATTTTCCGAGTTTCACCTGTATATCTGCTGGTAACTTCCAGACTTGACTGCTGCAATGCACTCTATGTAGGGCCACCTTTCATAGTCTGGAAACTGTAGTTGGTCCAGAATGCTCTCTGGGTCATCTCGGAGAGGTCCATTTCAGTACTGAGAGAGTTACACTGCTGCCGATAGGTTTCCGGGCAAAATGCAAGGTGCTGGTCATAACTGATAAAACCCCAAACAGCTCAGGCCCTGGGTGTTTAAGAGAACGACTTCTTCACTATGAACCCCACCTCCCACTGAGATCATCAGAAGAGGCTCCTCATCTGGTGGCTACTCAGACACAGGCCTTCCCCTCCATTGCTGCCTCAAGGCTCTGAAACGTGCTCCCTGCCAAAACAAGAGCCTCCCCATCTCCATCTCTGATAACTTTTTAAAAAGGCAGTCAAGACACATTCGTTCACCCAGGCTTCTAATTAGATATTGTTTTGATAGTTTAACTTTTTTTAAATTTTAGATTATTGTGGTTTTAGCCATTTTGTTATAATTTGTATTTTACTGTGAGCCACCCAGACATGCAAGTTTTGGGCAGGATAGAAGTATGTCAAATAAATATTCAGAGGCAGAGTTACTTAATGTAAGCTTTATTTGTCCCAAGCAAGTAAGTTTCTGTTCTGTTACTTGTAAAGGGGATAAAGAGATGCTCATTTATTTATTCATTCGATTTCTTTCATGCTCTGCATCGTCCATCATTAAGCCCAGTAATTTTGTCAAGTGTCCCATAGTCTGGCTCTCACATTTTGGGCCTGGCTCCTGGATCCAAAGAAAACTTGTCAAGGCCTACCCTGGACCTTCCCCAAAGCCCCACTAGAACCCCATGTTCTATTTGATTTTGCAAGCAAGTCCACCCACCTCCCCCAGAGGAACCCCAGAGTTCAACAGAGCAGAGTTTGGAAGTCACTGCTTTAAGACTCCAATCTCTACTGGATTTGTCTTGGAACACCAAGAGCCTAATAGCAGTTTTCCAGATCTGCACGAAGAAAAATAAATAAGTAAAAGCTCAGCAAGCAACAGTGAGCCGGCATGAAAAGGAAAACGATATTTTATTCTCTGGATATTTATGATCAAAATGACCACATTCTCTTAACACATATCCAGCTACTTCCCAAGGGGCAAAAGCCGTCTTCAAATGTCTTAAAAGGCCACAGACAGCATCAGTGGAAAATTTGCCTCGGCTCTAATACATGCAATGACAAAAAGAGCACTTCCGTAGCTAACTGCAAATTTAATTTGTGCGGGTAGCATGTCTCCGAGGAGATTAGCGAAGCTTGAAGATGCAGGTACACGGAAAAAATATTACTACTGTAATATTTACCCCACGCAGGTTTCTAAATGGGCAGGTCTGCTGAATGGGCCAAGATGATAAATGAATTCAAATCTAATATGACAGTCACATGGCACAGGGGACTTGTCATCACTGGCTCCCAAGCTCCTTTCCGGCTCTAATGAGCTATCTTCGATGCAAATGCACACATCTAAAATCTATTCGGCCATTAGCTAGAGAGGCACAGAATGAATTTCTCTTTGCTATATGCATCTCACAAAATGCAAAAGATTTTCCAGCTCAAAGCCTAATTGGGATAGCCAGTTTTTGTGACATGACAACATTCTGCTCCTGGCTTTTGATCTGTGTGCAAGCAGCCACGATAGGTACCCAATATGATCAACTTTTTGGGTTTCACAATACCAAGATCTAGGATTCAGAAGTATACTACCTCAACACACTGAGACCCCAAAGGATGAAGCCTGGACCACAGATGTTGTGGTCATCACTACTGAGTACAGTTGTCAGTGTGTAACTTGCAATGGCATCACCCTGCTCAGCACTTTTACCCAGCATAAAACCAAGATATGAGGAAATGTGTGCCTGGCTCCCACACAAACATTTCCCCATTCTTTAACCTAGCTTTTTGTTGGAGATGGACTTCCAGTGCATCGACCCACCAACTATCTTAATGACCACTAGGGGCACTGGGAGTAGAGATATTATTATTATTTATTGTTTTTACATTTTATATCCCGCTCTTCCTCCAAGGAGTCCAGAGTGGTGTACTACATACTTAGGTTTCTCCTCACAACAACCCTGTGAAGTAGGTTAGGCTGAGAGAGAAATGACTGGCCCAGAGTCACCCAGCAAGTACCATGGCTGAATGGGGATTTGAACTCAGGTCTCCCTGGTCCTAGGCCAGCACTCTAGCCACTACACCACGCTGGCTGCGATAGTGAGTAAGGGATATGACTCTACACACATTTCCTGTTGAGAGAGTCAGAATCCCTTCCTTTCCTCTTAGAGAGCAGATGGAAATATCTCTCTCTCTCTCCCTACCTATTCATTATGTAGTTCTATAGATTAGGGTTAGGTCTTTCCTATCCAAAGTGTACTTCACCAATAAGTACTTAGTATTTCGTTCTACAAGAATCTTCGTGTGTCTTTTATAAATAGCTGCAACAACTAAACTCTGCAACTACTCTGTAACTTGAGTGGGTAGCTTCTTTAGTGCTCTGCTAACTAACTGGGGGATAAAAATTACAACCCACAACACTTTTAACTGATACACAACTGGAAATCCGGAGCTCACACAGCTCTCAAAACTAAGTAGGATTCTTGTTCTACCCAGTTAACGGTCATAAGAACAGCACTATGGTCTGTGTTTATGTGGAATATTGCAGCAATACAAGAGTAACACAGAGAGGGGACTAAAAGTCATGAATGCCACACATCTAAAGCAATTGATCATACCAACATGAGGCAGGGGACACTCATCAGCTCTGAATAAAAAAGGGATACAGCTGGCTTTTGGAGATTTAAAATGCCATAAAAGGAAAGAGAGCATATGGGGGAGTGTGTACCATTTATTCATACACATCATTAGTAATATACCTATATACTATTCTGAAGAATTTCCTTCAGGCTCATCATCCATATGTATGTTGGGGATGGAGAAAGAGGGAAACTGAATCAACCAGTTCACAATTTGTATATCGTGTTTTCTTTTGATCTGTTGCCTAAAGGCCAAACTAAAGAAGTTCATTAATTACAGCTGAATGCAAATCTTATTTCTTGCCGTCCTGGACTGAGCTTAAATTGATCCCACAGCCAAAGCACCCTTTGATTTTGCACACAACCAGAAAAATTCCCTTAAGAAGCAGCTGTGACAATATATTTGGATACATCAGGCACTAAGAGTTTGCACATCGTACTAAAGTGAAGAATAAACTGTCTAGTGCTCTACTTCTATTAATTCCTTTGCTGTTCACACTTATATGAACATCTACTCAGATCACTGGTCCAGGACCAACTACTCTGACTGTCAGCAGGGCTCAGAGAGAAAAGTATCTCCCAGCTCTGCTACCTGAGATGCTGTTGGGGACTGACTCTCAGTCAAGCTTTCTAAATGTGGAGCATGTGATTTACCACTTTAGAGTCATGGGGCTACTTATTTGAAATATTTATACCCCACCCCTCCAGTACACTACTGCTCGGTGTGATTCACAACATTAATAAAACAGACACAATCTAAAATAAAAGATTAATACAGTTAAGTTAAAAGACCAGGTTAAAACCATTTAAAATCACAATTTTTTAAAAAAAGGTTCAAATGAAAAGTTAATAAAACACTAAACACCGAGAACTATAAAAACTAAAGAACCTACTATATATGACCAGCAGATGAAACATTTAAAAGTCTCTTTTAAAATACACATTTTTAATTGTTTTTTCTTAAGCACTGAGGGAGGGAGCATGGCGAAGCTCTTTGGGGAGGGCGTTACAAAGCTGAGGGGCCACAATCGAAAAGGCCCTGCCTCTAGTCCCTGCCAAGTGGATCTCTGTTAGTGGCAGGGCCACGAGCAGGGCCTGAGATGCCAAGCAAAGGGCCCTGGCAGGTTCATATGCCCAGAGCCATTTGGATGGGGCGATATATAAATGTAATAAATAAATATGGGCAAATGAGGTCCAAGAGGTACCCCGGCCCCAAGCCATGTAGAGCTTTAAATGTCAAGACCAGAACCTTGAATCTAGCTCAGAAGCGGACTGGTAAGCAATGAAGCTGCCGCAGGATGGATGTGAGACTCATGAAGTTAATTGCACCCACGAGCATTCTTGCAGCAGTGTTCTGAACCAGCTGAAGCTTCTGAACCATCTTCAAGGGCAGCCCCATCAAGAGCACCCTGAAGTAGTCCAATCTGGATGTTACCAAAGAACGAGTTACTGAGGTCAGGTCCGACTTCTCCATGTAGGGTCATAGCTGGCATACCAGCCATAGCTGGTAAAAAGCACTCTGCACACTGTTGCCACCTGTGCTTCCAAGGACAGCGTCAGGTCCAGAAACACCCCCGTGCTGCAGACTGTGTCTTTTGGAGGAAGTGTGACCCCTCCATCCAAGACCAGATTTACCTCCCTATGATGATGAGTTTTACCAGCCTAGAGAACTTCTGTCTCGTCTGGATTAAGTTTCAGCTTGTTTGCCCCCATCCAGCCCAGAACAGGCATCGGACCCTGAGTCAGAGCATCCACTGCCTCCCTGGTGTCTGCTGACTTAAAAGATAGGTAGAGCTGGGTGTTGTCAGCATACTGATGGCACTGCAACCCACACCCACGGATGACCTTTACCAGAGGTTTCACGTAGATGTTGAACAGCATAGGGGACAGAACAGATCCCTGTGGCACCCCATAGATCAGGGATGGGGAACCTTGGCACTCCTGCAGATGTTGGCCTACAATTCCCATAATCCCTAGCTATTGGCCTCTATGGCTGGGGATTATGGGAGTTGTAGTCCAAAAACAGCTGGAGTGCCAAGGTTCCCCATCCCTGCCATGGATCAAAGGCCCCTGCACCACCTTCTGAGTACAATTCTCCAGATAGGAGCAGAATCACCATATAACCATACCCCAGGTCCCAACCCAGAGAGACGACCCAGGAGGATACCATGGTCAATGGTATCAAAAGCCGCTGAGAGGTCCATGAGAATCAACAGAGTCACATTTCCTCTACTTCCCAGCGTAGGTCATCCACTAGGGCAGGGATGGGGAACCTTGGCACTCCAGCTGTTTTTGGACTACAACTACCATAATCCCCAGCCACAGAGGCCAATAGCTAGGGATTATGGGAATTGTAGGCCAACATCTGCAGGAGTGCCAAAGTTCCCCATCCCTGCACTAGGGCAATCCAGGCAGTTTCCATCCCATATCCAGGCCGGAAGCCAGAGTGGAAACGATCTAAGTAATCAGATTCATCCAGGGCTGCCCGAAACTGAGACACCATCATGCTCTCACCGTCACCTTGCCCAAGAAGGGGAGGTTAGAAACTGGTCAAAAGTTATTTAAACCACCATAGGTTTCTATGTTGAACACAACTCACCACCCTCAGCTTTCTCCTTTTTCTTTGCTGGTCTATTTTTAAATGGTGAGCCTTTCCCCAGTCTTATTCTTTCCTCTATATAAACAGCATTGAAAACATGTGTGTTGAAAGACAGTATATAAATAACAATGATGCTGTTACAGAAGAACATAGGAAGCTGTCTTATACCAAGCCAGACCATTGGTCTATCGAGCTCAGTATTGTCCACATCAGGCCTGCACAACACAAGGCCCAGGGCCTAGATCCGGCCCGTGGGGGGGATTTTTCTGCTGGCTCACAGGTAGGAATATCCTGCAGCAAGAGCAGTAGCCATAAGGAGCTCTTGGTCTATCCTGCTCCCCCACTCGCATTAATATTTTTAATAATAAATTTTAATGTTCTAATTAACGTGCTGAAAGTTAACCTCGGCCCCTGCACGCCAAGCCCCATTCACATGTTATGCTCAACACTCATATGAGTGTTGAGTGTACAGAGGTACGGTTATTCACCCGTCGTGTTGACACAGGTATAGCAGGGCACTTCCTATTCGTACAATGTATTTCAGGGGCCTGTGCAAAGGTTCACTTTTAAAATGAACACAGGTGCAGTCAATTACACAAAAACATGTACAGACATCTGCATACACATACAACATAATGTAAACCGCCCTGAGCCGTTTTTGGAAGGGCAGCATATCAATCGAATTAATGAATGAATCTATCATCTGAAAGGGACTCCAGTCATGCTCAATTCCGGCCCACCAGGGCATTTGAATTGTGCACCTCTGGCCTATGCTGACAGACAGCAGCTCTTCTATGTTTCAGGCAGGAGTCTCTCCCAGCCCCACCAGGGTGCTTTACAGATTGGACACTAGAACCGTGTCACTTCGTGCCCATTAAGCGTGCTTCCCAAGTGTCTGTGTTTCGACATCACAGTCCCTGCGCTGTCAGCAAGGTGCCGTTCACATTCCCGATGTCTTCTTTCGGATTTTATTGCCGGGCTACAATCCTATAATGTCACGTGTGCACTGAAGCATTTTACTGCTGTTGAGCGGGTAATCTGCAGAGACTGCCAGGGAATGAACCTGGGGCCTTCTGCATGTAAAACAGATGCTCTACCACGGAGCTACAGCCCATTAGATGCCAGGGCGGGGGTGGGGGGGAGGAAGGGAAGGCTGTTGGCGTCATACCCTGCTTGTTTGCTTCCCAGGAGCAACTCTTGGTTGACCACAGTTGGGAACAGAATGCTGGACCAGACAGGCCTTTGCACTAATTCAACAAGGCTCTTACGAAACATTGAATGTTTCGTTTGGATTCAATTTAGTCAATTTTGCATCGGTTTTTGTTCAACTCTATTTCACATCTGCACACATAAATCCAGCCAATCTTGTAAATTATACTTCCACTGCATAGCATTATATGTTGAATCCATACAGATTGCCAATATTAAGCTGAAAAGAAAGATGTAATAATACACACATTCACAAGATTAAAGGTCTGCAATAAAGGGAGCCCACAGCAGCCAAGAACAAGATTTGTAAACGACAGCACTGCAATTAGTTTTCTCTCAAGCCTCCATACGTGGATACGGAACTTCTCGTTCTTCAGGCTAGAACAAGGAGTTGCGGGGTATATCTTTTTCCATTTCATTTAAAATATTGATCCTAATAGGGACAGACAGGTAGGCCAATCATGCTTTTTAGACTGCCAGTAACCAGCAGTGCTGGTGATGCGAATAGTGTCACTTATGGATTGACAAATGGAACAGATAGACTAATTGTATTTCAGTGTCTTTGGACAGCTTGCAAATCACACAGCCATATGGCGATTATTTCCACTGTGTTGAAAATACATTAACACTTACCACCCCCAAAGAAAGCATTTTGAAGAAGTTGGAATCTGGGGTAAATGGAACACTGTCAAGTATGGCACATTTTCTCCAGAACTCGAGCGCAGGGCTTTGCTGGAGCCTGAGGGGAACACAGCTATCGATCCGGTTGACTGTGTGATGGGTCACTCGGATGGCACACAGTGCTGTTACAGCCACTAGATAATGTGCCTGAGCAAGTCTGTAGGGGCAGCGGCCTAAGCATTCTCTTCGGCCGTGCAAATCATCAGCAGCGGGGTGGGACTGTGGCTTGGGCGTGGAGCATCGGCGTTGCATGCAGAAGGTCCCGGGTTCAATCCCTGGCAGCATCTCCAGGGAGGGTTGGGAAAGCCTCTTGCATGAAACCCTGGAGATCTACCAGTCAGCAGCACAGACAGTGCCTTGCTAGAAGGACCAATGGGCTAGTATCAATGGATGACTGGTCTAACTCTGTATAAGGCAGTTTCTTATACAACCCCATCGATACAGCTGTTGCCTGTCAGTGTAGACCAGGGGTTCCTGATCTGTGGTCCTCCAGATGCTATGGAACTACAACTCCCACCATTCCCAGCTGCAATTTATTGTGGCTGGGGATAGGAGTTGTGTTTCAGCAACATCTGGAGCACCACAGGTTGGGAAGCCCTGGTGTAGCCAGAACTTAGCTAGACTGTGGTCTGACACAAGCCCTATTCAGACATCATGCTGCAAGAGTGTACAGATGTCTGTATACCCACACACTCTGTGAATGACTTTGCTTGCTTTCATTTTAGAAGTGAAGAGGGTACAGGTCCCTCAAATTCATGGGACAGATAGCAAATGTAGTGTTGTACTTGTGCTCAACGTAACATGTGAATAACTACCTCAGGCCTGCTCAACTTAGGCCCCCCAGCTGTTTTTGAACTACAATTCCCATAATCCCCCAGCTACAATGACCAATAGTAAAGTGTGCCATCAAGTCGATTTCAACTCCTGGCGCCCAAAGAGCCCTGTGGTTGTCTTTGGTAGAATACAGGAGGGGTTTACCATTGCCTCCACCCGCGCAGTATGAGATGATGCCTTTCAGCATCTTCCTATATCACTGCTGCCCAATATAGGTGTTTTCCCATAGTCTGGGGAACATACCAGCGGGGATCCGAATTGGCAACCTTCTGCTTGTTAGTCAAGCTTTTCCCTGCTGTGCCACGTAAAGTGCTGTACAATGGCCAATAGCCAGGAATTAAGGCAACTGTAGGCCAACTTCTGCAGGAGGGCCAAAGTTGAGCAGCCCTGCTCTACCTTCATACAATGTACCTGCATACATTGTACACCTGTTGTACCAGTGTTGAACATAATACATGAATAAGACTAGAGCAGAAGACATTTGTAGGGTGGGGGCCATAGCTTAGTGGGGGAGCATCTGCTTTGCACACAGAAGGTGCCAGGTTGAAATCCAAGCATATCCAAGTAAGGCTGAGAACAGCTCCTGACTCCGACTCCAACCTCTGAGAAACACAGCCAGTCAGTGTGGACAGGGACTTAGCTAGATGGCCCAAAGGTCTGACTTGGTATAAGGTGGCTTCCTGTGTTCCTAGAAGTGTCTCCAACAAGACCGGTACTTAATCCTTGGAACAGCCCTGCCCAATCTGCCATTACTCCTGAAATTATGCAGGAGGAGCCCGGTTCACAGCAAATGCAGATCTGACTTCCATGGCAGCTGAAACAAGGAGTATATTTCCAAGGATAAATACACACCTGCAACCTTGAAAGGTGGAACAGAAGACTGGAAAAAAGAGGGTCCTTATCATCTGAAGAGGATAAATGCCTATTGGGAGACAAAAAGAGCAGCAGACAGTGTTTACCCTAGCAAACTAAAGCGGCTTTGTTCTTAAGTTTAAACCTTCTATACTAATGTTTAGTAAAACATTCTGAAGTGGTGTGCAAGGTTTAATAAGATCAACTGAAGTACAAAAACACACACAGCCAGCAGCAAAGAGAAAATCCAACCAAACAGCTCCTTGGAAGAGATCTTGACCTTCCTCTAAAGAGAGAGCAGGGCAGGGACTATACAAACTCCCTGGAAGGGGCTGCAACAAAAGAGGCCCTACTTCCTATGCTGGACAATGTGGCTTTCCAGCTTTGTTGTGTTTAAATAAGCTTATTGGTGTCTGCTCACATAACATGGAGTTGCCCCCAAGTCTGCAGGCAGATGGTACTTTCCCCCCCAGAGTATTTAAAGGCCACATGACAGAAGCCTGGTTGCTTGTGGTGCCTGCAGCCATATCATTTCATCTCTGGTCAAACAGGTTCTGTCCATGCTCTAAAAAGTCTATAAGACCTGTTTGACCAGAAAGAATAGTGGGACAAGATAACTGCGTTCACCAGAGATGCTAATTTTGTGACCTACCTGACCAGTGTTCCCTCTCATTTTTTTCCATCTGTCTGTGTAATGAGTTTTGTTCTGGGAGGCAGTATCCAAGCAGTGAGTGCACTCAGATGCATTCAGAGTGGGACTCTCCTGATTCAATCTGACTGGGATCTAGCCTTAACTGAGCAGACATCAAAAAAATGTGTGATTGCACATGCACATCTTAGAGGGAACACTGTACCCAACTTCAAAACAAACTTTCTTTTCTAACACCATTGCTACATCATGTTTAGCCTCTTCCTTTGATCCTTTCACTCATCCACATTGCTCCCCACATGGTTGAAATTGAGGCCCCAAAATCCTGGGGGGCATAGGCACAGGCCTGTCATTCTGATGCCATCACTGACATTATTCTAAAGCAGGAATTCCTAACCTCAGATGTTGTGGACTACAACTCCCATCATCCCCAGCCATATTGGCCTTTGAGAAATCCTGTTCTAAAAAGGACCACACTACACAGAGCTAGATTTAGGGGCTGGTGATCCAGGCAACTGCCTTGAGTACCAGGAATTTCAATTAATCTTAAAGTTAGTGACTAAGATTAAAAGGGAACAAACTTGCTTTTATTTGCTTACACTAATACAGATATATATAAAAAACAAGTATACAGATCAACGTGCAAAACTTCATCTTATATGACCAGCATAAATCAAATCTATACAGATTGTGCAAAGCCATAAAAAGAACTAATAATACTTTTCAAAATAAAGAATATTCCAAGGTTGAAGATGCTGATCTCTTTCTGATGCACCATTTGGTATAGGGCTGGCCATAATGTTGTACAAGTCATTAATAATAATAATAATAATAATAATAATAATAATAATTATTATTATTATTATTATTATTATTATTAACATTTATATCCCGCTCTTCCTCCAAGGAGCCCAGAGCAGTATACTACATACTTGAGTTTCTCTTTCACAACAACCCTGTGAAGTAGGTTAGGCTGAGAGAGAAGTGACTGGCCCAGAGTCACCCAGCTAGTTTCATGGCTGAATGGGGATTTGAATTCAGGTCTCCCCGGTCCTAGTCCAGCACTAACTAAAGGGGAAAAGGAGTGCTCTTAAGTTAAGGCAAGTAGCCCCCCCCAAAAAGGTTCTGCCATTATAAAGCTCAAGATGTGATTTAGAAATAGGACAACTTTTGAGCCAATAACTTGAAACGTGGTGTGTGTGATCTACTAGATGAGGTCTACTGGTGTGTGTGTGATAAATGAGATCTGGAACTTATGGAGTGTGAGCCACAACAAGATAGCCTTAACTCTGGTCTTAAACGAACAGGGTTGTGGTGGTTTTTTTTTTTTTTTTTACATTATAGCCAATGTATTTTGTAAGAATCGGTGGGGGGGGGGAGAGAGTAGTATATGCAGGATACATACCTCACTGCTGCTTCTACAAGTTGCCTTCAACCACAATGGGCATAATCTAGCCCAAAATGAGAACTTTAAAGCTATGTTTTCAATGGAAAAACCCTAAGTAGGTGATTATTTCTCACCTACATCAATCAGTGCCTAGCCTGGCTGAATCACGCCCTTTATTTGTAACTTGATTAATCCCCATTCAGTACCAGGATCACATCATCTTTGTCACCATTTCTTACTTGAACAGCAGCAAATGCCAACACAAAGTTGGACTAAGAACGTGGCAGGATGCCAAAATTGTCAGCCAGTGCATCCTGTGTTTCCATGACAACTTCTACACAAAGAATTACAGAATTGAAAAGTTTTTAAAAATAAGTCACCCTGTCCAAACCTACATATATTTTTATTTTGAACTAACATGAATAATTCTTGTTACCTTGGCTGCCTCCTGTACATTCCAGTCACTGATAAAGATAAATCCTAGACTGGAGGAGCAGGGGACATTGAGCTGAGTTCAGAATTCATCCAATCCCCTGATCCCCAGTTGCAGGGGAGTAACAGCAGGAGAGGGGGCATGCCCTCAACTCCTGCCTGTGGCTTCCAGTGGCATCTGGTGGGCCACTGTACGAAACAGGATGCTGGACTAGATGGGCCTTCTTGGGCCTGATCCAGCAGGGCTGTTCTTATGTTCTTTCCCAACACAGGGCAAGGTATGCTTGTTTAAGGATAAGCAGATTCCCATTCTGTAATTGTTCCAAGGTTCCAACGTTTGTGGTACCCCCCCCCCGTCCCCACCCCCAGTTGAATTCTGGCAGCACTTCCGGATTTGAGAATGAATTTTGCACATGAGTCATCACTTGGGGAAAATACACAAATTCAGATAGCATTTTTTAAAAGAATAAAAATATTTAATTTTTAAGAACTATTGGCAGATTTTAACTCTTTCACAGTCATGCAATCAGAATATTAATACATTGCTCACAGCCAGAAGTTACTTAAAAACACATTTTTCTTTCTTTAATTAATTGCCTTTTGGGGGCAGGTGGGGCTTTTCAGTGTTTTTATTGCAAAAAAGACAAAAGGGAGTAGTAATCCAACCTCAACCTGATGTAAAACTCCAGAAATGTACTTCTGCAACAAACCATTCCAATATATACTCTTCTTCAATAAACATATTAAATACAGTGGAAACTGTTCGTTGTATTGGTGAAGTTGGTTGTGCGCAGGACTGGTTGGCTGGCTTCCTGTGATGTCACAGAGAGCAGAACCACTTGAGATGGATAGATCACCAGCACCAATAACACACTGCCAGCTACAGTGTCAGCCCTCTCCAAAGGCACAACAGAAAAACCACCTTTTAACTTGTCACCTGAAGGAATTCTCCATGGGGACTACACAAGCCTCCAACAGAATGCCATCGCCACCAAAATGACCCAGAAACAGGACTGAGGGGGATTCCTCCCAATTTTCTTGTAAATAAAGGTACCCGGATTAGGGCCCCAGAGGGTGCAAACGACAGGCATATGACTCAGTAAACTGAATGCCGATTGTGTCAACTATCTTGGGATATAAACTGCTTTAAACTAAAGATATTCCACGTTCAGGAGGAAGCAGAATGAAAACACCAAGCAAAAATACCCCGCAGCTTCTGGTTTTTGGTACATCTAGATGCACCCTCTGAAGGGAGTACAATGTTCCTCAAACCAGTTTGGTAGAGTCAGTTAACTTGGTTTTAACCTGCACCGTTGTAGCCTGAACAGGTTCCATGCAACACTGACAGACAGGAGGGCTGTTCTTTGTCCCGATTCCAATTAGGGTAGGAGACGCATCCTACCCAAGTTCAGGAGCTGTGCATGCTCCCGTTTTCCGCTCATCTGAGCGTGAAAAATGAAGTCGGTGGAGGAAGTGATAGTCTGCTAAGCAGCAGCTGGGACAGTGGGCCTTTGTCCTACACAGCAGCTGTATCCAGCTCTTTAACAAGGTAAGATGAAAAGCCCTCCGACTCAGCTGCAGCTTAGCCGATGATCACTTCCTCCCCCACTTACCTTGTTTTACACTCACAAATAATTGGAAAACAGGCGCACTCACAGCTCCCAAACATGGGTAGGATCCAACTCCTACCCAATTATGAGAACCAGCCTAATAACTGCTTTAAGGATGCACCACAGAGAAGACCCAGAAAGGTTTAGGCCACCACCTTCAGAGCACCAGGGTTCCTCAAAAAAACAAGATTTTGTGTCAGAAGCTTCCAGAACTGGTAAAAAAACCAACCAACCACAGGAAGCTCTACAAATCTACTGCTCATTTTTAAATTCTTAACACATGGATCTCATGCAACAGCCAGAGTGTACTTAGTGTCCAATTCCACAAAGGTACTGGAAGTGGGGAGGTGGAATCAGGTTTTATTTTTAATCTCAGCATTTGGATTTTTTTTTTAATCTAAGTTTTAAACTTTCATGACTGCAAAGATAGGCTTAATACTGTGAGCAAGCTCAGTGCCCTTCACAGCTCAGTGACCCTCCTTAAGCCTAGCAAATACAGAACTATGTAAGATAAGCAAAGAACTTTTTTTCCCCCTTTCACACAGGCTGTGCAGTGGTTGGGCAGCCAGGATCATATGAAGGACCACAAGCTCCCTCCCCCACCCCACAGCTTGCATTAACCATGATGTAGTGGTTTTGAAGAGTACGGGAGACTTTTAATTAATAACTTATTACTAGCAGCCTGCATATCCATCAGTTCAAAATGGAGCACTATGTCTTACACCATCAATTTCAGAATGGTTTCAGAGAGTACGGTCTGCAGCAAAGATGGAAAGGTTATCCTATAAGGGAACATGGGGTTAAAATGATAAATACTAGGTCCTTTTATTCAATACTGTTGCCACAAGTCATCTGGAAACTCATTTGCTGGTACTGATCTAAATATATTTCAATTTAAGAGCTATTTTGCTAACTGAAGATACGATTGTTAATTGCAAATGATATTATTTCTCATTTTGTAGTTAGTATTCTATTCATATCTTCCTAGTATTTTTCTAAAGTTTTGTTATCTGTTTTGAACTATTGAACAAAAGCCCCATGAGATAGCACTGCATCTGCTTAGGCACTCAACGGATCAGGATTGTCCTCATAACACAAGCAGAGAGTAGATTTATACACTTTGATAATGGGATGATCTGGCAGATGCTATACTATACATGGTAGAAAAAGGAGAATCCACACTCACAAGGCCAAGGCCTGCTCCTGGTCTTCCCCTACAAATATTTATATACTGTTTTTCAACAGAAGTTCTCAAAGCAGTTCACACAGGAAATAAATGTTATATAAATAAGATGGTTCCCTGTCCCAAAAAGGGCTCACAGTTGGTCAGGGCTGCTCAACTTTGGCCCTCCTGCAGATGTTGGCCTACAACTCCCATATTCCCTGGCTATTGGCTACTGTGGCTGGGGATTATGGGAGTTGTGGTCCAAACACAGCTGGGGGGGCCTCAGTTGAGCAGGCCTGAAAGGGAGACCCCAGCAACAGCCACTGGAGGGATGTTGTGCTAAGACTGAATAGGGACAGTTACTCTCTCCCCGCACAGTATCAAGAGAGCCATCACTTTCAGAGGTGCCTCTTTCAGTGAGCAGGGGTCAATTTCCATGGTTAGGAGAAAAGTAGCGACACTAGATCTGCAACTGGCTATAGCAACTGGTTTAAGATCAGGCCAAGAGATTTATCCCAAGACCTGCATGTGGACCAAGAGGCTGGGAGGCTTTCACACTGGTTGGAAGAGTGACCTTCACTATTTTTCAAGCCTGGGCCACTCTGGCGAAAACCCTTCAATGTCAGAGCCATTTCTCACTGTGCTGGCCTCTGCACTGTACTGCTCTTTTCTTAGTGCTGGAGGGTGCTTTAAGAGACGCAGAACCCGCTCTTAAGAGCTCTAGGAGAAAAGCACTGGGAAGGGCTTCGAAGAGGGTGCAGGGGCTCAAGAGAGCTCCATTCCGTCCAAGGAGCCCTCCCTCCAGCTCTGGGCAAAGCACACCACCGCATGGTGAGAATGATCAGCTCCACCTGGTGCCAGGGGGCTTGTGCAGAGTGTTCGGCTTTGACTGAAGCTGCACACAGGCCCAATAAACCAGGCTAGGCAACCTTGACTCTCCAGCTTTATTTAAACATTTATATACCACCCAAAAGCTGCATCACTGGGCAGGGCACAGCAATGCAAGTTAGACAAAATTAAAAATTACTGAAACATTAAAATTGTTTAAAACCAAACTTACAAAACTATTATTATTATTACATTTTATATCCCACTCTTCCTCCAAGGATCTCAGAGCGGTGTACTACATACTTAAGTTTCTCCTCACAACAACCCCGTGAAGTAGGTTAGGCTGAGAGAGAAGTGATTGGCCCAGAATCACCCAGGAAGTATCATGGCTGCATAGGAATTTGAACTCAGGTCTCCCTGGTCCTCGTCCAGCACTCTAACCACTACACCACACTGGCTAATTATTTAATTAGCTTTAACTATAAAGCTAATTAAAAGCCTGTGTGAACAAATGTGTCTTCAGTGCCTCTTTAAAAGTTGCCCGAGATGGAGAAGTTCTTATTTCAACAGGGAACACATTCCAAAGCCCAGGGGTAGCTGCAACGGAGAAGACCTGTCCCCAGGAAGCCACCAGACAAGCCGGTGGCAACCACAGGCGAACCTCTCCCAGCGATCTCAACGGGCAATGGGGCTCATGAAGAAGATGACATTCTCTTAAATACCCAGGGCCTAAGCTGAGAAGTCAAGGTTACCTAGCCCTGGCACAATCAATCAGGGAGGCGCAGATGGGGGCTGCGTGGGTTAGTGCTTAGAAAAGTCGCCCTTTCAGATCATGTGTCAGTGTAATGCACGTCAGGGTTGACAAGAAAAAGAGCAATACGTTTTAACATTAAGCACGGATGGCTCATTTGTTCTAATGCACCTCTACGTGCAGCCTCTGTGCTCTGGAAAATGTGGCCGAGGTCAACAGAGGCCAGAGCTACGGCACAGCAATGGCCCCTTTACCACCAGCAGTCCCGTGCCCCACACTGAATCTGTGCTCCAATAATGGCCATTCCAAAGCATGTAGTGAAGCACGGCAATAGAATATTTATAATTCACAGAAGCCTCTTGAGCCCCTGAAGAGCAGTGATCTTTAATACAAAACCACTTAATACACATTCTGCTTCTCACAGTGTGGCAGCCACCGCAGCTGAGACCTGACACAGCAAGAGAAGCAACCACAGCTCATACGCATGGGGAGGACCAAGAGAAAAGGAGTCCAAATTACTGGCAAAATGGAGGGGGCTTTGGTTTTAGAATAAAACTGCTTGTTAAAAGGGATGTATAGTCTCCCTCTCTTGATTTAGTTGTACCAAAGCAGCAGCTAGCTATTTCTTCCTCCAGCTCTAACAAGGGGAAGGCTATATCAGGCACTGTCCATTTCTCTTTGGATCTAAGAGTCAGTCTAAGAATCTAGAAACCAGAGAGTGCACTTGCCTCCAGCAATACTCTCTGATCCATGGGCGGTGGGGGGGGGGCAGACCCCCACCTTGCTTCCTCACTACTACTCCTGGTCATACCCATCCATCACCTGGTCAAGACTCCATGCTTAAATTTCCAGGTGCCATGGCAAAGTCAAGTCTGTCAATGGCTACTTATCTGGTGGCTATAGGCCACCTCCAGCCTCAGAGGCAAGATGGCTCTCAATACTAGTTGCAAGGGAACAACAGCAGGAGCGAGGGCATGCCCTCATCTCTTGCCTATGGACTTCTCAGGGGCATCTGGTGGGCCACTGTAGGAAACAGGATGCTGGACTAGACAGACCTTGGGCCTGATCCAGCAGGGCTGTTCCTATGTTTTGTTAAGCTGGCACCTGGGAATTGTCCAGCCCGAATATAAACAAACAATACACTGCAGAACAGATAGTCAACTTGACCACTTTAATCTCCTGCTTGTGTTTCAGGGCTTAGTGATCTTGGCTACCCTGACCGCAGTACATTTATGTTTAAAGTATATCAACTCCCCAGGCCTGCACGAACAACAATCAAAGCAATTTCTTCCTTGGCAAGTTATAAAAAGAGACAACACAATCAATAATGATATCAGCCACACTATGTACACAAACGGGTTGCCCTCACAGTTATCTTGTTGTCACCCTTTTAGCTAGGGAGTGGATACAGCTTGCAGTCACAGGGCTATCAACGCCCTGTGGGAAAAGTGGAATAGATTGTGCCCCATGAAATGCTTCAATAAAGAGGATAAATAGAAGAAATATGAGAACCTAATATACTCCGTATCTTGGAGTGTAATATGGATCCATCCCTTTTAAATCAAGTGGATTTGTTTGCAAAAGGAAATAAGCTTGGGTACTCAAGAAGGTACAGATGGATTGAAGCTGGAAAAGTGTAAAAGATTATCACTCAAACTGAATCCTATTTATTGCTGCAATTTTAGGGTTTTTCTTCTTTTAGTGGTAACCCAATTTCAGAACAGGTTCCCAAAAGCAGAGTATAAATTGCCAAATAAATATTTTTTTAAAAAATATGAGAGAGAAAATCTCAAGAAGCACTTAAATCCAAACCATTTTCCTATGAAGACAAGACTCAACAGAAAGTGAGTGGATTTAACTAAACCTGGCAACGATTCTAATATACCACTACTAAAGCAATGGAAAGAAAACCCAATTCCCAGCTCTGCAAGCAAGTACTGAGAAATATCCGGTGTACATCAGAAAATGGGGACATTTCACCCCACCCTCTCCTGAGGGCTCCCATTTCCCTCATGAAGAGGCAGGGATCTTTTGAATGCCTCCAAATATACAAATTCCACAGCAGACTCACAGCTGCAATAATATGTACCAAAGAAGTCCTGAAGCGCAGGAAGAGCCTACCACAAGGAACCTGCCTGGAAGGCAAATGAACAGTCCCTTGCCCACTCAACATGTGGCAATGAAGGGTGGGCAGGGGGAAATCTGAATTACAAACCCACTTGCAGTTTTTCCCTGTAGAGAGGATCTCATTCCTGAAATGCCAGGAGGAGAATCTAATCCAACAGCCAAAAGGAAATGTCATATGGCAGTACAACTTGTCAACCTGCCACATGCAAATGGCAAAAAAAACCTTGACTACCCCTTTGCTTTAAAAAAAAAAAGCTAAGTAAGACAATCTGTGCTATTTCCCCATGACCAAACCAACAGCATCAGTCAGAGGAAGCTCAACATGTGGAGGTCACGGGATTGAGACTGTGGCTGGGATAACTTCAGCATCTCTCTCTCTCTCTCTCTCTCTCCACACACATACACACACATATACACATATAAGGCGTACCTTACGATCCATGTGTGGCAGCTCTCGTGAGATTTTGTGAGCAGCTGCAGGCAAAGGGCAAAGGAAATAAGGCGGGTGGAAAGAAATTGAATGTCCAGACAGCCCAGGGGCCGCTGACCACGGTGGGGATGGGTGGGTGGGGGGAAAGAAACTGCTGCCCTGCCTGTATAGCGCCGCCCAAGGAGATTGGCCGAGCAGGCGGTGGAGAGGGTGGCAGAGCCTCCCTCTCTGGGCCTACTTACCTGCCATTTGGCCAGCGGCAGGGGGGAGGGGCAGAGGAGAACGTGGCCTGGGAAACTAGAGGTGCAGATGCTCTGCGCCCGGTTCAGCTAGTTTTTTAAAAAAAGTTTATTTTAGTCAGATCTTGAGGTTCAGTATTATCCCGTCCATTTGTAGGTTATTTTTATATATCACCCTATATATACACACACCCCTCTAGGCGGTATACAAAATATCCAAATTACAATATAAACACACCATAATTAACACACTTTCACAGAAAAACAAAACACAATTCAGAGAGTGAAACAAACATTAAAATTTGGGCTTCACTCTGAATTGTTTTTGTTCTGTGAGAGTGTGTTAATGCTGTTTTGTATCAGGTTTATGATGCAAGTTTATATTTTTATTTTTGGCTTTTCAGACCACGCTCATTCTTTTTTAACACCTGTACGCTTTTATTTCATAGTCCCCTGAAGAAGAGGTTTCCCCTCGAACCATGCTGGGACCTTTTTAAAAACCAGCCAACCTGCTATACACCATTCCTCTTTCTTGTTTTAACAGATCTAGATTAGGAATGCAAGAACACAGCAGGAGTCTGCTTGCTGCTTGAAAAGACCACAGTCCTGATCAGAGCCCCTTGTACACGCTATTTACATCGGGGGGGGGGGGGAACCAAGCACATCAGGGCCAGTGAAATGATTCAAGTCACGTCTCATTTGGCCTGGGGAGCTTTAAAAGGGAATTAAACAACATCTTGGAGGAGGACAGCACTAGCAGCACTAGTGGCTAAGACAGCTATATAGTACCTTCATAATCAGAAACCGCATGCCAGAGAATACCAATTTCTGGGAGGAGAGCGACAGGAAAGGGCTGCCTGCCTGCAAGCTCAGTTTTGTGAGCTACTCAAAAGCAATAAGGAACCTGGTGGTCCACCCTGTTTTCAGCAGTAGCTAGTCTTGAGAGCAGTGTTCCCTGTGACAGGGATTCCCAGATGTTGCCGACCAGAACTCACATCATTCCCAGCTGCCAATAGCCTTTGGCTGTGGATGATGGGAGCTGTAGTCATCAGCATCTGGGAATACCTGTTGTAGGGAGCCCTGCTCTCAAGACTAGCCATTGCTGAAAACAGGGTGGACCATCTGGATCCTTATTCCACTCCAGAAGGGCTCCTCTTTGTGCAGGGGTTCCTTCACAAATAAGAGTAGAGTCCAACCAGAGTATGGAAAGAGAAGGTTCTCAGACCATGGCTGGGTTCAGACATGATGTGAAACTACGGTTAATTTAGCTAAAACATGGTTTCGTGCTATGTCCAATCTCGAGCTTGCTCAAAAACCATAAAGCTCATTCACATGGCCATTTGGTGTGACGGCATCCATTGGAGGCATCCACTGGAGCCCAGCTGAGAGTATCCATTGACAGCAGCCTCTGTAGGCACAGCTCTCTATGGTTCCCGTGCAGGGGAGGGCTTGCTGAGTGCCAACAACTGGGTAGAAGAGGTGCAAGGGTTCTCACAACCAAGAAAAGAGGATAGATGGCCTCTTCTCTCCTCTGTTTACAAGACCACCTAATGGCATGGTGGGGAAATGACTTGACTAGCAAGCCAGAGGTTCGAATCCCCACTGGTACGTTTCCCAGACTATGGGAAACACCTATATCGGGCAGCAGCGGTATAGGAAGATGCTGAAAGGCATCATCTCCTACGGTACGGGAGGAGGCAATGCTAAACCCCTCCTGTATTCTACCAAAGTCAACCACAGGGCTCTGTGGGAGCCAGGAGTCGACACCAACCCGACAGCACACTTTACCTGTTTATGGGTCTCTTTTTATTTTTGACTTGAATGAATTCCATGTCATTCATAGAACAAATAGAGGATGAGAGAGAGGGAAGGCACAGTATGGAAGTCTGCATGCCTGCCCATTAAGCAACCAGTATTCATTGATCTGTGTTCATTCTGGCTTTGTTACGTTATCCCAGCACTTCTATACATGTTGCTTCTTGTTCATAACGTCAGGCTTCTCCACTGGCACTTGCCTAGTCAATTGTGCCGAGCCAGAATCAACAAGATAGGGAAGTAGTTGGAGGCACTCTAGGCCATGAATGCATCACCAATAGCTTATACTGGAGTAGGTACGCAGGCTAATTAAACATTGTGGACTAGTAACTTGTAATTTGCAAAGCTGTATAGGAACATACTGAGGCAGACCGCTGGTCCATCTAGCTCACCACTATCTATTGCGACTGGCACTGGCACTGCAGGAATTTCTCTCAGCCTACTTGGAGAGGCCAAGGATTGAACCTGGGACCTTCTGCATCCTAAGCAGATGCTCTGCCACTGAGCCATGGCCCCTTCCTACCATTTGCATGGTCTAGACACACAGAAGAATGAGATGGATAGAATCCTGAGCTGGCTGCATGGACTATACCATCTCAGACCACAGACAGTGGAACTAGTTTTGAATGCTCCCCCATTAAAAACCAACTCCTCGCATGCAACATTTGCACACATCGGGGCTAGAGGTTTTACCCCAGCTCACTCCTTGCACTGCTAGCTTTCTACTTGCAGGCTATATTTCACATAGGGGCACAGTTATAAAATGCGAGACCTTGCCTGTGGTCTGAAATGGTATACTCCCACCTCGGAACTGCATCACCTCACAGGCACATATACCGAGTCAGACCACTGGCCCATCTAGCTCAGTATTGCCTGCACCGACTGGCAGCAGCTTCTCCAAGGTTTCAGGCAGGAGTCCCTCCCAGTCCTACCTGGAGATGCTGCCAGGGAGTGAACCCAAGGCCTCCTGCATGCAAGCAGATGCTCCACCACTGAGCTACAGCCCCATCCCCTAAAGGGGATCTCTTACCGCAGACAGTGCTCACGTACAGTCACCATTCCAAATGCAAAGCAAGACTGACCCTGGTTAGCAAAGGGGACAATCCAGGCCTGCGGCTGCAAGACCCACCCTCCCTCACCCCTCATTCTGCTGCCTGTCTAGATCAGGCCATGGCTAGCACTTCCCCTCTCCCCCTGCTCACTATTTTTTAAGCAAGACATTTCCCATAAATTCCTAATCGTCTTCTCACCTACACACTGCGCCTGGCATCCCCCTCTGAGTCATGCAAGCAATCAATGATGTGATCCAGCAGTCGCTCTTATATAAAGCCCTGAAATTAAATCCCAAAGAACAATAGTGCAAGACCTTCCCCTCATCCAAGGCCTGGCCCAAAGAGCATGGACTAATCTAAGTGTCTCAGCCTTATCCATGTCGTCCATGGTAAGAAACACACATGTATTTATTTAGATTGTTTTTTCAAAAGAAAAAAAACCACGAACAATTCAGGAGCAATAGTGTACAATGTAAGAGTAATGCAATAAGTCTGTGATGCCTGACACAAGTAAACAAACTACTAAGATTTGTATCTGTTTTCCACCATGGCCCCACACGAACAATAACTGAAAGTGTGTTTTTATTTATGTAGATGTAGAGCCATTGAAGCACATAGTACTGTAATAACAAACAATACCACCGGAGATGTTTTTCTTATCATATAATACTAAAACTCAGGGCAACCTTTTGAAAACTGATTAGCAGTTGATTCAGGACAGATAAAAGTGCTAATTTGCTTACTGGATGTAACAAATGTATTGCATAACAAGACAGGGAGGGTAGCGATCACCAGGTTAGCTGACTTTAAAGGGGGGGGGATTAGACTAGGGGTTCCCCAACTTGGGTCCTCCAATATTACTGCTGGACTACAACTTCCACCATCCTTAACTACAATGGCCTTTGGCCACTGTAGCAGAGAATGGTGGGAGTTGTGGTCCAGCAACGTCTGATGAGCCAAGGATAGGAACCCCTGGATTAAAATGGAGGACATGTTTATCAATAAGCATTGGCTATATGGAGCAGTAGGCCCCTGAATCCCAGTTGCTGGGGTCCGATAGTGGAGGGTTTCATACCCTCCTTGTGAGTTTCACATAAGCATCCAGTTGGCAACTGTGAGAAGCAGGATGCTGAACCGTGGTCTGATCCAGGTTCCTTGCATGAACATTTTGCTTTAAGAATATTTGAAGTGCTTCATACCAATCCTCACTCTGTAAGCATGATCAGTATTTTCTCCCTAGTGCTCATGGGTCGGGGGGGGGGGCATCCAGGGAAAGAGGCCGCCATTTCTGGAAAGACCACATTTGAACCACAGACTTCCCAGCTCACGTTTCAGTAACATACACAGAAGAACAAGGGCCCCGCCCCAAGAAACTTACATCCTATGCTTCCACTAGGAAAACAGCAAAGAGAAGAGAGAATAAGCAGCAAGCATTACTGGGGGTGTTGGGGAGAGAAAGCACAGAAGATGCCAGGCTAAGAAGAGATAGGCCCTAAGGCTCCTACGCAACTTATTCCTCTAGGAAATCCCATCGCAATGGATAAGATTTGCATCCAAGGAAACAAGCATAGGATTATGCTTCAAGTCAGAAAAAATCAACCCAAAAGCTACTTGAATGTTATCCCCTGGTATCTTGCCAGGCGATTTATCAGCATTCCCACCAGTGACTCAACCTGATCAGTTCTGAACAACATGTTACAGCGCCTCGGTAACCTTCCTTGGCATTAATGGTCTTTCTCGCTGCTTGTGCATTAAGAATTCTTTTCTCCCCGACACTCTGGGCTAAAAGCTTCCTGTCCTCGTTGGAGGCCAATGCCACTTGTCCTGCCACCACATTTGGAAATTTAATCACAGGCTTCTCAACTATTTTAGGGTAAATGTGCCCAACTACTTGAGAGATGCAAATTATAACGTTTCTCCACCTCCACCACCCAAAGGACAATTATATCCTAACAAAGTAATTCCAAGATGCTATTTAAAGGAAAGTTACGTGCTATGTATGTATTAGCTGGGGAGGTGGTGTGTGAAGAGAGGGGAACAATATGTATTAAGTGTAGCCAGGAGTACTTGGGTGGGGTAAATGGTGGGTTTGGATGTTTCTGTAGAAGCCTTCCAGAACTGAACATCCAACAGAATTGCTGCAAGATCAGCACCTGTGCTGAACAGTTGCACAATAAGTGACATTTCAAGGTTCGCACCACTTATTTTGGATATTGCAACGATATCACAAGCTGTAAACGCAACTAAATTTTGCAGCACCTTAAAGACCAACAGATTTACATGGCATAAGCTTCTAGAGACCACTTTCGCCAGATCCATGAAGCATTATGCTCAGGTGGCCGGTGCATTATATATACCCATGGAGCATAGAGAGAGAAACATTGTATGCAGCCATGAAATGCAAGAGGTAAAGCAGGCCTTGGCAAAATTCCTTTGGATCTAGGAGCCAACAAAAACAATGCAACACTTGACAAAATTATCAGAGTTGGCAAAAGACATTGAAGAGAGTGAGGGTAACTTGGCTTCTCTTTATCCCCTTTACAAGCAACATACTTCGAACAGAAGATGTGTCTGGGACAAATGAAAGGTTATTTAATGGCTACCTCTGAATATCATCGTCTAGGAACATGAGCTGCACCGTGACCATCAGAATAAGCGCGACAACCAAATCTTACAAACAATACGAAATCTCAACTGCTACATGTCTGATGATATTAACTTTGGCAGAAGTATCTTAGTTTCTTCCCCACCCCATGTATGCATACATGAACAATACCCATCACTCCTGGAATGTTCAGCAGCAGATTCCCAAGCCAAACAACTCCTTGCTGTCAAAAACGAAAATATTTACACACATGGATCTCCCCACTTACAATGAAGAGCAAGTTGAAGGATGGTTTACCAGGATGAAGGCCCCACATTTATTATAACATCTATTACTACGAATATTTGTGTATGTTTTAAAACAAAGATCTCAAAGCAGCTTACATAGAAAAATAAAGATGCTTCCCTGTCCCCGCAAAGGATTCAAAACCTAAAAATGCAAGGTAGACATCAAAAACAGCCACTGGAGGGATGCTGAGCTGGGTCTGGATAAGGCCAATTGCTCTCCCAATGCGAAATATAATAGAATCATCACTACTTTTAAAAGGTGCCTCTTTGCTCAGTTAGCAGGGGTAAAAGGTAAACAACAAGGTAAATCAAGAGGATCAAAGGCATCTGTCTCTAATTTAATAAAATTCTCCATCATGGCCACAACACCACATAGGAAACTGCTTTATACCAAGTCAGACCCTTAGTCCATCTAGCTCAGTATTGTCTACCCAGACTGGCAGCGGCTTCTCCAGGACTGCAAGCAGGAATCTCTCTCAGCCCTATCTTGGAGATGCTGCCAGGGAGGGAACTTAGGAACTTCTGCATGCAAGCAGGCAGGCGCTCTTCTCAGAGGAGCCCCATCCCCTAAGGGGAATATCTTTCAGTGCTTAGACATGTAGTCTCCCATTCAAATGCAAACCCCCTGCTTAGCAAAGGGGACAATTCATGCTTCCTACCACAAGACCAGCTCTCCTGGTCTTACATAGAGATGAAGGAGAACTAAAATTAACATATGCACGTTAGGAGGTGACTGATTAAAAGTCCTACTTCTTGAGGTCATGGAGCTCTGAAAAAAACAAATGCTCCAAGTTTTCTTTTTAAAACTGTTTACTTCTTTGATGTATGCATTAATACAAGCAGAAAGTTATTTCAAAAATGTTTTGGCTCCAAAACAGAAGAGAAGCCTCAATGACACCACTGTCTCCAGGATTTCAGAGATCCTTCTTTCCCTGCCCTAGTTTCCAGGGACTGAAACTGAGACCTTCTACATGCAAAGCAGATGTTCTACCAATGAGCTACTGCCCTATCCCCTATTATTCTAGGAGCATGATAGTCCCCTCCACTAATACTTAAAATCAAAATAATAACTTAAACATTAGTTAAACACTAACAACTTAAAATCAAAAAGCCCCCGCAAACACAACATCTGGGAATCCCTGTTAGAGGGAACATTGTCCCCAACTGCAAACCAGACAGGCAGAGTCAGGAAGCATTTTGACTCACTACTAGTGTATACATTCACTCACACTTAAGGTTGTTCATACATTCTATAGCCAGTGTGGTGTAGTGGTTGGAGTGCTGGACTAGGACCGGGGAGACCCGAGTTCAAATCCCCATTCAGCCATGATACTTGCTGGGTGACTCTGGGAAAGTCACTTCTCTCTCAGCCTAACCTACTTCACAGGGTTGTTGTGGGGAGAAACTTAAGTATGTAGTACACCGCTCTGGGCTCCTTGGAGGAAGAGTGGGATATAAAATGTAAATAAATAACTATAAAATATAAAATAAAATAAAATAGGTCTACCAAGTCTCAACAGGTAGCCACAACCAACCTCAACTCTCTGGTGACCACTCCTGTAGGATATACAAATGTGTTCAAATGTCTCTTGGCCAACTTCATACCTTACATTTTTTGGTGTACACTTAACACACAAAGTGCAAGTTAACAAGCTACTAAAGATTAGACAGAATTTCAGTCGTCAACAGATTGATTCAGAGCTGCTACCAATTTAAATGGAACTTGCTTCCAAGTTAAGTGCAATTACGTTTGTAGCTCAAGTTCTTTAGGAATGCTAAGAATAATGAGTGACAGAGGGAGACGCAGAGCTCAGAACCGGTTCTTATGCAACTAGAGAATCTTCCCATAAGCAAGAGCCTAAATGTGAAAAGCCAACATGATTTGGCTGATGACAGCATGAAGTTGTTGGAAATAAATCCTCAGCTTAAAAGTCACTTTAAAGACTTGAAAGGATTAGTCACTTTACATTTCACATTATAGCCTTGTCAAGTAATTTTTAGTAATTTATCTCATGGACCAGAGTTTTAAAAGTGAGAGATTTCTTTCTTTTTTAAAATATTGTTTATCTATCTTTAGTAAATAGTTTAATACCAGCTCCATGGGACGGTGTTTTTTTAACCTCATGAGAACTGACATTTTTAATTACTCATGCACATAAGAACTACTTTTCGTTCTTATACTTCTAGCTGCAGAAGTCATTTTAAGATCTTCATTTTAGCATTAAGTTCATTACATTATTCATTTGTACATTTTCATGCTGCTCTTTCTCTGGGGAGCTCATGACAAAATATATATCGTTTTCTCCCCACTCCATTTCATCCTCACAATAACACTATAAAGTAGGTTATGCTGAGTGAGTGAGTGAGACAGACTAGTTTAAAGTCATCCAGCAACTTTCATGGGCGAGCAAGGAATCGAACCCAGTTCTCCCTGGTCTTATTACGACACTAACCTTTATACCACACTGGCTTTCAATAAATTATATGATCAAGGGCAGGCCATAGTCTTAAAATTACTTATGATACGTCTTAAGCCCCTTTAATTTCAATGGAACTTGGTCATGACGACTAATTTAGTCTGGATACTGCCCATTTATGCAGCCTAATCCAATGCATAGGATTGCTCTAGAGAAAGCGGTTTGAGGGTAGTTTTGAGAATACCGCAAATACAGGATCTTTACCCAGAAAAGTCTACATTCCAAAGTTATTCTATGCAGGTCTTAGAGGTGCAGGTGCCACCTTAGTCTCTGGATAAGGCAACATTATTCTTTAGCTCAGAAGCCAGAGGGGTTGGGAATGGGACTTAATCGCCTTGAATAGCTCTCCCCACTCCTCTCTATAGCTTGAAAAAGAAAACCACAATTATCGGGGGGGGGGGACTTTAGCATTTATATTTTGAGCATTCAGAGCATACATGAATTATGTTGCAAATTCAGTCCTCACAACAACCCTGTAAGGTATCCAAGTACTTTTTCCCCCATATTGAAACTGGAGAGCTGAGACAGAATACCTTGCTTACATGTCACCTAGAGAGCCAGTGGGAAGAGCACCTGCATGGAAAAAGTTCCAAGTTCCCTTCCTGGCATCTCCAAGATAAGGCTGAGACAGGCTCCTGCTGGTAACCTTGGAGAAGCCGCTGCCAGTCTGGGTAGACAATACTGCGCTTGACAGACCAAGGGTCTGACTTGGTATAAGGCAGCTTCCTATGTTCCCCTCTCTTAACTACTCTACCAACTCTCTGTAGAAGCCAGGAAAAAATCTTGCAAAATCATGCAAAAAAGAAGCAAATACATATACACTTGTTAAATGTATACACCACTTTCCCAAGCAGTACAAACCCAGAAGTAAATACAAAGTAGTGCTGCCCTGCTGTGTAGCTATGCAGGCTGCATTGCCCAACTTTCCTTGGCTCAGGATCCAGTTCATTCACTGCGAGCACTCTTCTCCCAAAATGCACAGCCAGCTTTGGTGTCTGGTGACCACTCAACGTGAACCACAAAGGCCCTTTCCCCATTCCTCAAGCTCATTCTCATTCTCTCTCTTCAGACATTGCGTGCACATGGTTCTTTTGTGCCGAGTTAAGCTGCAGCTTCAACTCCTCACTCACGTCACACTTCCCTTTATATAACCCCAGTAAAAGGAAGATAAGGCCACGATCTCCCCTCTCTTTATCAATGAGAACGTGGAGATCTCAGATGCTGGGCTTGCACTACACTTTGCTCTTTGATTCCCTGGTGTGACTAGTTGATCCCTGCAGTAGGCTTCAAATACTACTCCCAACCCCATTCCCGGGACCTGGCACATTCAAGATGTCTGGAAGTTTATACATACTTGAGGACTGTTGCAAACAGCATGAATTGTCTAGCTCAAAGCAAACTTTTAATACTGCTATAAAATCGGCTACTCTTCATCAGAATTTTCTGAAATATGTTCAGATTATGCTAACTTATAAGGCAGGTTCTCCATGTCAGATTTTATACCAATAGGACCAATTGTCTTGATATGATGATCAAGAGAGTTCTCAGGCTCTCTCCCCGTAAAGGTACAGGCACAGCTGTACTGGTATGAATAAAGAAAGGCAGACAGCAATTCCCTCTGGAGAAAACCCTTGCAGAGAATTAACTGCAAAAACTACAGACTGTTAATAAGAATGGCTATGACCTTTCAAGGGTATAGGGAACGGAACTTTAAGTTCTCATGGGACAGTCACATTTCTCCAATTTGCTCCTTCCAGCATTATTCTGGGGAGCCACATTCTGCAGCAGGAAGGGCTCTGCTGTGTCAAGCTACAAGCACTGTGAGAAAATGCCCTCAGCCTTGCCGGTCCCCCCCACCCCCAACCCAACTCCTTTGTTTCATCTTTCATCTCCCGTCTTGTAAACATATCTAATGATTCCAAGTGGAAAACGAAACATTATGTAATTTTATGCCATTTCCACACATGCCAATACATGGCGCGACCTTTGATGCCCATGTTGTAGCCCTCTCCAGCTTCTGCCTAGGGCAAGTGGTTCTATTGACCCACCCTAGTTCCACTATAGCTCTTATTTACTAGCACAAACAAAGGTTCATGAGAGAGAAAGACAGACACTGCAGCTTCAAAACTCCTTCGGATTGTGAGCCGACCACAGGCAATCTGGTCTGTACCTTTAGAAACAGCCCGGTCTACAGAAATTGTAGGTAAAGGATCTTATTGGCTTGCTTTTTGCACAGCATAGAGATAAGAATTATCAGCTGCAAGTGACTGTGGGTCAAATAACTGGCAAAAGTACAGGAACAGCATCACCCCTGCTGTATTGGTAACGTGAGGATTTTTGGAGCCCTCATTTATTCCTGGTTGCAGGTGTTTTGGGGTGACAAAATCTCTTACACTGCCTTCCACAAAACGTTATGCACAGAACCTATGCATATACAACTTGTACACTCCGCACTGCATACACTTTGGAGAGCTAAATTTGATTAGAGCTAAATTTCAGATCAAAGTCTTGGCACAAAGTTCTTTATCTGCCAATGCTCACCTATCTGCTAATGCTCACATATCGCTGCACCTGCCTTCCACATCACTTTATGCAGTGGGGGAAGAGCTTGTGTTGTGGTAGCAAGCATGAATCATCCCCCTTCCTAAGCAGGGTCCACCTTGGTTTACATCTGAATGGGAGACTTGTGTGAGCACTGTAAGATATTCCCCTTACCGGATGGGGCCGCTCTTGAAAGAACATCTCCATGCTTGCATGCAGAAGGTTCCAAGTTCCCTCCCAGGCAACTCCAGGATAAGGCAGAGAGATACTCCTGCCTGCAACCTCGGAAAAGCCACTGCCAGTCTGTGTAGACAATACTGAGCTAGATGGACCTATGGTCTGACTCTCTATAAGGCAGCTTCCTATGTTTCTAACTGATGCATACACAACTTGAACACTCTCCACTGCATGTACTTTGGAGAGCATCTGATTAGAGCTTAATTTCACATCAAAAGTCTTGGCACAAAGTTTTTCATGTGCTAATGCTCACATGTCAAGCTGCTTGTAAATACATCGCCATAGCAGCCAGATGAAAAATGGTCAACCACTATAACCCCCAACTGTACATGCTCACATTTGAGGGACTGGTCTCACCTTTGACCACTTACCCAGTCACTATACATCTTACTTCCCAATACTGACATGTTCAATATGCTAGCAAAGTTGAGAGAGGCAGCAGCTACAGAAGGGAGTCTTCCTAAACATGCTCACACACAGGAAGGTTCAATGAAACATACTTTCACGTAAACCAGAGTCAATTAGGCTGCTGATCAGACTGGTTGGTTGCTAGCCAAAATAGTTAATATGGGCACGCAAGTTTTAGTATGAGGTACAAATTGCTCGCGCACACACACACACACACACACACACACATATATACTGTGCATATGATGCAGGCCTGACAGTGTTCATGTAACTGTTTTCCAATCACAGCAAGTGAAAAGAGTCACCTCCTGGCAATTAGTAGGGGACCTTCCATAAAACTGGAAGGGTTTTGGTTCTTTTTTGTCTACTTTAGAACATGTATATTTGCCAAGGTGGTTCACAATCATGCTGAAATCCCAAAACAACAAAAGAAAAACAAGAACTAAAAAGCAAGAAGAGCCCACAATAAAGAATTCAAGCAGCTTGTTAAAGGCCTATTGAAAAAGTCAGGTCTGAAAGGTAGGCAGATTGAGACTCAACACCAGATTCTCTTCTGGGAATTCCCGAAATTGGGAACCACCACATAGAAACACAAGAAGAGGCTTGCAGTGGATCAGGTCCAACGCCCATCTAGTCTAGCACCCAGCTTCACGAAGTGGCCCACCAGATGCCTTGGGACACCCACAAGGAGGAGATGAAGGCACGCCCCCTCCCCTGTCATGCAACAGGTATTCGGAGGCATCCTCCTGCCTTGGAACATGGAGTCCTATAGCCATCAGGATTAGTAGCCGCTGAAAGACCTGTCCTCCATGCCTTTGGCTGAGTTAGTGACCATCACCACAGCCCATGGCAGATCATTCCATAGGTTAATTATGCACTGGGTGGGGAAAAAAAATACTAAATTTCTTGGATGTTTCATGGAATAATCTAGCGTTGCGAGATGGGGGGGAACCTTTCTCTATCCACTCTCATCACATCTTACATAATTTTTTAAAAAATACTATCACGTCTGCCCTTCATCACAGAAGAGAAGGCACTCTCATGCAACTTCCCCAACCCTCAAACTGTCAGTGCACCAGAAACACAGATCTGTGGTAGGCAAGGAGAAATAAACATTTGTGGGGCAATCATTTTTACATTTATATTCCGCTCTTCCTCCAAGGAGCCCAGAGCAGTGTACTACATACTTGAGTTTCTCCTCACAACAACCCTGTGAAGTAGGTTAGGCTGAGAGAGAAGTGACTGGCCCAGAGTCACCCAGCTAGTATCATGGCTGAATGGGGATTTGAACTCGGGTCTCCCCGGTCCTAGTCCAGCACTCTAACCACTACACCACGCTGGCTCTCTCCCCAAATGCATGAGTAACGCAAACCGGTAACCCAAATCCTGGGGCAGCAGGATTTGTTTACTAGGAATCACTATGTAAGTAAGTGACAAGTTTATTATTATAGCCACTAGCCACAACATAATGTAACATAAGAGAAAAACATTTACACAGAACACAGCACACGGAATGAAACAGCATATGACACGAAAAGCACAGCCTAGAGTTCTCTGCAACATCACACCAGAAGCATCTGGTGGGCCAGCATAGGAAACAGGATGCTGGATGAGACAGGCCTCGGGCCTGATCCAGCAGGGCCTTTCTTATAGTGGGGTGCAGCATTCAAATGACATGCAGTTTTTATGCCTCAGCATGCCATGCTGAAATGTGCAACCATGTGCCCAAGGGCTGCACAAACCTCAGGGACATGTTTTTGAGTGGCACAGAGAGCCTCTTGGGGAAGGGGAAGGCATAAAAAACTTGTCACTTCACCAGTGCCATTTGTTGGGAAGTTCCGTTAGGCCATTCTCTCATGGCAGCAGTGCATCTTTGCACCACATGTCTGCCAGTGGGATTTACCTCCTAGAACTCAGTAAAAATGCCCAAGAAAACATGCTTTAGGAAGCTGCCTTCTACCAAGTCAGACCATTGGTCCATCTAGCTCAGTACTGTCTAATGAGTGTCTTGCAAGAACTATATGCTGTAGTGCTTAGCCAGAAACTGGGGAAAAGATCTAGCAAGAGAGCAATCAGCATCAAGGGTGGAGACTGGGGAAAGAGATGTGGTTGTGCTACTCTTGCTGTTTTAGATGTGACACCTGTGCCAGCCTAGCCAGGTAGATGTTCTGTTGGGACTTGTTCCCGTTCCCAGTTTGAATATGCCTCTTTAGACTGCATGCCTGTGGGCAGGGTTTGTCTCCGATTTTTATCATTACACAGAGCTGATTCTGAGCACTTTAGAAATATTACTAATAGCTGACATCAGCACAGGATTGATATAGTCCCTATAAAGCTAGAGTCTGATGCTAGAGAAACTCTTTCTCTGGAAGCACTTACAAGGAGGGGGGGAATGGAGCAATTACTAATGTTATAGCTAAATGTAAATCACAGTGCTTGAGTCATCTTGACACCTCCTTAGCTTTCAAACATATTATGAACATCTGCAGCTGTCTTTTACTGAGTCAGATTAGTGGTCCACCTGTGTAACCATTTACTACACTGACTGGCAGCAGCTCTCCAGGGCTTTCGACTAAGGTCTTTCCCAGCCCTACCAGGAGATGCTGCCTGGGACTGAACTTGGGACTCTCTGCATGCAAAGCGGGAGTTCATCCACTGAACTAGGGCTCCATACTGAAACTAAGCTTTAGCAAAGCATTCTTTCCAGTTCTTTTGAAACTACAATCTTACAGCATGCTTACTTGGAAGTCCTGTTGAAACATAAGGTTTGCTTCCAATTCAAGGTGGAGTGCATTAGGCTGAGCCACCTAACGGCGCAGCAGAGAAATAACCTGACTAGCAAGCCAGAGGTTACCAGTTCAAATCCCCTCTGGTATGTTTCTCAGGCGATGGGAAACACCTATATCAGGCAGCAGCAGCAACACAGGAAGATGCTGAAAGGCATCATCTCAGGTAAACCCCTCCTGTATTCTACCAAAGACAACCACAGGGCTCTGTGGTTGCCATGAATCGAAACCGACTCAATGGCACACTTTGCACTGGGCTGAGAGAGTGCAAAGTCAAATTCCCAAAACAGGTAGGGCTGCCATGCCATTGTGCAGCTTGCTCCTAAGCATATTTGCAGAGAAGCAAGTCCAACTGTATCCAAAGGACCTTGCTCCCTAGTAAGTATGTTTAAGATTGCAGCCTAGATGGCAATCCTCTGCATACTTCTTTGTAAGCCCCACAGAATGCAACAGGTCTTACTTTTGAGTAAACATGTTTAGGATCAGGCTACACAGCCACAGCCCTACCCGTGTTTATTCAGCCCCAGGACCCACTAAATTCACTGCAGCCCGCCTTCCCAAACACACGTGCCCCAGAGAACATTCCTATGTGGACCCATATAACCCTCAGGTTCTCGCAAACTTGGGTCCCCGGATGTTGTTGAACTGCAAATCCACGGGGTTCCCAACCTTGGGACTCCAGATACCGTTGGACTACAACACCCATCACCCCCAGCCACCATGGCTGGGGGTGATGGGAGTTGTTGTAGAGCCAAATCCGGGGTACCCAAGTTTGAGAACCCCTAGAGGGAACTGAAAGCGGCAGGGCTTACTGTCGGAGGGGAAACACACCAACCCTCGCTGACCTCCGCGGGGCTTCCACTGGAGGAAAGCCAGCGCTGCAGGGCTGACACCGTAAGCGCGCTTACTCCCTTGCAAGCCCGACTCAACTCTTGGGGACTACTTCAGAGCAAGCCCACAGGGGCCCAAGGGAGCGCCCCAAGCCCGCGGACGGGGCGCCCAGGTTCCAGCCCCTCCACGCGGACTAGCGCCTCGCTCTCCTTCCGATCCGGACCCAGGAGAACCGAAGCAGCAAGCACACTGCAAGCCGAGCGCCCGGCTTGGGGCAAGGGCGCCCCCTCCCCGCAGGGGGGAAGGCGGCGGCGGCGGCGCGGGCAGCCACCCCCCGAGCGCGCCGCCTGGCCCCTCCCCGCTCTCGCTTCCTCCCGACTTACCCCATCTCCCGGCACTTGTCGGCGGCCGCGCAGCCCGCTTGCAGCGCCGGCGGCGACAGCGCGCTGGCCGGCGGGGTCTCTCCGCCGCCTCGGTCGCCGGCGGGCAGCGCGGGTCGAGTGCCCACTTCGCACATGCGGCTGCCCGGGCTGGAAGCGCGCCCGCCTCGCCTCCTCTCCGCCGGCCGGCGACTGGTGCTGCTCTCTCCGCCGCCCCGAGCCGGCTTGCCCTCCTGCTGCTGCTGGGCAGTTCCGCGCCTGCTTTAATTGCCTTGGGTCCTTTGCCTTCGCTTTTCCTACAGGGGCGCCTCTCCAGGCGGAGGAGGACGAGGACGACGACCGAGCCCTGCGGCAGCCGGCAGGAGCGAGCGGCAGCCGGCAGGAGCGAGCGGCAGGCAGGCAGGCAGGCAGGCAGGCAGGCAAGGCGCTCGCCGGCTGCTCCTTCCTCTGCGCTCGTGGTCCCCTTTGGAGGGGGGGCGGGCTGGGGGAGGCGGCCACCTGCTTCGCCCACAACAGCCACCTCCCACTCGCGGGGCGGCTCGCGCAAGGAGGCGCCTCGCGGCGGCAGCAGCTGCACTTTCTCGCGCCAGCAGCCGCCGGAGGAGGAGGAGGAGGAGATGGAGGGGCGGGGCCAAGCACCCCCACAACGGGGCTGCTGCTGCTGCTGCTGGCCGGGGTGGGGGGAGCGGGGGCGCTGCAAGCAAGAAGAGGACCGCCGGCGGGAGGGCAGGAGTTCGTAGCCGCTCTCAAGTGTGCGTGCAAGCTCCTGGGGAACAGCTCCAGAAAGTCAGTCCCCAATAGGAGCATTTCGCGTGCTTATCTGCCTTTTGAACTGTTTTAATCGTGCTAATGTTTAACTGTGTTTTGGGATTGTGAACTGCAGCCCAGGGAATCGCGGTATG
This sequence comes from Hemicordylus capensis, assembly GCF_027244095.1. Taxonomy (NCBI): domain Eukaryota; kingdom Metazoa; phylum Chordata; class Lepidosauria; order Squamata; family Cordylidae; genus Hemicordylus; species Hemicordylus capensis. Next base: position 11,001,672 of record NC_069666.1, on the reverse strand, counting down.
GGGCGGGATAAACAGGGGTTCAATAAAGAAGGCAGAGAGACTGTAGGTTTGCCCAGGGTTTGCGAGCCTATCAATATGCTTTTACCTGTACATTAAAAAGGATAACAGGCATGATGTTAGCGTAGGGCATTTAGTGGTTTTCCAGCCTTTTGCGGCTCAACAGCTGTGAATAAACCAGGCAGCATCACTTTTTTTTTTTTATTTAACAATTTTTTGTACTGCCCGAATCTTGTGTCTCTGGGCAGTTTACCATAAAAACACAATTAAATTTTGTTTAATTACATGTCCTACCCGTGGTGACTGGATTAGTAAGGGGGTTATATTTACATACTGCTTTTCAACAAAATAGTTCTCAGAGCATTTATACATACCTACATCTATTCTTCCTGGAGAGGTGCTTTGTTTTGTTTGAAGCCAAGATGAGTCCTCTGATCAGGAACCAACAGCATATACAAATATGACAAATACTGTATTTATATACTGCTTTCCAACAAAAGTTCCCAAAGCAGTCTCTCATGCCTCTGAGCTGTGGCCCAGCCAGTGGGCACCCCTTCCTCAGGGACCCAGGGACATTTGTTTCCCTCCTTGTTTGATTATAGCTACGCCCCTGGTTACCCTGGTTTTCCAAAAGAAGATCAAAAAACCCCAAGATGCCACCTCCCCCCACTACCCTGGAAACCAAAACAAAACCAAAAACAGAATTTAGTTTACATGATGGCAAGGATCCATGATGACTTGCCACATCAGAACTGATACTAGTAATCTGGATGGGGAAATTTGCCCTTAGGCTGAAAAATCCTTGAGACAAACACTTCTTCTGAAAACACCTAGTAAAATACTCATGTGTAAAGGTAAAGCGTGCCGTCAAGTTTATTTGACTCCTGGCGCCCACAGAGCCCTGTGGTTTTCTTTGGTAGAATAAATGTAGACCAGCCCAAAGTTGACATGATTCCTCCACCACCTCCCCAGTGAAGCAAAGGGCTACATGGCAAACTTGGTACCAGTTTCTCTAGTTTAGCTTTGAAATATATTACACCCTACTACTCTCTCCGCCCCCATTTCTTTTTGTCCATGCTAAAAAATGATGGCTTCCCAGCTGGAAATCTCCGCCTGGGCATCTGGTGCCCCAGAAAAAGAGACCAGAGGGTAGTTCACACAATCTAGGAGAAGCCTCCTAGCCTAATTTGGGAACTATGCACACTCCCAATTTTTCATTGTGTGTTAGTAAAAAACAAGGATGTCCCTTGCCTGTGGGTTTTCCAGAGGCATCTGGTGGGCCACTGTGAAACAGAATGCTAGACCTGATAGGCCTTGGGCCTGATGATCCAGCAGGGCTGTTCTTATGTTCTAAGGTGTTTGATCCAAGTGTGAGCTAAGCCCCAGCTGGGTAGGACAAGCACGCCCTACCCAGATTCCTTCCCCAGTTTCAGAACACAGTCAGAAGGGAAATGGCCCTACCCACCTGGGCTTGGCTCATGATCAGCCTCCCAGCCTCCAACCTTGTTTTTCACTGACATGAGATTCAAAATAGGGAGTGTGCACACAGCTCTCAAATTAGGGGAGGAGACTTTTCCTACCCTAATGTCGAGCATGTGACCTGGCCTTGGGTCTCACAATGGTTCAGATAGTTCTGTCAGGAAGGTGGCTACATCAATAGAAAATCCACCTGCAAAAGGGAGGGTTCCCCTCTGCTGATTCAGGTGCATCCCAGAGGAAGCACAAGTTTGGGGAGGATACGTTAGGGGCAGAGGCCACAATGAGATTTAACCAGGCACCTGGGGATGCAATCCAGTTCAGAAATTTGAACTGGGTATGATTGAGGACTGAGAACAAAAAAAGTCCTTTTGTCCTGGCCATCTGAATAGCCACCTCATCTACACCCGCTAGTCACCTGAGCAAAGTAGTTGAAATTAAGAATGTTGCTGCTTTGTGAGGGTTGAACCTAGAGAAACCCTATAGAAAGTGCTGTCTCCGCACAATCAGTTGTTTGATCATTTTGTTTCATGCGGGTAGGGGGGGATTTCATGAGATAAAGCAAGGCCTGCTACCAGTGTGAAGTTTAGTGGGCTATAGGCCACCTCCAGCCTCAGAGGCAAGATGCCTCTAAATACCAGTTGCAGGGGAGCAACTGCAGGAGAGAGGGTATGCCCTCACCTCCTGCCTGTGGGCTTCTCTAACCCTAAGCAGCTTCCTGCCAGGACTCTCTAAGGACAGCCCTGAGTGCTGTGTCTGCACACACACACCCCCGACTTGCCCTCCATGGCATGGGGACGACCTAACGACCACCTAACAATGGATCCCAGCTTTCCCCCCTCCTCATGGGCAGGAATCACTCCTTGGCATTGAACATGAGACAGCAGATCAAGGAAAGGTTACAGAACTTTATTTTTCAACCAAATCTTTGATCTCTACTTTTCTTTCCCTCCTGTCTCCATCCTCTTCTCTGTCCACCTCTCATTCTTCCCTCCTCCGTATATTGTCCACACAGCCATCACTCCTTCATCACCCCTCCTTGTTGTAATTGTTTGTAACCTTGGCACTACCAAGGTTGCCAGTACTTCTATTTGCATTGTGCTTCTGTTATAGCAATAAACCTTATTTATTTGTTTCAAAAGCCTTGATTCTGAAATTCCTGTTGCTCCCCTAGGAGTATTCTGACATTGACAGCTGAGCTGTGTCCAGACTGCAATCCTTAGTGACACATGCCTTAGTTACACAGACAGCATTGGTTTTCAGAACTAATTCCCCCAATTTGAGCAAAAGCACAGATACACGGATGGTAACATACATGTGTCTGAGCAAATGTGGTAAGAATGAAAGTTAGATTTAAATAAATGGCATAGCCAAAGCAAATGATATGAAATAGGCATGACTTTTTTAAATGGGGCTGACTGATACCAAACACAACAGTACTTGGAGAAGACTTTTTTTGCTATTTACTTTGCAGATTTTAGCAATGATTATAGTCAGCTATTGCGCATGGATTTCCACTCCACCCCATTTTGTTTCTTATTCAATGTACTTTAAAAGACTTGAGCTTAGGATGATTTATATAGCATAAAATGAATTATCCTAGTCTCAGATCTTTTTACACATTGCATAAGCAACAGCAAGGGGAGGGGAAGGATTCAGTGTGCAATAGCTGATTAAATGCCATTATTGATAAACAGAGATCGTGCAAATGCTGTGATAGAACAGACTGGAAAGCAAGCAGAGAAAAGTGTCAAGCATCTCATCCACGCTGCAAGGAATCTTGTGCCAACTGTGCAGAATAAGGCTGAAATTCCATCTAGGTAGTAATATCACAGACCACTCAAGTGAAGCTTGAGCAGTTTAATGTCACCAGAGCCCTGAGATGGAATTACATCCCCTCCTCATACACATCATGCCAAGATGTTTCAAGCCTCAAAGTTCACTGTAACATCGAGATGAGCTTTCTGAAATATCTAGTGCAAATTTTGAAAAGCTTTCCAAGATAAGCAGCTGCATCATTCTGACATTTGAGACAAATGTATTCCAAGGGATTTCTGCTCACATGGATTGTTAGACACGCCACAGTCAAATGTACTTCCATATAGATTTTAAATGTATTTTAACCACTTATAGCACCAGCCCCTAAGCTTGCTTGAAGGAGATTTAAGGGCTGAAATCCTTGAGCTGTGCTTCTCCACAGCAGTCCCTCAGGCCACTGTGGAGTCAGCAGTTTTTCTGAAACTTGTACTCTGCCTAAATGGCCCTTTCTTTAGCTGACGTGATGAGTGAAATTACTAACTTGGCCTTTAAATATCAATGGGACTACTTTGAGTGATTTTCCCCATCATATCCAAAAGCGAATTTCTGATAAAGATTTTGTTTCCATAAATTGCAACACTTAAGAGTTGGGCGGGACATCGGAGAGCTTCTATTCCAGCCTCCTGATCAATGCAGGCATCTGCTACAGTATCCCTGACTAAATGGCCATCTAGCTTCTAGCAAACAAGAGTCCATTGTTGTGTGGCACGGACTGTTCCACTGCTGAACAGTTCTTTCTGTCTGGAAGTTCCTCCTAAGGTCTAGCCTGAATCTGCTTATAAATAAATAAAATCAATATTTATATACCGCTTTTTGACAAAAGTTCCCAAAGCAGTTTACATAGACAGATATAAATAAAATGGTTCCCTGTCCCTAAAGGGCTCACAATCTAAAAAAGAAACATAAGACACCAGCAACAGTCACCAGAGGGATGCTGTTCTGGGGATGGATAGGGCCAGTTGCTCTCCCCCTGCTAAATAAAGAGAATCACCACTTTAAAAAGGTGCCTCTTTGCTTAGTTAGCAGGGATACTATCTATCTATCTATCGATCTATCGATCTATCTATCGATCTATCGATCTATCGATCTATCGATCGATCTATCTATCTATCTATCGATATACTATACTATACTATACTATACTATACTATACTATACTATACTATACTATACTATACTGTATTTCAACAACAACAAAGGTTCTGAAATTGGTTTATATAGCAACAAAATATAAGAAGATGGTTCTCTGTCCCCAAGGAGCTTGCAATCTAAACAGAAACACTAGGAAGATGCCAGCAATGGCCACTGGGAGAGATGTTATGCTGGGTTAAACAGAGAGTGTTGTTTTCCCCCTGCCAAATATAGGAAAGCCACTGCTTTCTAAGGTGTGCTTTGCTCAGTTAGCTGGGGCCCAAGCTGCATTTAGCCAGCCACTGGTAAGTCTATCCTCCACAAATCTGTGTAATTCCCTTTTAAAGCTAACTGAGCTTGTACCAGCACCACACCCTGCTGCAGGAAATTAAATCAGTTACTTTACAGTTTCTGATAAGCTTCTCAAGAACCTCAGGATTCCCTGAAACACTGCCTGAAAATCCACAGCAGTTGTTCTATATAAATATTAAACTGAACTTTTGGTGGTTGGGAGCAAGAACAGTGAGCACACCTATTCCCCCGCTCCTTACAGTCAAAGTACCATCTGTGCTGTCTAAATGAGTTTGGCCAACAGATTACTGCAGAATCCTTACTCACTCATGTCAGAGTAACCCAGTCAGACTTTGCTCGAACCACCACATAACTGCTGAAGTCAAGAGAGAGAAGGTTTTGTTTTGAAACATTTGCTCATTTGTAATCTGGCACAACACAGCTGTATCATATAACCTACTACTTAATTGAGTTGCGAAGATAAGACTGTGTTTGGCACAGAGTCAATATTTGCTTTTAGTCACAACTCAATTTTTAAACAGTAACAAAACAAGATTTGCCTGAGTCAGCCTTTAATGTACAGGCGAACCAGTATGGTACCACCAAATTGTCACATTTTGATTTACTGTATTACTCATATGAAAAATAATGTAATTATCAAGATTATTCATTGAAATTTGCCATAAAGATAAGCTGTATTTATTTATTTATTTATTGCCTGTAGGAGACGAATGTTAACCCAAGTCTTTAAATATGTTCGCATCCATCTGCTGTTGCTTTATCCATCTGTTTTAAACTAACTTCCAATTCGCTGTATGACTTCCCACCCTCTCTTGACAACGGTCGAATAGGTTAGACAAACCTTTGGTATAATCTGAAGCTGGCACATACCTACAAAGTATAACATCTAGTTTAAGAAAACAGAGGATTGCACTTGGTGGACAATACAGATCTATTGTTACACAGGTCTACCCTGTGTACAGGTCCACCCCTGCTAACTTGGCAAAGAGGCACCTTTTAATGTGGCGATTCTCTTTATTTGGCAGGGGGAGAGTAATTGGCCCTATCTAGCCCCAGCACAGTATCCCTCCAGTGACCGTTGCTGGTGTCTATCTGATGTTTCTGTTTAGATTGTGAGCCCTTTGGGGACAGGGATCCATCTTATTTGGTTTTTATTTCTCTGTGTAAACCGCCCTGAGCCATTTTTGGAAGGGCGGTATAGAAATCGAATGAATAATAATAAATATTGCACTTCTGTACATGTCACAGTCCATGAAAATGTTTGATACTTATATTATCAGTTAATATTTAAGGATTTGCATACCATTCAAAAACAACATTGCAGAACTTGTCTTTCTAGATCAGTAATGTCAATACGAAACTCAAAGATGTCCAAATCAAACTTAAACAACAACAATAACTGAATTCAAGACCTCTGCCTTTCTTCTTCACTCCCCTCCCTTTGTGTGGCTTTTTCTGCTTCAGGAGACTGAGCACTGACCTGGCGTCTCATTTGCACTGATGTACCGTGCCTGCCACCAGCCCCAAAATGAATTGCTGACTGACATGAGCCAATTTAGGAGACAACTTTCATCAGGGCAGCAAGATTAAAATATAATAAATAAATGTTGCTATAAACGGCAAGTGCTTGTGAGCAACCTTCCTTCTCTCTCTCTCTCTCTGGCTTAATTAGAATGCTCTTCTAAGTGTTTACTTAAGGCGTCTGTAATATTCCCCTAGAAACATTTAAGATAAAAAGTGTGCATTATTTTTAGATAAAGCAAATACAGCAGAGTTGAAAGAACCAATCCTGTGCAGAGCCCTGCCCAAATCAGGTACAGTTCTCAGATATGCGGATCTTCCTTTTTGAAGGCTAGTACTGCTTGCTTGTATTATTTGCAGGCTAATTCTATAGTTTCCCTACATCAGGCCAGCCAGGGCTAAAACCAGTGTGATTCTATGCAGCAGCAAAGACCACAGCACAACGACATCATTCAGGGGATGAGACCCTATTGCAACAACAGAATTGCCACTCCTTGGCATCTCCACCATCACCCACCAATCAAAGCTCCGACCACTAGCCATGTGTGAAAGGAAGCAATCAACACATAACAGCAGCAGAAATGCACAAAGATATCATCCCAGGGTGCACAGATACCCTTTCCACACATAAGACACAAGAGTGCTCCCGGGAATGGATGACAGTGGGCCTTTCACATGATCGCGCAGGTGGGGGAAGGCAGGGTTAAGAGCCTACCTTCCCCGGAGACAGTCTAGACTGGCCCTAGCCCCGCTGCCCTGCCCTGCACATGATCACCATAGCGGTGACCGGCGCAGCATTCTGGAGGCTGGGAGAATCCCATCATGCACCGCATGATGGGCAAACACACCAAAGGGAACTTCAACAGGAAAGAAGGCCTATTCCATATGGCTTCAAGATGCTCAGGTGCCCGCAGCAGGAGGAGTGTGACATCATCAAGCGGGCTGTCCTGGACCACAGGCAAGGCTTGAAGAAAAGGAAAAGGTACCCAAGAGAGCACCAGGATTTAAAAGCATGGAACAGAGGATCATACATAGTGTGATGTGCTGAATAGCTAAAGGCGACTACGATCTGTGAAGGGAGAAGCTACGGAGAATCCTGTCCAACTACTAGTTTGTGATAAGTTTAGAATGAAATAAATGATGGTTAGAATAAAATAAAACTAAGTTGTTTATCTCTTTAATCATAGTTAAATTACTAATTTTTATTTTTATTTTTAATTGACAGATGTTTTAACTTTGCTGTGAACTGCCTTGAGACTTCAGTTACAAGGTGGTACAGAAATATGTTTATTAATTAATTAATTATAGCTTGTTTGTTTGTTTAAATGTGTTTTGAATTGTGTGTTTTACTTTACTGTTGTGTTATTGCTTTACTTTGTGAGGCTCCCAAAAAAACAAAGTTGCATGTGTGGTGTTTTTAGGCAAACCCGAAAACATCCAAAGTCCTGTTGCAGTTTCTGTAAGAGAGAGGACAGGGAAACGCCATGGCCTTTTCTTATTCGCCTTAGCTGCCTTCATAATGTGGTACACACACTGGGAAGGGGGTCACTGGGGCCCCCACCACAACACCCTCAGTGGGACTGAGAGTCTGAATTCTGCCCATGCCCTTGCTGCTGGAGCATTAGTAAGGGTAAGGGAGGAGGTTGAGGAGGTCCCCCCAGGAACTCAGTGTCATCCTAAGACCGACCCACCTCTAGTTACTGCTGGAATGATAATACACCCAGAAGCTGGAATGGAAGAGGAGAGGGGATAGGTAGCAATTAAGTACAGGGAAATGACTAAATAGCAGAGCCTGGCATTCATTTTAATGAACATTGGAGAGGTATTTTGGAATCAGTGACGGTGTGGCATCCTATGAGTGGGTCAGACAGTTATCTAAGGGAGGATGCTGGTCCTTGTACCAGCCACTGTGGTTGCTATCACACTCTCAAGCCACGCAGCCCTTTTCCCTGGCAGGGTGTGTAGCAAAGGATCAAATCTGGAATAATAACAACATTATATAGCCACCCCATAACAACTGTTCTTCCATGACTGTACAATCTCCCCTGAAGAGAATATGTTGAAATGCATTGGGGAAAATCTGTTCAATTCTGCCTGCACCTATTTGACTCTGCATTCCTCTGCATTGTTGGCATCCCTCTCTCCCTCCCTCCCTCTCTTTGGGGGGGGTCACCTCCACAAAGGAACAGCCCTGCTGCCGTTGGCCTTGATTGAAATCTATATGATACTGGGGACAGGATGTATCCTTGCCTCCATTTGTTGAATGGTCATATGGTTGCCTGTGGCGAGATGAGACAGACGTAGAAATGGGAAGAATACATGGGTAGCAGCCGCCACAAAGAGTTCCTGTGTGAGCTTCTCATTACAGGCTGTTGAGTGAGTGTAAGGGAAAGGGTGCCATCACCTAGATGCTCTTCCATTCTGCATGCCTCCTCAGCATAACTCCTCAGTCTACCATTGGCCATCCCCCTTGGTCCGTCCCCCCCGATGTCGATGTTTGGGAATTCATCTGTTGAGGAAGATAAACTGGATGGTACTCACCCACCCGATATAGGGAGTTGCAGTAGAATTCTGTCTCTGGTTTCGGATTGTTCTGTTGGCATGTGCCCTGGGCCAGCTCATGTCCTGCAAGGAAAACAGTGCCTGAGCATTTGGCCAGCAGAGGAGACGAGGGACAGGTGTTCTCCACAAGGGAAGCAATACTCTCCATTGCTTTCTCTGGTGCATTTGGGGGTGCATTGGCAATATATTGCTCTTCCTACAGATTTATTCTGTGTCCTTATTGTGAGGGAGACATTCTGGGTTGAATGAACATTCATTTCATTGCACACACCATCTATTGAGGTGCTCAGATGGAGGGATGAAGGAATTGCATGGTCTCTCTCTCCCTGGCATATGAGGTATGAAACTGATTTGTTTATGGTCAAACCACACTCACCTAGCTCAGCATCATCGCTTCTCCTCAACAGTTCTCCAGTGGATGTCCTGAAGTCATTTAGCTGAAAATGCCAGATTGAACCTGGGAGTGTGTTCTACCACTGAGCTACAGCCCCTTCCTTATCATGGGTACCCTGTGGGTGTCATCTTGTGGGGTGGGTTATAATCTTGAGGCAGGATGACTGTTGGTGTTCTGAGAATCAAGCGTCATTCATCTGCCCTCCTCTTACTGTATTCTGTGCCTGCCGAGTATCTGTTGTATCTGGGCCAAGTGCGGCCTCTCGGCTAAGTCCCTCCACTTCTGCACTCACAGGTCTTTAGGGAGGAGAGTGATACAGCCCCATGGCATACATCTTGATACATGTGAGCTGTGTTCCCTCGGCTGAGGCTTATACACTACTGAGATGCACTTCTCTTAACAATGACCTTTAAATGCTAACTGGCTGTACAAAGAATATTGTTTTTATATTGCAAAGGAGAAACAATAACACTTGTTGCAAACCCTGTTTGGGGTATTTCTTGGCATCTGGTTTTTTAAATCATTTTAGTTTTTTGGAGAAGAGGGTTTCCTACCACTGCTTAATGTAATTACTAGCATAGTGATACCCTTACATCAGTGGGAGGCCACTGCTGGCAGAATGCCTCAGTGCATGAGAAGGTAGAGGTGGTGAGTGTGAAATGGAATGTAGTCAGAAACTTCCAGTATGCTTGCTTAGCATTCACTCCTATCCCTAATTACATTCCTAAACATGTCCTGGAAGCAGGTTCTCTCTCTCTCTCTCTCTCTCTCTCTCTCTCTCTCTCTCTCAAATCCTCTTTCCAACATAAAAGCAACCTTTTCTTTTTAACACAGGCAGTAACATTTAAAGGTCACTGTTCAGAGAAGTGCTCTTTAAGCAGGCACTGTATTGTACTGGAAATTCCGTCTAGCAGGGCAAGTGGGAATTGTGCATGATGTTCTAAGGTGTGTCCACTTTGAGAGATATTCTAACACCTCAGTCCTAAACACAGTGTTGCTTTAGAAGTTCAATGGTTTCCCATGGGACTTGCTTCCAAGTTAATATCTTTATAGATGCTGCCTCAAAGCTTGTCTTGATGAAAACAGATCTGAGTAAATAACTTATTTCTGAGCCAGACTCACAAAGGTCTAATTTCGGTATCACTGGGCTGTGCTCAACCCTAGGGCATTGGCTAGGACTGGCTATGAACTGGCAACCATCTCCAGCAGTTGAAAGCAATCTGGAGAATATTTCTTGCAGGGCTTGACAGATCTCGGGCACCAGGGAACCATGGCGCCTAGAAACTTAACCATGGAGCCTAGAAGTAGAGTTATTTAATGAAAAGTTTATTTGTTCCAGACTGCTCTGTTTCTTTTCCAAGTATGCTGCTTGTAAACAGGATAAAGAGCTCATTTGCCTTCTTTCCCACATTGTCCATCACTAAGTTCAGTAATTTTGGCAAGTAAGTGTCCATTGTCTGCTTCCTAAGTTTTTGGACTGGCTTGCTCCTAGATCCAAAGAAAATTGGTCAAGGCCCGATTTGATGGCCTTGTGAAACATGCTGGAAAGGTTATTGGGAAGGAAAATATCCAGGCATACCTTCAGTTAAAGTTGGGCAGCACTAGGCATAGATAAGAAGGAATAGTTCAGTTCAAAGTTTATTATGGTCTATGACCAGCACAAGGGAAAAAATAAAAATACAAATATAAGATAAGAAGGAATACTAGAAGCCTTTGGATGTGTGTAGTGCGCACTTCCTTCTCAGGCAGATTACCAAAATCAGACCCCATTGCCCCAAATCTATGGGGGAGCAGATTTCCAGGGCATACAGGATGTGATTGCAGATCAGTTTGAACTCTAGTACTTGTTATTTCGGAAAATAATTTTCTATTAAGGAGAAAGTGTTGGAGAGTATAAGAGGAAACCTCAAATAGGATCCCAGGGGCAAAAATTACATGTTACATGAAGCTTGTGTTTAAGATGTTTAAAGCAGTTTTATGCTTGGATGTTGTTTTATGCCTATGCTGGGAGAGCCTTCTTGAGAACACATTAGGGTTCACTCCCTGGCTGCAGCATCTCCAGGTAGGGCTGGGAGAGACTCCTGCCTGAAACCTTGGAGAGCGGCTGCCAGTCCGTGTAGACAACACTGAGCTAGCTGGACCAAAGGTCTGACTCGGTAGAAGGCAGCTTCCTATGCACAATGAAGGGCGTATGAAGCACTCTGCAGGATCTCAAGCGACACTCTCTCTCAGTGCGACCCAAAGCTGGAAAAGACGGTCCGGGGCACAGCGCGGGTTCCTGTTTCCAGCTCAGAACCGAGGGGATTCATTCAAGCGAGTGGCTTTTCCTCCGCCTTTCTTTTTTCTTCCCCACACGCGCCACAGAAAACGGCAGAAAGGGAAAGAACGGCAACCACAACTGCAACTGAAGCCTCGCGGCGCCCGCCCGCCGCCTTTTCGAATCACACCCCCCGCCCCCGACTCAACAGCAAGCCCCGCCCAGCGGACAGAACCGGAAGTGGGAGCTCCGGCGCCGAAGGACTGACGGTTGTTTGGAGGCTGCGCTCGTGCCCGGCCGCCTGCTGGCTCAGACAGGGTGAGGAGGGGCTCCCCTTGCGTGTCCCCCACCCCCCCCAGCGACATCGAACGTTGGGGCTGCGTGCCACGTGATTGCCCTCCGCGGCCTGCAGCGTTCTAAGCCTGGCCTCGAGTTGAGCCCTGGTTCTCAGTACCAGGGAGGCCGGTTTGTTTTGGGTTTTTGTTGTTTTTGCAGCGGGGAGGGAGGAAGGGTTTAGCCCCGAGGCGACGGTTTGAATCCTGGCCTAAGTCCAGGACATGGGCTGAGGTGCGCTGCCTTGGGTGCTGGGGAAGAAGAGTGCCTCTGTGCATGGCTAGAGTGTGTTGCTTTCACTACCTTCAGAAACTGCAGCCCACCCACCATGGGGCAGATAATGAGGGATCTGGTTTGTAGCTCCAATAGGGGTGGCTTCCCCCCCCCCGCACCTCCCCTTTTTTTCTCCGCGGCTTTAATCTAGTTCTGTAGTTGCCATCATTAACACCTCTCTTAAGATTGCTTAATGCAGAGGAGCTGCCCCTTAAAAAGACCATGATGCAGTTTCTAGATAGCAGACCATGGAGGATCAAGAACCAGGGAGGGCTGTAGCCTGCCTTCCCTGTTTGTGGGGCTGGCCAGGGGGGGGAATGGGATGCTGCACTAGATGGGCCTTTGATTCAGCAATGCCGTTCTTAGTAGCCATGGTAACCAGATGGGAATCTTCATGTTCAGAAGCCTGGCTCATCAGCGTCCTCGAACATAGCTTCTTACACCAGAGCAGACTATTGGTCTTGCTAAGCCAGTGGTCTGGGCTTGGCTTGTGGTGCAATAGCCTAGCCCTGCTATTTGAAGTCATTTGAATGCTGGAATTGAACCCGAGGCCTTGAGTTTTGCTTATTGTAGAGCAATAAGTCGTGTGCATGCAAGCCAAGAGTTCTACCATCAAGTTATGGGCCCTTGACAGAAGCATTTAGCTGGCCAGGTTGGAAGTAGAGAGCTAGAAGATGCACCTTTAGTTTGATCTACTAAGGATCCTCTCCTGTTGTTATGACCACCTTAACATATTATCAGTTGCAATACTGTCATTAAAGTGAAGTAAAGGTGTGGATTTCCTCCTCCTCCTCCTCCCAATCATGCATTCTTAACACATTTTTGGAGGAGAAAGGAGATTTCTAATCCATATGAGTTCAGTGTGACTATAGAACCATATAGTCCAGTGAATTATTCCAGTAGGATTGGTGCAGAGTTTTTGTGCATCGCAAGCTCAGATTCAACATAACTGGGGCTTGACAAATGCCAGGCGCCAGGGAGCCATAGCACATAGAAATGTAACAGTGGCACTGGGATATTCAGAGTTATTAATGAAACCTTTATTTGCCCCAAGCAACTCTGTTTCTGTTCTGTGACTTGTAAAGGGGATAAAGAGCAGCTCATTTACTCTCTTCCTCCACAGTGTCCGTGATTGTGTGCCTGGTAATTTTTGTCAAGTGTCTAGTCTGGCTGCTAAACTTTGGGGTTGGTTCCTAGATCCGAACAAAATTTGTCACCGTCTGTACATAATTATATGTGCCACTGTTTTACCAGTCTCCTACAGTTCTGCAAGTACTTCAGAACGGTTAGTGTACTGAATGACTAATGACACTTGACCACCGCCTGCATCCTAATGCAACAGCCAGAGAGCTGGGTTCTTCAAGATGCCTTAACCCTTGTTGTCGTCTTGCTGTTCCAAGCTTCTGGCTTGGAACTTAACAGATTTGTTAGCCTCCAGGGAAATGCTGCTCACACTCTTTGCCCTCAAACCCACGTTCTCTCCCACTCATGGCAAACTGGTCTGCACTTGAACAATTGTGTAAATGTCTGCTTCAGTTTAAGGCACATACTTGAGATAGTAGGAAGTCTGTTAAAACCTTATTTTCTTAGTAAGGACCAGAGTGGTTAATGTCTTTTGCAAGGATAGTTTCCCTCACACACCACTGTTTCATTACTTGTTTATGGGTGGCGGCGGCTGCTAATGTTATGATGACATTGTCCAGGGAGGACAATGGGATTATAGTCTCTGGATTAGTCAGTATGAGAATAGTGTTTGGGATTAACAAATTGTGTATTAATGTATCTGTCAGAAAGACTAAGTAGGAACATAGGAAGCTGCCTTATTCCAAGTCAGAACATTGGTCCATCTAGCTCAGAATTGTCTACACTGACTGGTAGCAGCTATCCAGTGTTTCAGGCAGGAGCCTTTCTCAGCCCTATCTGGAGATGCTGCCAGGGATGGAGCCGGGGATCTTCTGCATGCAAGCAGATGCTCTACCACTGAGCTATGACCCCACCCCCTAAGAGGAATATCTTACAGTAGACCGTGCTTACATGTCGTCACCCATCATAAGAACAGCCCTTATCAGGCCCAAGGCCCATCTAGTCCAACATCCTGTTTCACACAGTGGCTCACCAGATGCCGCTGGAAGCCACAGGCAGGAGTTCAGGGCATGCCCTCTCTCCTGCTGTTACTCTCCTGCAACTGGTACTCAGAGGCAACCTGCCTTTGAGGCTGGAGGTGGCCTATAGCCCATCCAAATGCAAACCAGGGTGGACCCTGCTTAGCAAGGGACAGTTCATGCTTGCTACTGCAAGATCAGCTCTCCTCCCAGTCCCATTGTTTGGGGGCAGAAGATAAAACCTTTCTCATGTGACAATGTTTAACTGGTTCTGTATTCAGATTTCCAACATTTTTCACTAAGTGATTTAGATGGATGTTTGACCTTTAAAAGTTCATCAAAATATATTTTTTGTTCCTGTAGAGATTGCAGAATGGCTTCCACACCTGACATCTTTCAGAATTATGAAGAGATGTTTGCTCATCGATATACTTCAGGAGATGAGGAATACCAGAAATATGTCAAATGCCCTACAGATCCACCTCCAATAGTAGAAGACTGGCTGAACAGGTCTGGTGGCAACATCCTGCTACCCATTCACTTTTTGTTTGGGGGTGGGAAATTGTAAGGGTGCACTTCAAGGCCTGGAATGTACTGGTTGTCAAGGGAACTATAAGCCACTTTAGATAGCAAAATCCTAAATATAAGTGAACTGCTATCCTTTATGCAATGGTTCCTGCAGTTGTTGGTGTCCATCTTTTTAATTGCAGGCATATTCATCATTAAGAACAGAGACATGTAAATGTGACAGATTAGTAAATGGACATATTATGGGCAAAACACTTATTCCAAATAGGTACAAATCTGTGCCTATATTATTACAGCCTAGCTCAGTGGTTCTCAAGTGCTAGCAGAGTAAGAAACCATCACAGAGTATCTCTGCCCAGTTTCTTCCTTCAGTTCAGGAGCATAAGGATGGAAAAATGGCAGGATGGCATTAGATCAAATCAGACATCCAAGTCTCTCTGCAGGAGAGCTCCTGGGGAATAAATGAGCTTCTGCAGCATGGTGGTTGAGAGTCTGGCCCATCTCCTAAATTCTGTTTTACCTTTCTAACAGAAATATATGCACATGTATATTTGAGGAGAATTGGTTCTCTTGGAGGTGCTCCAGAAAATTTCCTGGTGATATATCCTACTTGGCATAACCTAAAGATCATTCGGAGCATGCCTGCACAGCTTGTAGACCACCAAGCTGAATACAGACCACCAACCATGGACAGTGGCTCATCGGGGACTGATTAACCTCATGGACATGAACTGTCTCGCATGATTGTCTCACGGGCTACTTAAAGAGGGATTGCTACTCATGGTGTGTTCCAGTTTCACCTCTGATAAACAGTTTTGCTGCTATTTGTGTTTTTTAAAAACCTGTTTGACCAGAGGGTGGCAAGAAAAGAGATATATGTACACCATTGGAAGTGTAAGTTGGCTCTCCTCCGCTCCCTCTTCATTTTAACATCCTGAAAATTGATTGTTTCCAGTTATAGGCTGTCAAGCACCTGACAGGCTGTCATACATGGGTTGAGTGGTACGTTGTATTCACCTTGGTCGGTGACAAGCTGTAGCCTCAGCCTGGCATTTCTCTGTGTCTGGTGTTCTAGGAACTCTTGGCAGTGACATAGTTTGGCCGCCTACAATTACTGGCAGTAATTCAGTAATTCTGGATGATATTTAGGTTACTCTAGAGTAGGTTATATCTCCAGATAATTTCTGGAGCTCCTTGGAGAGGACCACTACTCCTCAAATGTACATGCAAATATATTTCTGTTGAAAAGGTGCAACAGAGTTTAGGGGATATGCTGTAGCTACTACTATGCCACTGTGCATATTTATATACTGCCTTTTAACAAAGTTTTCAAAGCAGTTTATGCAGAAGAATAAATAAGATGGCTCCCTGTCCCCTAAAGGGCTCACAATCTAAAAAGAAGCATAAGATAGACACCAGCAACAGCCACTGGAAGGATGCTGTGCTGGGGGTGGATAGGGACAGTTGCTCTCCCCTTGCTCAATAAAGAGAATCAACACTTGAAAAGGTCCCTCTTTGCTCAGTTAGCAGAGGTAGCTCAGTGCAGAGTATGTGCTTTGCATGTTTGCACTTCTGACAGTTGCAGATACAAATTCGACAAATATTTATATACGGCTTTTCAACAAACATTCCCAAAGCCGTTTATACAGTTATAAGTAAATGAAATGGCTCCCTGTCCCCAAAGGGCTCACAGTCTTAAAAAACAAAACAAAACATGGGTTGAGTGGTACGTTGTATTCATCTTGGTCGGTGACAGTCGCTCTCCCCCTGCTCAATAAAGAGAATTGCCACTTTTAAAAGGTGCCTCTTTGCTCAGTTAGCGGGCATGCACGTGCAAAGTTTACGTTTCCATTGCCACCAGATGTGATGATGATTGCTGGACCATTTCATTGGGGGAGAGGGATGTCTAGCAATGGCTGTTAGCCATGATGCATATAGGGAATCTTCATGATAAGAAGCAATATGCTGTTGAATGCCAGCAGCAGCAGAGCAGGACCATAACCTCCATGCCACTTTTTGTGGACCTCCCAGAGGCATCTAGCTGGCCTCTGTGGGAAACAAAACAGTGGACCAGATGGACCTTTGGTCTGATCCAACAGTGCTGCTCTTATGCTCTTGTGTCCTAGAAAAGCTGCTCTCAGTACACGTTTTGAGGCACGAGACAAACCTCTATTGCACGCTGTACCAGTTGTCCCCTCTACTAATCCTTCAGATCCAGCTTTTCAACCATTTTAGCATAGCACCATCTACGGAGGCCCTTGCCCTATGAGATCTTTTTGTACCATCAGAGAACCCAGAGTACCTTCCGTGCTGGAGATCCTTCAGAAGTACGAAGGGATGTTCGCATATCGATTTACCTCGGAAGATGAAGAATTCCAGAAATACGTCCAGCGCTCTGCAGATCCACCTCCCCTAATAGGAGACTGGAGAACTCGATCGGGTGGTAACCAGCGATACAGAGATAGGTACTTGTTTTGCTGCTGTTTTTAAAGAGGCGTGTTGGTCTCATGCGCGTCACTGCATTCCGATTTAATGCATTGCTCTGGGCAGCAGATAGTTTCACTGGGAGTTGTAGTCCGAAAACATCTGGAGGGCCAAAGTTGTGCATCCCTGTTCTAGAGCCCCTTTGAGCACAGGATAGTGGTTGGTTGGCCCAGCTCCAACCTCATCCTCCCTGCAAATGGGACTGCTGATTTGACCCACGGACACAAGCAGGGTGCCCCACAGCACCTTCTTGCTTCCGGGTTAGCATCTCTTGGCCAGGTGGTGTCCCGTTTATGGGGCCAGATTTGCCCTGGGGGCACCAGCTGCTGATGTTTCATCTTCTGGATTTCCAGAACAATTTTCTCTCCGAGCCAATAGTGAGGTTAAACAGTCCCAGGCTTCTACTGAAATGCCACCGCCAGGGATTTTGCATTTTGTGTTGGGCTGAGGCGAAGTGTTCTTTATGCCAAAAAGAATGAAGTGCAACTCTTGAAAGAATTGCCCTCAGGACGCATTGCTTGCTCGGTCATGAAGTGATTTTTCTTGTGGCAGAGAAAAAGGCTCCGGGCTTTGCCTAACAAGCCCAGTAGCCTGTCTTCTGTAGCAGAACTGTGAACGGGGCGGGGGAGTGGAGGAACGGCAAGCAGCGGACTAAATATTTTCTCCATTGTCCCCAAAAAATTTCATTTGCATTCTTAGATAACGTTTGACGTACTCCACATAGCCTGACCTGTGTTGCTTTTGATTTCTTGCAACTGGCAAATAGACATCATCTGTTCCTAAGCGCCTGGGATTCTGTAGCTACGGAAAATATTCTGTGACACTTTTCCCCCCACTCCAGGCTGTACATGCTGCCCTTCCTTAGTTTTAACTTAATCTTGGCTGTTGGCACTTGGGGAGACAGAAACGGACATTGTGCATTAGATTCCTTTTGGTATCACTTTACTGTATTTCACAGTATTTAGGCCATGCAAGTGTGACAGTTTATAGGTACATTTAGCCGGAGTCTGGCTGTACCAGTCAGAGATCAGGAGTTTTGAAGCTGCCTTATCCGGATTCACTTTATTCCTTTATTTTATTTTTGCATTTATATCCTGCTCTTCCTCCAAAGACCCCAGAGCAGTGCACATGCTTATGTTTATCCGCACAGCAACCCTGTGGGTAGGTTATTGGACCACACCGCTCAGTAATGTCTGGCAGTGGCTCTCCCGTGGTCTTACAGGAGAGTCATTCCCACTCCACCTGCCGGAGATTCCTCTAGCTGGCAATGCCGTGGACTCAACCTGGGACCTTATGAATGCAAACCATGTGCTGTGCTACAACTGAGTGAAATGTACTATTGTCGTGGCCGCCCTCCTTCAGTTCTGGAAAATATGAAGGAAAATCATCCCTCCCAAACTCTTTTACTTGGGGGTGGTGGTGGAGGGGACCCCTACTTATTCGGCTAACTCGTTTATAGATTGCTTGGCAATTTCTAGAGAGAGAAAAGTGAAACATTTCTCTTCTAATGCTTGATTCCTTTTGAACAAGTCTTGATTTTAGTTTAATTATAAATGTGATCAAGCACCAGATCATGAGATGAAAAAACTATGAACTGGTTAATTTAACCTCCCCTGGGTTTTTAAAAGGAGCAGTTTGCAGAGTGACATGGGTGACTGGTGAGAGGGAGATCTCCTTGGAGACCCTGGGAGATTCCTGATCTCCAAGGGTCCAGATGGCAGTCTCCTCTTCCTCGTTTGAAGACAGGATTCAGCTTCTAGCCCCACCCCAAGGAGAGTTCCCAGCAGTTCCGGGCTGGAAGGGCAAGCCTCAGCCTCCTCCTGCCATGGAGCTAATAAGGCTAGAATGAGGACAAGGCTAGAAAGAGCAGAAGAGATTGAACAGGTCACCAGAATGGACTCCAGAGGGAGAATAGGGCAGACCCCCTCAACTAACTCACACACTTCTTTGCAGCCATTGGGGCACACGACCAAATCACATTCCCTTGCTGAATTGTGAACGGTGTCTGAAAAAACGTGACATCCATGTTGTGTAACATAGTGGCTAAGAGTGTCGGTTAAGAGTTCCGATCTCAATTCAGCCATAAGCTCGCTTGGTAGCTTTAAGCAAACTGTTTTGTCACACATCTCCTCCATCCTCTTATATATGGGGATAATACTACCTTACAGGAAGGCTTGACACATCCCAGGTGCCAGGGAGCCACGGTGCCTAGAAATTTAACTGGTTTTTCATTGTAAGGTCCAGGGGCCAGTAGCACCCCCCCATCAACCCTAAGTGGAGCTCCCGAACAAAATTTAATTTGGCTTGTATGGAGCTTCAACCAAAGCTGAAGCTCCATACTACACAGTGCCCCTGGCAGCATGCAGAGGAGACTGTTACCACTGTGCTATGCCAGGGGGCTCCTTTAAGGGAGATGGAGCCCTCTTGAGCCTCCTGCCCCATCATGGAAGATGCTTTGAAAAGCATAGCCTTTCCCAGCACTTTCTTCCTAGAGCTCCTAAGGGAGGGCTCCATCTTCCTTGAAGGGCTCTCCCCACACTGAGAAAAATGCAGTGTGGAGGTCAATACAGTGGGAAATGGCTCTCGCGTTGAAGGTTTTTTTGTTTTGTTTTTGCCAAAGGAGCCCCCGCTTGAAAAACAGTCCAGGGCTGCTTGACTGCATTTGGCTTGGTGGCTCACAAGCTGTGCAGGCCAGCTGTAAGGACTGCTGAGATGATGGATGTGACATGCCTTAGGACACTATATGAATGTTGCGTCCTGCCATTTTCCTCCCAACAGATTCAGGGACAGCAGACAGTTCAGAAGCAGAGGGGACAGATATGACCGGCAAGGAGGCTACAGATCTGGTCAGTGGCAAGAAAGAGGCTGGGGAAACAGCTATCAGCAACACAGACAAGGACAGCCATCCTACCTGCAACATGGACGGTCACCTCAGTATGGTTATAGTTCTTATTCTCAGGGGGGCCCGTATGGCCATTACTAGCATGGTACCTTATGGATGTGTGTCCTGTATAAGAACCAGTCCTCTTTGTATCACCAGATGTGAACCTTTGCTTTATTCTGTTTTAGACAACATGTAATGTTGAGGAAACGGCATGCGTGCACGCATATGATGGTGCTTTTTAAAAAACAAAGGTCTTTGTATTTTTGCAGTGCACATTTAATAAAGGAGGCAGGTATTGTGAAACTACAAAAGAAACCGTGAACTTGCTACCTCATGTTTCTGTCTGTTTCCCACTCCCTGGCTCACACCACTCCAGAATATCACTTGTACAAATAGTTAATGGTTTGAGGGAAATAAATCTGCTTGTATCAAAAGAACTTAGCATGGACCCTTAGCGCAAAGGCCAGGCTGTTCTTTCTGAAATTCTGACTCATACCATTTTGTTGTAAATGGGCAGCAGGAGCACTAGAGATTCTAATCATCCATCGTGGCAGAGAAATGTGCAGCTTGTATGCTTGGTATTGACCGCTGCTAGCAAACAGGGCCTGTGTGTCTTCCACTCTGATTGCTCCAAAACATGGAGAGTGTTTTGTGTGTGTTTGTTTTTTTAAAAAATCCTTGTGCTGTTTTAATTTTGAGTAACCTGCTTAATAATTGATAAAAATGTCAATTTAAGGAGAAAAGGGTGTAAAAGTTGACTTTTAAAAACCCTAATGCAAGATTAATTGTTATTAAATGGGCTCCTTTTAAATCCATTCTTTTCCCTGTTATCTTCTTTCTCAGTGTCCTTGCTAAATCAGCTGTTGTGCTGTGATGCAGGGTGGAATAAAATCTGGTTACTTATTAAAGTAGTGGTGTTTCCTCCCCACAAGTGTGCACAGAAGAGATCTCCATAGGCTTTTACTGAAGGCTTTGCACTCTTCTCCCTGCTGGCCCTCGCAGGGCATGCTGCTGGAGTGTTGGGACATGAGACCTTTTCGCATCTTGTGATCCCGTGGCCTGCTCTTCTCCAGGTTCCCCGTCTGCAGGCTGTGCCCACAATAAGCCGAGAGAGGTGCTGCTTAACTGTACGTGAATCATGAAGAGAACTTCAGGTTGTCATGCGCAGCAGGGTGATGGGGATGGTGCCATCGCTCAATGGTGGACCATCTGCTTGGCATGCCGAAGGGCCCAGGGTTCAACCCTGGCAGCATCTCCAGGTAGCACTGGGAGACACACAGAAATCTGGGCTTTCTGGGCAAAAAATTAATTTGCCATTTTTTCTATGCTGATTTATCTCCTGTTTGCATAAAATGCATTGGTTTTTTCCTTTAAAAAAAATTACTGTGCAAATTTTCAAGACTCTCTAGGAAAAAAACTAAGTATGGTGAAAATGTCCACCCCACATCTCTGAAAAGACTCCTGCCTGAAATCTTGGAGAACTGCTGCCAGTCAGTGTAGACATTACTGAGCTAGATGGACCAAGGGTCTGACTCGGTATAAGGCAACTTCCGATGTTTCTGTGTAGGATAGTACAGAGAGGTGGCAATAGAAGCCTCTGGAGACGAAAGGATAATGGGCTGGTTGGCTGTGCTGTCTAGTCAGTGTCGACTCCTGGCGCCCACAGAGCCCTGTGGGTTTCTTGGTAGAATACAGGAGGCGTTTACCATTGCCACCTCTCACGCAGTATGAGATGATGCCTTTTAGTATCTTCCTATATCGCTGCTGCCCGATATAGGAGTTTCCCATATTCCAGGCAACACACCAGCGGGGATTTGAACCAACAGCCTCCTGTTCTCTAGGCAGGTTGCTTCCCTGCTGCGCCATTAGGTGGCTTATCAAAGTGAAAGGATATACTACTCTGGGTTTATTTTAGCTTTTTACTGTTTGCTCTCTGGATTTACTCCTGTATGCTTTGCAGTTAACAGCATCTCCAGTTAAGTACAGTTAGGGGCAACTTTGAGTTAATATTTTTACTGAGTGGTTCATCATGAACTCCCATCAAGTACAATGGGATTTACTCCCAACAAACGTGTACAGGACCGGGCTGTTCATTAGGGTTTGTCCGATAGTAAAGATTTATAGAGTTTATTTACAGTATGCTTCTCTTCTCTAGAACAGTCTCTGGTCACACAGAAACTGTTCTACTGACCTAGTCCTAAGAATGCTTCATCTGGCACATGGGTTCTCTCATGCCTAACAAGATGTGCTTCCCAACTAAAGGTTTCCCCGCAACCTTTGCATACATGAAGCTTTTCTCCTGTATGGGTTTTCTCATGCACCACCAGGGTCAACTTGGTGCTAAAGCTTTTATTGCAGCAAGAGCACCGAAAGGGTTTCTCTCCCATGTGGTGTCTCTGATGATTCAGGAGGTGTGATTTCTGACTGAATCCTCTCCCACAGTCTGAGCATGTATGCAGCTTCTCTCCGGTGTGGATTCTCTGGTGACTGTTGAGGTTTGTTTTTTTGGCTGAAACTTTCCCCACAGTCTGAACACTTGTGCGGCTTCTCTCCCGTATGGGTTCTCTCATGCGCTACAAGGGTGGACCTACTGCTGAAGCTCTTCTCGTAGTGTGAGCATTTATACGGTTTTTCTCCCGTGTGGGTTACATACACTTTGGTTCCTTACCGTGACCAGTAAGGAGAGAACTCAAGTTAAATCTTTTCTCACAGACAAAACACTTATAAGGTTTATCTCCTGTATGCAGCCTCTGATGGTTTGTAAGCTGAGATTTGTTACTGAAGCTTTCCCCACACTCTACACACCTGTGCGGCTTGTCTAAAGTGTGGGTGTTTTCATAGGTCACCAAAACTGATCTCAGGCTGAAGCTTTTCCCACACTGTGAACACTGAAATGGTTTCTCTCTGGTGTGGATTCTCTGGTGACTATTAAGTTGCACCCTCTGGCTGAAGCTTTTCCCAGTCTGAGCACTTGTGCGGCTTGTCTTCTGTGTGGATTCTCTCATGAGCAATAAGAACAGACCTGAAACAAGTTTTTAACCACATTCCAAGCATGTATACTGTTTCTCACCTGTGTGGATTCTCTGATGCCTCCTGAAGGCCACACTCTAGGGGAAACTGGTTCAGCATTCTGTACCTGGGCCTAAGACCCTTGTGCAGGTCAGAAATGACAGTCCTAATTAACTGGTCCGACTTTGCTTGTTCCATTCATAATAGGATGTACTATTCCAAAATTGTTTGGTGTGCTTGGTTTTCTGAAAGCATTCTATGCCGTCCCAAAGTGAATCGACATCTGAATTAGTTCTACCTTTTTTATTATTATTTGAAGTGGGGGTGGGTTCAGGACACTCTGAATCCTGCTTTTCTCCATCTTGACTATTGAAATACAGTGGCTATTTTAATTACTGCCTTTTCATAAACATAATTGATAGTTGTCTTGACAACCTTCCTTTGGCTCCTAGTAGTTTTCTTTCACAACCCCAAGCATTTGCATGTAAAAATAGTATAGATAGCATGCAACACAGAATACTTAACCTGTAATTTCCTCAGTTGTTTTGTGGTCTGGTATTTGCTGAGGGAAAACAAATGAAAATATTAACCAGTGTGGCTGGCGATGATGAGAGTTGTAGTGAAAAAAAACACCTGGGAACTCGAGCTGTACTGTAACTTAAAGAATGTTTAATTTAAATCACTGCATCTTCTTTCCCCATGTACACCTCCCTCCATTCCCCTTCCTTTCCTCTGCAGTCTCCCTTGCGTCTGTTTTCTGGATTGTAAGCCCCTTGGGGCAGGGACTGGACCTTCTCTGCTTTGAAAAGCACTATGCATACAGATGACTATACTTATAAATCTGAGCCAGGCTTTAAGAGTGGGGCAATACTAATTTGTGTGGTGTTATTTTAAGTAGTGTGGCATAGTCCACTCAAGAAAAGTACCTTGATTGACAGGAAACAGATAATTTATCTTCAGTCTGGAGTGCTAATCCTTACCTGACGCAGCGTTGTTTCATGGGGGGCAGAAACCCTTCTGTTTTACAGTTTATCTGATAAGCTCATTTGTGTGGGAAGCTGAGGGCTTTTCCATGCCATTTCTATCTATCTCCTCAGCAGGATGCAGAAAAAAACCCTGCTGGCCATGATCATAAATACCACGATGCACTGCTGGTTAGCCACGTCACTGTAGGAAGGGGGAAAAAAAATACATGATCAGTTTCACCTTTATCTAAAAAACATAAGAGAATACGAAGCACAAAAAAGGATTAGCATGTGTTGTAGCTACGAGTCAGGATACTATTTTTGAGTTGTGCCTGGGGTTAGAAGCGAAAGATGCAGAAGCAGAGGGCTGTCCATTTGTTCAAGATTCAACCTTTGTTTTTCCTGTCAGTTTTAATCAGCTGAACTTCTGTCAGTTGTTATACAGTTTTGCAGGCTTTTAAACATTTGATTTTTAAACCTGTATCTGTTTTGCTCTGTCTTGTGTGTGGACACGATTCCATTTATTTATTTTTACATCTGTATCCCACTCTTCCTCCAAGGAGCCCAGAGCGGTGTACATAGTTATGTTTCTCTTCACAACAACCCAGTGAGATAGGTTAGGCTGAAAGGGGATTTGAACTCGGGTCTCCCCAGTCCAACACTTAAGAGTCTAACCACTACACCATGCTGGCTCTTCCATTCTGAGCAATAAAGGTGGAGAAGCCTACCTTAATCTCATTTTAAGTTTTCATATAACTTCATGCTATCTACACTCTGTACAATCCTAAAATGGCCTTGCTGGATGTCACCAGCTCCATCTTGTTCAGCAACCGGTTTCTAACTGTGGGCTTCTGGGAAGTTTCCATGCAAGGTGCAGCAGCATCCCCCATTATTTGTCCCAAGCAATGTCCTATTCACACATTTTGTTCAGCACTTGCACAACAAGTGTACAGTGTACACTGGTACAGTTATTCACATGTGATATTGAACACAGGTACAGCTGTACAGCAGGTGGCATTGAACACAGGTAGAGCACATAATTCGGAACTTTAAGCTAAATGTGCCTTACAGTAGTCTATTTGCAAACTTCTTTGTACTGCTTTTACGTTAGGACCACCTAGTAACTTAGTCTTACTACTTTGATGGAGAGGAGAGCTGGTCTTGTGGTAGCAAGCATGACTTGTCAACTTAGCTAAGCAGGGTCCACCCTGGTTACATAGGAATGGGAGACTTGATGTGTGAGCACTGGAAGAGATTCCCCTCAGAGGATGGAGCTGCTCTGGGAAGAGCATCAGAAGGTTCCAAGTCCCCTCCCGGGCAGCATCTCCAAGATAGGGCTGAGAGAGACTCCTGCCTGCAACCTGGGAGAAGCCGCTGCCAGTCTGGGTAGACAATACTGAGCTAGAAGGACCAATGGTCTTATTCAGTATATGGCAGCTTCCTATGTACTTGTATTGTTTTTCTTTCAATAAACTCCTTTTTAAAAATTAAAATCTATCTCTCAAGCTGGTTTTCTTGAGTGCAGGTGCTTGCACAGATTAAAACTGCTTGGAACTCTCTCCCCTTTTGAAGGAAATTTCCCACATTCGCCCGAACTGGGAGTGCCAACTGATCACCCTCGAGGCAGTTTCATCAACACTGGCTGGCTGCTCCTCTCTGCTGGGGAAAGGAAGATGGGAGCTGCCATATTGGGTCTCTTCCCCCATAGTGTGACCTCAGCCCTCTTCAGAAGTAGGGACAGGGTGGCAGAGGGAAGCCATTTTAACTCCTTCCTGCTGTTTCCTTAATTATTATTATTATTACATTTTATATCCCACTCTTCCTCCAAGGAGCCCAGAGCGGTGTACTACATACATGCGAAGTAGGCTAGGCTGAGAGAGAAGTGACTGGCCCAGAGTCACCCAGCTAGTCTCATGGCTGAATGGGAATTTGAACTTGGGTCTCCCTGGTCCTAGTCCAGCACTCTAACCACTACACCATGCTGGCTCTCTTAAAAGTCCAAACAGCAGGCGAGTGGTAGTTTCAGAGCAACCGAGGGTTGACTTTCCTCTGAGCTCAAGAAGTGAGAAGCACCCTCTGCCTTAACAATCTCTGGACAGTTAACCCTTTCTCTCCCTTGTCTGCTCAGAGTCCTCTCATCTCATTCTCTCTACTCCTTCCAATCTCCTTTTCTCTTTGAGGAGGGGAGAAGCAAGCAAGCAAAAGCCAGAGTCCGTAGTAAGGCTGCAGGAAGGAAGAGAGGCTGAGGCAGCCCTTTCTTCCCTGACGCATGCTGTATTTCCAGAGAGGCTTTACTGCCACAAGCACAATGCGATGTAGATGTCAAGCAGCATATAATCAGACACAACTCTGGAAGGGGGCGCACAGAACATCTTGCTGCGGATATTGCAGCTAAGTCATCAGATGCTCACAGTTCAAGAGCAAATTAGAAGCTTATGCCATTTTCAGACATCAGGCTTTACCATAAGGCTTTACTGTGAGTTTGGGGCATAATGAATACACTGATGCAAAGCGAGGATTTTTTAAAACCCCTGAACATAAACTGACCTAGGTTCCCATATGGAGGGGAAGACCCGAATCGTGTGTGAAGTGCCCTCTGAAATACTGCGCAGACTTCGGGGTAAATCTGGCTGATTTGTGAACACACACACACCCTCCCAAAGTCGCCGCCTGAAAAAGCTCCAGCCCCCACCTAAGGAAAATGCAAGAGAGAAGATCAAACTGGATTTTTTCTTCTTCTTGCATGGAAGACGACATGCAGATACAGTGTGAATTTTACATCACACAATCTAGACAAATGGTACTGCCCTACATGTGGATGACTTGGTTGCCATCAATATCAGATGGTTATGGAGTACCTGTGATGTAGATGCTGAAGCAAAAGTGATGAGGTGATCACTGTGTGTGAGTAGTGAGTGAGTGAGCGGGAGGCATTCTCACGATCCTCAATAGGGTAGGACACACATGCTGTCCAGTAAGTACACTTATTACGGTCTTTAGACCAGCTTAACATTTAAAATAATACCATTTATAATTCAGGACCTATGTGCGCTACCCTTTTGTAATTGTTTGTGAGTTAAAAGCCAGGGTGAAAGGGAAATAAGTTGTATACCTGCTAGCCTCCTGCTTGGTAGGAGAGCTCCATCCTAATCAGCAGCTGTATGCAGCTGTTGAATGCTCAGTTTTATTGTGATCTTTTATCAAACATACAATCCAGATCAAATAAAGGAAACCTTGAAGGCAGATATCAAGATAAACACACATGCATATACACATGTAGCATCTATTACATAGACAACTGAGATAAAATAGTCTAGGATAAAACAAAAATAAAGGAGGAGATGATTAAAATTGACCGTTTCTGGCACAGCAGGTGTGGATCTTAATTGCAGCCGTACAGAATTTGGCTACTGTGTGTGAAATGTAAGTGTGTTTATCAGAAAGAAATAGGTTTATATAAAATTCATCCAAATTATCAGGGTATATAAGAATAAGAGGAGCAATATATGTGGAACGCAGCTCATGTTAGAAAGAATACAGAAGCACCAACTGTCTCAATATTCCCATTTCCACAAGGGCACAGTCTCTCCAAATAAAGAATTCTCCTAAACCTATCCTCTAGCACCGCAGAAGGCAGCACATCCAGCTGATCCAATTCTGTGGGCTCTCCTGTGCGCTGGATGTGTCAGGTCATACAGGTATTTAGCTGGTTTTTATGACGGCTTGGTAGCTCCAAGTCTCGCGAAGCGTGGTGCCTGGCTTAAGTCTCTCTGGTTTTCCATATCAATAATACACTGCGTAAGGATCACCTTAGCGTTATCGTAGCCCAGAGGGAGACGATATTCCATTGATGACCCATATGATTTTAACTTTTCAGTAATTAGGTGCATCCAATCAGAGGGATATTCATCCTTAAAAATTAGGGGAGCTAGACCAGAAGGGAAATAAATAAATTTCAACCAAAAGTTGAAAATATGAGTCCAGGCACAGGACACCAAGCTTGACAAACCAGCTTCCAAATGTAGCTTAGCATTTGACAAAATATAGCCCTAAGGAATTTAGACTAGACCCTCTCAAGTGGACGGAAGTCACTGTATATACAGAACTGAGAGCCATAAAGAAGCTATGGAATAACCTTGGCTTGAAAAACCTTAATGACAGCGGGGACTTATCTACCCCCAGAAGAGAAAAAGAAGCTCTAAACTGCGGTGGTTGATCACTGAGCATTTGTAATTAGTTTGTTCCTTCCAGCTACCCAATGCCTGAAAAATGACCCTCAAATACTTATATTGCATTGTCTGGGCTACACTAGCCCCATTCATTTGCCATTTATACATAATGGGTTTCCTGGCAAACATTACGACCTTTGTCTTCTGACAGTTGATGGAAAGCAGGTTTTCATGACAATAGTCAGCCAGAGCTCTCAACATTTTCACCATCCCCACTAAAGACAGTGACAGGAGCACAGCATCATCTGCATAGAGGAGGATGGCTAAATGTCTACTGCCCAATTTTCGTGGATGAAATTCCAGATTAGTGAATTTCATGGTCTATTGACCATGTCATTGGTGTAATAATTAAATAGTAGTGGGGCTAATGGACAACCCAGCCTGACTCCCCCTCTCAGCACAAATTGGGCTTGTTAAATGGCCGTGTGGGTTGCAGCACACTCTTAAGTGGGAGCCCTTTTGAAGATTTTTTATTAACAGAAGTAACCTCCAGTGGATTGAAGAATTTGATAGTTTCACCCATAATCTATCACGAGAAATGTGAACAAAGGCTGCCTTAAGGTCAACAAAGGTGGCATAGAGTGCACTCCTTGGCTTGTTCTTATACGTATTAATTAGGTGCCTCAGGATGGTCAAGAGTAGATCGTCTAGCTCTAAAGCCTGCCTGCTCTTCTGCCAGTAGCTGTTGAATGAGGTAGGAGGGAAAGCCCCCCAACCCAGTGTGACCTTCACACATGATCACTTCTTCTCCCTCCTACCTTGCTTTTTACTCAGCAGACCATCACAAAACAGGAACACACACAGCTCTCAGACTAGCATAGGAACCTACTGAGAACAGAACCTAGAGTGTGTTACTATTATTTATTTATTTATTTATTTGATTTATATACTATGCAAGTCCCCAAAAGTTACTGAATACTCTTATGAATGTCAAGAATCCTAGAGCAATTTTGTGAGTGCCCAGAGACCCCTGAGACACAACAGTGAACGCTGACAGTAGCGAAATGCAACTTGTCAGGGTTTCTTGATGCCTGTCTGAAAACAAGAGAAAAGAGGTCTATTTCTGGACATTCACAAAATTCACCTGGGATTATCAGCATTTACAATTGAACGTCAGGATCTATACAGTGTTGGTCATTTGCCATAACGTACATGTTTTGGATGGCATTCAGTTTAGAGTTTTAAAAAAACACACTAAAAGTCTTTCAATACGACCAACTGGAGTCCCTGTTTGTTACAAACAATCCTGTCTGCAAATTCCTGCAGGATTGCCATGTCTATCAAGGTCAGAAGCTGCAGGTCTATATCAGTATTTATCACAAGGTTGTAAACTGAGATATCCTATATTATTCTGTTCCCATTCTCCCCAGGACAACTTATTTGTCAAAAATAATGTAGTTGAACAGTCTTTGAAGGTCACCCATTTATTCTTATCAGATTAACAGCATGTTGAGATCTGTCAAAAGATTTCTTACGGTCTCTTCTGGGGATATTTATTGTTTTACTGTTGGTTATTTTAAATTCTCTTAAAGGAAGGATGAATTTTGACTCCTGGATGGAAGGTTTGATATGCAAATCTATTGACAGAGTGCCCTAACAATATTCCAAGTTGTGGATTATTTAAAAAAGAAAAGAAATAAAGATGTTTAAGTAGATGAAAATCCTACCCTTCCTCTAAGGAGCGCAGGACTATTCCATTTTATGCTCACAATAGCCCTGCAAAGTGGATTAGGCCAAGAAATACTGACTAACCCCAGGAGTTCCTTGGCAGAGTGAAGATTTGAATTCAAGTCTCCCTGATCCAAGCCCAGCATTCTTGTTCGCTACAACACACAAGTCTTAGTGAAACAACACAACAACAATATGAGTCTTAGTGAAAAGACTTGAGTAGCCTAGGGCATTGCCTGAAGCTACATAAGGTTTAGGGTCAAGGCTTAACATCTTGAATGGAACCCAGAAATAAACTGCTAACCAATTAATTAAGAATTGCATTGGAGTTATATGCTCCGTACAGCATGTTAACCTGGTGTATCTGGCTTCCCTTGCTGTAGGGCTTTCAAATTTAGGTCCCCAGATGTTGTTGGATTAGAGCTCCCATCATCGCCAGCCACAGTGGACAAAGACTATTGTGGCTGGAGATGATGAGAGTTGTGGTCCAATGTTTATGTTGTTGTTTTTAGGATGTAGGCCTCCTAAAGGCGTGATTTGAGGTGGTATATAAATATGCATTCAATAACATCTGGGGACCCAAGTCTGAGCTTCTCCATCTCTGGCTAAGGACACATCTGTTTTCTCAGGCTTTTCATTACTTAATTTTAAATGGTTTGTTTTATATCGTAACATTGTTTTAATCATTTCATCCTGTTTTATATTGGTTGCATTTTATCTTATGTACACCGCCTGGGGGAGATGGCAAGGGTCAGCCCCTCCTGTATTCTACCAAAGAAAACAACAGGGCTCTCTGGTCGCCAGGAGTCAACGGCAACTCGACGGCACAACTTTACCTTTACACTGCCTGGGGATGCACATGTCAGGTGGAATATAAACATGACAGAGAGATTAGGTAGCTCAATCCTGCCAGAAACCTCAGAGAGCTGCTGCCAGTCAGTGTAGACAGTATTGAGCTAGATGGACCAATGGTGTGACTTGGCAGAAAGAAGGCAGCCTCCTCTGTTTCTTTGGCTCAAACCCCTTGCCTTTTCAGCAGTGGTGCTGCTTTTTGCTGGGAAGGACAGATGCCGCTATCCACAAGAAAGTGTTTCCAAGTGCGGACACGGCTGCTGGACATCAGGTTTCCTTCTTAGCTTGATTCAGACATTATAAAATCGCACCACTGTAGCAGTGTACGGCACATGAAGGGGGAGGAAGTCTCGCCCCCGGTATGTCAGTCAGTCTCACGCCCTGTCGCCCACACTTATTGAGGGGCTTGTCTGTGGAGGAGGGAAGAGCCCTACCTGTGAGGGCGGGTGCTTCTGGGACATCAAGGCTGGATCGATCCACTTTCACAATCATGGAAGTGCCCACCCTCACGCTTAGGGCTCTTCCCTCTTCAGACAAGTCAGTGTGAGTCGCGGGGTGCGAAAGTGATTGACACAGCGGGGGCGGGACTTCCTCCCCCTTCGCATCGCTGTACACCGCTACAACAGCATTGTGACGTTATCAAGTCTGGACCAGGCTCTTATTTTGCTGCAATGCTGCTGGTTTTCTTGTGTCTTTGTGTGACTAGTATTTCTGCCTGCTGCTTGATTACCTTAGATTTTGTCATTTTTTGCTATGCTTGGAAGCTGCTTGGGACGGAAAGTACAGGATACTAAGTGCAGCAAATACATACTAATAGATGGATAAGAACTCGGCCATCTGCAGTCGATAAATGCGCTTTCTGATAGAGAAGCACCAGAAGGAAGACCATGCACTGTGTGATAAATGCACTATAACCAGAGATACCCAGCCCAAGGATAATGACGGTTGCCATCTTCTTCCAAATCCAGGGTGCCTAATTTGCATATTATGTAAATTGGCTTGAAAATAATTTTTAAGCAGAATAGTGACTGCTGTTTAAAAAATCTTGCTCCATAACTCCGCTTCTACAAGGGCTGGAGCTTAGCTTTTTTTTCTTTTTTTTTAAATGAAAGCTGAAATCCAGGCAAATCTGGATGGGCTAAGCAATCTGGGTGAGATGCTCAAAATCTGGGTGAAACCCAAAATTCCAGGGGGGCACGGCAACTCTACTGTTGCCTATGTTACATCCTTAGTGAAAAGCTTAGTTGGTTAAACGAAGAGTAAGCAAGATGAAACCAGAGATGAGCTGGGTGGGGGAACGGAGGAGGAAAGAGTTGGGAGAGATGGAATGCCTCTTGCTCGGAAGGGCATGCAACCATGTATTTTAATGAGCTTGTTCCTGAGCCAAGGAAGTGGTGTGAACAATACAGCAGATGAAATCAAAACGAAGGCAAAATAAAAGCTTACTTCCGAGCCAAAGCGGCCGACGACGAGGGCTGGATGTGGAAGGATTGGCATCGTGTTTTTCACTTGGCACAAAACCCAGTCCAGATTGCATGCGTTTGTCAAGAATGTTCTCGGGGAAGATCAGAGACTTCTCGCGGCCCCTTATCATCATCATCATCATCATCATCATCATCATCATCCTAGAGCCGAAGCTGCTCCTCACAGCTCATGGCCACCAAGGCTTGGCATTTATATAGGAAGTTGCAAGTGTTTCACACACAGCATCTCAGTAATTTTCCCAACAGCCTTGTAAGGCAGGCCAGTGTGCTGCAAATGAGGCAAGAACACACTGAATATCCTGCCTATAGCCCCTGGGTGCCAGAGCTAGCCAGACAGCTCCAGATTCTCTCCTTATGGAGGAGCATTGTAAGATATTCCCCTTAGGGGATGGGGCCATAATTCAGTGCTAGAGCATCTGCTTTGAATGCAGAAGGTTCCAGGTTCACTCCCTGGCAGCTTTTCAGGTAGGGCTGGGAGAGACTCCTACCCGAAACATTGGAGAGCTGCTGCCAGTCAGTGTAGACAAGACTGAGCTAAATGGTCCAAGAGTCTGACTCAGTATACGACAGCTTCCTATGCTCCTGTGCCAGTTCCTCTTGCCTCTGTCCCCACCCAAGTCTTTCATTTCCACTAAGCTCATCTGCACTGTGGCCTCATGAGACGATGATGCAAGATGTGTGCCTGTTTTGTTGCAAGGCAAGAGACTCAGGGTGGGAAGAATGAGGTAATGCTGGGAAGAAGCAGCTCTCCTCCTGGAGGAAAATCTCTGGTAAACACTGATGTAACAAAAACCTCCAGAGAATATCTGGTACTTTGTTAATGTGCTTGATGGGGGAACTTACAGTCATTTCAAGTTACATTTGCTTACACAGATTGAACATGTTTCCATGTTGCAAATTTTGTGTATCCTGTGTACATGACGGCAGGAGGAGCCTCTTCATACTTACATATTTATACTTCATACTTAGCTTACAGAGTCCTTCCAGAGTGGTTACTGTGCAGGCACATCACCCATAAAGGTGAATACAGTGGATCACACCAAGGGTCCATGAGTTGTCCTCTTTCCATGGAGTAATGTCTGGAGGACATTCCTGCCAATTCTCATTTCTATTCCTCTGACATCATCATCAACATTTCACAGTCATCGTTGTGCTTTTAGAACCTGAGGAAACTTGTAATACGCCATGGCAAATCTGGCTGCTGTAGTAGACCTGATGGCCAGGACAATAAATGCACAGAAAGCTGAAAGGATGGCCGTGCTATTTCCCATCTCTAGGGGTGTAGAACTTGCCCAGACCCACAGTGAGCATTCATCTCCCCAGATGGCACCAAGCACCCCAACAGGCTCATGGCTAAGACTTCAGAATCAGAAAGGCGGCAGAAGTGGAATCAGACCACACCACTGCCCCAGAGGGCTGCCTGCCCTCAATTTCAGCATTAAGCTTTGGCTGTATTAAGGGCTCCGGCTGCCACCACGGAACTGAATCCATACTTGCGGAGGCAGAGCGATTCTCTAAGAGCAAATGACTGGAGGCACTTCTGAGGGAGTTACCAACTGAGCACAATGGGCATTTGCGGGAGCTTTCATAACACTTTGCATTGGCATTTGTTGAAGAGTCCCCGCTGCTGCCTCACCAGCTTGGCAGCCGCTGCGGAGGAAATCTGCCAGCATCTCACAGTAATTACAGGGTGTTAGTTTTGCCTCACTGAGAAAGATAACAGCTCCTCCACACACACTGGAGAAAATGATTAGAACTTGGCAAATATCAAGAGCGTCTGATGAATCAAATAGATTTAATTAGGATTTCTCTTTTCTTTTTTCTTTTGGTGAGGGAAAGTGGAATGATTGTGTAGTGGCTCCCCATGATTTAATAAGATGCACTCTTCTTATCGGTTCTAAAATGTGGGAGTTATAAACCTCAGATGGCACATGGCAATTTGCACAACCATTTTAGTAGGGTGAGAAGGAGTAGGTTAGTGTCAGGCCACAAGGCCCCACCCAGTCAACTCACCTCCCGCTGCCATTGCTAACCACAGTGGTGCGCCTGCCCGCCCGCCTGCCCTCCCACCCCTTGTGTGGAGACCACAGACCACAAAGCATCCGGGGGACCCCCAGTTCTGCCAGACTACAGCCTCTGCTCAAAGCCTGTAGGGCATTCAAGCCATTGGTCATGTCTGCGAATTTTGTTGTTCCACGCATTTGAAAGTTCGACCACATGTTGATCCAAAGCCATGGCGCCATGTTGATTTACGGAAGATCTGCAGTGGCTTCATGAACCACAATTGAGGTCTGCCATGGAGAAGTCACCCACGTGCTTCGGATTGAATTTTCACCAGTTGCCTGTCTCTAACAAAAACTATCTTCTTCCTTTTCAGGGCTGGGAGGGACCCTCCTTTAACCTCAACCTGCAACAATGGGACCCACTTTAAATTTTTCTTTACCACATCTATCTATCTTCTTCTCTGCCACTTTTCCTTTCTTTGATCTATCCGTTCTCCCTCTCCTTCCATCTGTCTCCCATCTTTCTCCTTAAGACATGCAAAACAACCAAACAAGATGCTCCAGGTGTGGCCCTCTTTAGGTCGGAGCATGGCACACATTTAGTAGGTCATGACCCACAAGTCAAAGATGCATGTCTTCTGACACAAAGATAGCATAGATCTGCAATCCTTACTCTCTGTGATCAATTGCTATCCTGACAGTTTGCTCTGGTTCAAGCAAATGCCCCAACAGGGACATGGGAGAAGCACACATATCAAGCAGGTACAAACCCTAACCTTTTAGAATGTACTCAAGAGCCCCAAATATCCATTCCTTGGTTCTCCAGCTAGAATACAGACACTCCTTCCCAAGTCCAAGACATATTTGGTAAAGTCTCTTCCAGCTGAATGTACCTCACCAAATAGAGCTTGTATCTTGGGGGAGTGTACCAGCATCCTAGTTTATTGTGGGGTTAAAGGGGGGGAGCATTCCTAATTGGGTTTTCATGCTTTACTCTCCCCCCGCCCCTGTCTCTGCACATCCAATATTTGCTCTCGGTAATCGGAAGCTTACAGGAAGCTTCTCAAAGGCACAGATGTCTTTTTGGTGTCCAGAAGGGATTAGGTTCTTAAGTTCCCCGATATACTCTAATAAGATCTTCCATCCCACAGACTGTCTGTCCATATGTACGGAAGCCTTTAGGTCTTAACAGAGAACTTAAAAACAACAACCGAAAACTCCCCACCAGCCATTTAAAATGTGGCATTTTGTTCAGCATGTTCTGCACATTAGGGGAACCCCCACCCCACCCCACCCCACCCATGAATATCCACTAATCAGCTGCTCCTCGGGCTGATCTGTGCAGCATTCCTGGTTAAGTAAGAAATCGAATGAATGAATGAATGAATGAAGTAAAAGGAAGCCGTTATGGTCATTCTCTTTTAAAGAAAGGAGGCAGGAGCGGGGGACCACGCAAGCAATCTGCTAGATAGTCTCATGACTTTCTGGCTGTGTTTGGTCACTAGAAACCCGAGGATAACATTATCTTCATCACAGATCCCTCCTTTCCTGTTCTGACACATGTGCTGTGCTGGAAGCCAGCTGCCAGGAGACATTTCAATGTGCTCCTGTCATAGATTTTGCAAACATCCCCTTGGTAGAACACAGGGACGGTGACATACAGCAAATGTAAAACTCCTCCCAAGGAGCCAACCAGAATGGCTAAGAGCTCGGTGAACTGAAAGCGATGGGGAATTCTGTGCAGCCTAATTTGAACTCAGCGGGATTTTCATTTCTTTAAATATGCTTTTAAAAGGGCAGGGATAAATCCGCATATCTTGCAGCTGCAGAGAGCTGCCGCCGTAGGCGAACCAAAGCAGCTACTTGGCTCTTCTCATCAGGCTTAAGATGTTTTAACCCACAAGGTATATGTCCCATCTTAACAGGAAAGATTCAGGGCAACAATCAGGGACACAAAACGGTTTTCTGCCATAGAGATTACAGAAGTAATCCCCCAATGGTGGTCTGGAAGAAAGAAATTAATTTGACATTTTAAGTCTTCTGTCAGCCCAAAGGATCCAAGCCACAGCTGTGTCTCAGAATGATTTCCTGGAACAGAGGAAGCAGCCTTCTACCGAGTCAGACCATCGGCCCATCCAGCTCAGAACTGTCTACATT
This sequence comes from Hemicordylus capensis, assembly GCF_027244095.1. Taxonomy (NCBI): domain Eukaryota; kingdom Metazoa; phylum Chordata; class Lepidosauria; order Squamata; family Cordylidae; genus Hemicordylus; species Hemicordylus capensis. The sequence goes on along the minus strand of NC_069666.1, from coordinate 10,965,233 downwards.
GACTGGCAGCAGATTCTCCAAGGTATCAGGCAGGAAACTCTCCCAGCCCTACCTGGAGATGCTGCCAGGGATTTAAGGTGGGCCCTTCTGCATGCAAAGCAGATGCGCTAGTCCTGAGCTATGGCGCCATCCTCTAAGGGGAATATCTTATAACATCCAAATGCAAGCCAGGATAGACCCTGCTGAGCAAAGGGGACAATTCCTGCTCGCTACCACAAGAGTTTAGTCTCACCTCCTCAGCAGCCAGTGGTGGCACTAGAAAATCAATTCTATTGGGGGCATCGAAAAGACAAATTGCATTTCTGGGGGAGGCCCGCTTTGTTCCCCATGTTAGAGTTCTGAAAGAAAAACAACAGTACATTTAAGAGTAATGTTCCCATCCAAAGCATAAGGAGATCTGTCTTATTCTTTGCAAAGCACCAGCCGTGCCCAATGGATGGCGTTCAATAAATAAATCAATAGGCTGAAATTCTTGATCATGTACATTGACCGTAATAAAGAAAAGCACTTAAGGGTATTTGAGAATTACTTTTTCTTCAAATAACCACAGCGGTCCAACATCAGAGGGGGCAGATGGGAGCAAGCTACCTGTTGGGGGGGGGGAAATTGCCCCCTCCACAGGGGCAAGGAGGGTAATTCTGCCCCGTTTCTGCATGAGACACAAGTGGGATATTCCCTCTTCCTTAATGCACGATTCAATCTGGGGACCCTGCCAACGTAGCTTCCCTTAGAGGATGTACACCCACAACAGTGGGGAGGGCTTTCTGAGGACAGGTGGCTTTTACTCTTGCAGACTTTAAAAGTAAATCTGTTCATGGAAATTGGCTATTCAACGATTGGGAAACGCTTGGCCAGATTCTGGAATGGCTGCAGAAGGAAGTAAATTGGCATCCCATGAAACTGATGGCAGGAAATTTAGGACTGAGAAAAGGAAGCACTTCTTCACACGGTGCATCATTAGTTTATGGCGTTCTCTGCCATGGGATGTGGTGATGGCCAACAGCTTGGGTGGCTGTTATAGGGGCTTAGGCCAATTCATGGAGACCAGGTCTATCAGTGGCTACTAATCCTGATGGCTATAGGCTCCCTCCAGGCTCAGGAGCAGGATGCTTCTGAATACCAGCTCAGGGGAGCAGTGGCAGGGGAGGGGGCAAGCCTTCATCTCCTGGTTGTGTGGCATCCCAGCAGAAACATCTGATGAACCACTGTGAGAAACAGGATGCTGGAGTAAATGGCCCTTCAACCTTATAACTGGGCTTAAGGCAGAGCTCCAGAAACTCAAGGAAATCCTTGTATGGTTTTATTTACTCTGATAGTTCAGATGCGGCTCGTTGAAGCCAGGGAGGGCGCTTCCCTCCTTTTTTCTGCGGCATCTTGGATTGCCACAACTAGAGCGAGTAGGCAGGAGGGCAACACTGAGTGGCAGAACAGAAGCATGTAGAAGGCCCCAGATTCAGTCTTCAGATCGTCTAGGAAAGAAACCTGGAGAGCTGCTGCCAGTCAGTGTAGAGACAACAATACTCAGTTAGACGGACCAATCGTTTGACTCAGTCGGAAGCAGCCATCTCTCCATACCAGTCTCAGAGACAAGAAACATATTGGCACCAATCTGCAACATGACCTCTCTGTTCTGGGAGATTTAGCGGACAGGCTTTGCAGGTCCTCAGGACAGATATATAATTTCCCCCTAGATCAGATTCACAAATCACATCCCCTTTTCTCCATGCAAGGTTTTCTGAGGGGCTTTCTTCATCTTAGGAAGCTTCACTAGTCACTTGGAACTCCCGATGCTGTGATCACCATTCTACAGAGCCGCCCTTCTCTGCTTGTAGGCAGCTGCGGTCTGGACTGTGTAACTCCTCAGTTAAGTTCTCCGTTCATCCCCAAATAAAGCAACAGATGGCCTTATGCAAGCCACTCTCTCCATCTCAGTCTCCAGTCTTCAAGGGCTGTTAGAAGTGTGATTGAGATAATGCATTTTATTTGCTCTGAATATTTGAAATCTGATACAGAAGTGCTTTTTATTATTCATTATTAATTTATTATTATTATTTCTTGTTTACACAATCAGACAGGTGTTATTGACTGGTGTGTTTTATCCAGACATCGAGTCCTTCCCAAGGACCTGGGATGGCTGGATTTTATTATCAATATTGTTGTTATTATTATAGACATTGTCGCAGAATATAGGCTGTTCCCAGTAAAGTTGTTTTTTTGTAATTGGCCGATGGTGATTTCTGTGGCCCCTATGGTGTTGAGGTGCTCTTCAAGTTGTTTTGGAATTGTACCTAGGGCGCCAATTACCACTGGGATTATTTTGGTCTTCTGCCACAGCCTTTCAATTTCAATTCGTAGATCTTTGTATTTTGTGATTTTTTCTATTTCTTTTTCTTCTATTCTGCTATCCACTGGTATTGCTATGTCAATTATTTTGGCTTGTTTTTCTTTCTTCTCGACTACTGTTATATCTGGTGTATTGTGTGGCAGATGTTTGTCTGTTTGTAGTCGAAAGTCCCATAATATTTTTGCACCATCATTTTCTACAACTTTTTCAATTTTATGGTCCCACCAATTTTTGGCTACAGGTAGCTTGTATTTTTTGCATTTATTATTATTATTATTGCCAACACATGGACAGAAATGGTAGAATTTCCATCCCTCCAAGGCTTATGCAGTCTCAGCAGGATTATTTAATATAAATCCACATGTCTTGGATGCATATGCCATCTGTATGTGGAACTGGGATGGAACATAGCAGATTATGTCCACAGTGGCATCATCAGGGAAGAAGAAAAGCTGCAGCACTGGCTACAAAAGTTGGCTTCCTGATCATCTCAGCATTAATTTTAAAAACAAGTGTGGGACAGATCTACACCACCCAGTAGCATTCATGAAAGCCACACTGTACTAAAATGCCCAGAGAAATTGAAATGTCCAGCGTGACAGCTTGCTGGGGTGCCACCTAGTGGTCAACTGCTTACAATGCAACCTTCTGAGGCTGAAACACTATCTGTAGTAAGAAGTACCCTATCCTTGGAGCTACATATGACTGAACTCTCTTAAGAATCCTGTGCCAAATGACCCAAATTCCACAGCAAGAAATGTGGAATTCTGGAACATGCATGCATTATGAAATCTAAAGGGTTTTGAACCCATTTAGATACATTTTGTGCAGAATAATCTAGATTCGTTGTGCTTTCCAGGCAACTCTATACAAAGGAATATAAAGATAACTCTCTCACTTGATAATTTTTCTTTAAAAAGCTTTTACATTTTTTGCAATCGACAGGTAACAGGATAAAAAACCAAGAAGATACCCAGTTTAGAATGAATGGGAGAATGAAAGTGTAGAGGATATGCAGTGCCTAGAAAACACAGGCAACATCCAGCCTCAGATTAAGCATCCTTCGCCCTCACCCTGAGGACTTGCTGTTGGACACAGCCTCTCCTTGAGCACCAGTCCAAAGCTCTGCCTATCAGTCTCTCCTTCTCCTCCTGCTGTACTATAGCTCAGTGGAAGAGCATCTGCTTGCATGCAGAAGGTCCCCGGCAGCATCTCCAGGTAGGCCTGCCTGCAACCTTGGCTGCTGCCAGTCAGTGTAGACAATACTGAGCTAGATGGACCAATGGCCTGACTCCGTGTAAGGCAGCTTCCTAGGTGACTTCTCTCCCCTCTGTTGGGAGCTCACTAACCGGCCTTAGGCAAGCTGCTCCCTCCCTTCGCCTCGGCTCCCCAGCTGTGATAGGGGGAGAATAGTCTGAGGCTCTGCCTTTTAGTTGCTCCCTCTTCTGGATTGGCTCACTGGGAAATACTACTGCTACTCCCACCACCAGTATCGATAGACCACTTTCCCACAACAAGAGTTGTCAGAGCAGTTTACAGAGAAAAATAAAAAACAAGATGGTTCCCTGCCCCAAAGGGCCCACAATCCAAAGAGAAGCATAAGGTAGAGATGTGCAGCGGCCACTTGAGAGATGCTGTGCTGGGGTTGGAGAGGGACAGTCGCTCTCCCTGGGCTAAATACCGAAGCACAATCACTTTCCAAAGGTGCCTCTTTGCTCAGTCAGCAGGGAACGACCACTGGATGGCACATTAGCAAGCAGTCAGGCTGGACAGTTCGGGCCCCGGGCGCCTGTTTATCGGACCAGTGCTGAACTGGCTGGTTTAGGGGTTTGGGTCCAGGTCAGGTTTAAGGCAAGTACGAGATACAGGCTCCGTTCCAAAATGAAAGACTTCCCTGGACCATTTAAAAACAGCAGCAACCACCACCCAGTTTGTCTTTCTGCTTAAGGCTGTCTGGTGAGGCCCCCTTCCAGATTAAAATTGTTGTGGGGCCCCAGTGTTAAGGGTTCCGTTTACCAGAGTGAAGACTAGACTTCCAGATGTCCTTGGGCTTGAAATAGCTTCGCAGGAGAGGCCCCCTGCTTTGAGAAGCGAGGTGCCTGGGCAAAAGTGGAGCATCCTGATGAAGCAGAAATTAGCGGAGTCAAACTGACCGAACGAGTCCCCGGCTGGATACAGCTGCTGATGCCTTGACTGTCAGCTGTGAGCTCGGTCTTCGTGCCGTGGGTTTCTAGGGGGAAACCAAAGAGCATCACGTCATTGGGAGCAGGTGAAGGAAGATACACGCCGGCCCCTCATGACACTGGAGGCACTTTCATCTCCTTCTGGAAATTCAAGGCCGCCATTTGGACACTTTCTGCGGGGACAGGAGCACCTTCTGCTGCCATTTCCCTTGCAGCAGGATGGCGCTTGGGGAGCTGCTGCTGAGATCTGAAAGGCACTCTGGCTTCTGTGCTCTCCGAAGCAGTCGAAGCGCTGAGGCGGGGTGTGTGTGCTTTGTTCAAGGGCAAACGCTGCAGGGAGCCGTAACAGCCCGGCCTGGCTCTCCAAGGCAGCAAGCTCCAGTCTCCCTCTGGTGATGCTGATGGCAATCGGCAGGGTGCCCGGAGACCCCTGCAGAGAAGTGGACCTGGAGGGAGAGAGACACTTGGCAGAACAGGGGCCAGGCGAGGTGATGGGGCGATTCCCAGGGAGAGGACGAGGTGGAGTTTGTTTTTGCACCAAAATGCATCTCACTTCTTGATCTAAAGATTCAGCAGAGCAGCTTATCAACAAGAAATAACATCAATGTAGATCAATAAAAAGAATAGAAATATGAAGGGGAGAGAGAACATTAGCATGAATGGTCAAGGGGAGCAGTATCAGTATCCAATGGGAAGTGATTTCAGATCACAGGCTAGAAGTCCTGAAGAAGAATCTGGTGCTGAAAGACCATCGGAGACAGGGCGAGGTGGACATCTTGTAGCAGAGAGTTCCATAGCCACAATGGTTCTGTCCCGATGTTTTATTTCTAGGTTTCTAAGCCATGGTTGTAACTGCTGAGAGCTGCGTTGGGAATTATCTTTCATGATGGGAAAATGGGATATAATTCTAAAACACTCGCATTCAACACTATTAGCAGCTTGGTATTATGGAGGGTCACAAACATTTAGGTTTCACACAGGATAGCACTGCAACAATCAGTTGATTAACAGGGTATATCAACTGACTGAAAACCTTTGGATAGATTCAAAAGGTGCTCCCAACTTATCAAGCAGGTTTTTAAAAACGTTTCTAATTATATGTAATACAAGTACTTGTTAAAAATGGTGAATGGCAGATACCAGCTCAGAAAAGGTATTCCTTCTCCTGTCCCTTCTGAGACATACCGGCATAATGTTAAAAAGGTGTTCCCCACAATCGTTATTTTATTCAGGTGCAGATTTTCAAAAATATCATCAATTATTACTACTGCTACTACTAAGAATATTTATATATTGCTTTTCAACAAAAATCTCAAAGCGGTTTACACAGAAAAATAACCTCTACACATGCAAGTATCTTCCATCTCTCCCCCACTCCGTTTTTCTGATTGAAGCCCCTTACCTTGTTCTGTGCAAGTCAAAGGAGTATGGCCATACAGAGTGTTCTGGTGGCCACTGCGATAAGCCACAGAGTGGCCATTTTCCCAGTGGAGGAAATGGAAATCTCTGACAGACACAAGTCACCAAGCTTGACAGCCTGTCAGGCCTGCTTTATTTTAAAATGGGTGGCTCAGCACCTGAGGCTATCAAGGCAGCAAACACAAAGTGATGGGAAAGCAGAGATCCAGAAGCCCAGCTCTGAAATACACAGTCAGAAAACATTAGCTCTGAGGAAAAGCAGGGAAGCTCTTGGGCCGGATGTGGAAACATCAGAATTTAGGAAGTCTTGGAGAGTTTCTCTAACTGGAGGGGAAGAAACCCCAGAGCCGTTTCCCCAGATTTAACTGGAACAGAAGCAAGACCGGCAGCAGTCATCCCACTCGTCATCTGCAGACAGGAAGTACTAATGTGGGGATCTTCACTGTCTTCCAAGCAGGAGCCACTTGGGCAAAGAGCCTTTCCCGCTGTGTTGACCTCTGCACAGTATTGCGCTTTCCCTAGTCCTGGGAGGGCCCTTTAAGAGAGACCGGGCCCTCTCCAGCGAGCTTGATGGGGAAAGCGCTGGGACCCCATGCATGCCTTCCAAGATGGTGCAGAGGCTCAAGAGGGCAACAAATAGCAGTGTCAGGGAGCGGCCCCCGGACCTTACAGTGAAGAACACTGTACTCACACATAGGCACCCATACCAAGTGACAAGTTCCAATCTTGCTGCAGCATTTCCACTGCAATGAAAGGAGGGGGAGGAAAGATGGTTGCTAGCTTTCTTTAAATGCTCATATCTTCCGAGTTCTGCACAGGCCCTGAGAAACAATCGTTTGTAAGGGAGCTTCAAGTGGTTTGAAGGAAGCATCTCTGCCTTTGCTGTTCAGGTGCATTTCTTTTGTCTCCCTCTTGTCTTTGGTCAAACAGGTTTGCCAGGAACTGAAACCTCACAAAGCTGGTTCACCAGAGATGCCAATGGAAAGTGAATGCACACCATGGACCAGGATGTCCCCTTACATACCCCTTTCGGGTACCCTGAAAAAGGTATTGCCCATTTGTCTAACCTCCTTTGTGCTACACACCCAGAGAAAGGAGCATTGCTCATTCTGCTGCTTTGGACCGGTCTCAGCTGGCAGCTTCTTTTCTCAGCTTCTCTAGAACTTCATCGGGAGTCACTGGCGCCAAAACCTTCACTATTTTTTCTCGAGATTTGCCACCCTGTTTCAATACAAAAGCAAATAATTTTAGATGGTTCCTCCCATATGCTGGTGGTGATTCGCTTGCATTTAACAGGGGGAGAGCAACTGGCCCTATCCAACTCCAGCACAGTGTCCCTTCAGTGGCTTGCTGTTGCTGGGGTCTACCATGTTTGTTTCTTTGTTTTTAAACGGTCATCCCTTTGGGGGCAGGAAACCATCTTATTATTGCTTTTCTTCTTTCAATGTAAACCACTTTGAGGAGAGCTGGTCTTGTGGTAGCAAACACGACTTGTCTCCTTGGCTAAGTAAGGTCCAGCTTGGCTTGCATTTGGATAGGAGACTTCATGTGAGCGCTGTAAGATTTTGCCCCTCAGGGATGGGGCCGTAGCTCAGTGGAAGAGCATCTGCTTGCATGCAGAAGCTCCCAGGCTCCATCCCTGGTAGAATCTCCAGGTAGGCCTGCTAGCAACCTTGGCTGTTGCCAGTCAATGTAGACAGTACTGAGCTTATGGGAGGAGAGCTGGTCTTGTGGTAGTAAGCATGACTTGTCCCCATAGCTAAGCAGGGTCTGCCCTGGTTGCATCTGAATGGGAGACTTGATGTGTGAGCACTGCAAGAGATTCCCCTCAGGGGATGAAGCCGCTCTGGGAAGAGCAGAAGGTTCCAAGTTCCCTCCCTGGCAGCATCTCCAAGATAGGGCTGAGAGAGATTCCTGCCTGCAACTTTGGAGAAGCCGCTGCCAGCCTATGAAGACTACTGAGCTAGATAGACCAATGGTCTGACTCAGTATATGGCAGTTTCCTATGTTCCTGTGTTCCTAGATGGACCAATGGCCTGACTCCGTATAAGGCAGCTTCCTATGTTCCTAACTTTTTAATTGAAAAGCGATATACAAATAATAGTAAGTAATTACGCTGATATTTTCTGTTTTGAAAGCAGTATCTAATTTGTGACCCTGAGGTAGGATTGACATTTGATCAGTTAAAAACAAGTAGGGGCTACATTTATTCATTAGATGGTAATAAAGATGGGGGGGAAACTTTTATCAGTACAAAAAATTACTGCCTTCTAGATCATGCGAGGAAAGGTAGTCGATTAGAGTCCATCAGTAGATCACTGGCCGATTTCTAGAAAGCTGAAACTATGTAGGGAAGCCAAATTTAAACAAACCCCCACCCACCCCACTGACATTTTTTATTTCGGTTTTCAGCACTAATCTCATGCTGGCCAAGTGATCGCTCCCTACTAATCAGTAGAACAAGGACAAAGCCCAGGGGGGTCCCAGGACAAAGACATGCCCGAAAAGAAAGTAACAGACTGTACCTTCTCTAATACAACCTCACTCTTCTTAACTCCAAGGACCTTTGAGAGGTAACGACATAACTCTGCGTTGGCCTCTCCTTCAGACGGAGGTGCAGCAATGGCCACACTCACTGCTTCTGTTGTCAGGTCTGTAACAAATATTTTAGGATTTTTACCATGAAGATATTCATGATGGGTTTTTTTTCTTGTATTAATTTCAAACTACCGTATTTACCCGAATAGATGATGACTCTGACTTTAAGATGATCCCATTGAAAAATAAAGGTTATATTTGCATTTCTGTCAAGGAACTTTTTTTTTTGCGGGGGGACGGGGGGGACTAGTCGGATTCAGGTAAATAAAAAAACTTATTTGAAAGTCTGTCTCAGTCTTCTATTGATGTATCAATTCATGTCTGTAAAACATTTATTTGAGGGTAAGGTAAAGGTAAAGTGTGCCATCAAGTCGATTTTGACTCCTGGCGCCCACAGAGCCCTGTGGTTTTCTTTGGTAGAATACAGGAGGGGTTTACCACTGCCTCCTCCCGTGCAGTGTGAGATGATGATGCCTTTCAGCATCTTCCTATATTGCTGCTGCCTGATATAGTACCAGCAGGGATTCAAACCGGCAATCTTCTGTTAGTCAAGCATTTCCCCGCTGTGCTATTAGGTGGCTTCTATTTGAGGGCAATACCTCCTTTATGTGCTTTAGGTGCTTGATTAGTTGGGGAGAGTTTTGGATATAAGACTGTGGATTTTAAAGAGTGGGACATAGAACACGAAAGCCATTTGGGGACAGGGGTCCGTCCTATTTATTATGTATTTTCCCTACGTAACTGGCTCTGAGAACTGTTGAAAAGCAGCATGTAAATATCTGTAGCCCTAGATGTGCCAATTCACAAATCCCTGGGATTTTTAGTACAACCCCACAAGTGTTCCATTGAAAACAAATGAGCAGTGTCATAGGGAAAAACTTTGGTGCAAGCATGTTTGTCAGCAACGGGGTTTAGCAGAGCGGGGACGTGCAAGGACAAAGCGCTGGTACTTCTCTGACTGTCGGGGTGGGCATGGCCATGGGGGCTGTCATGGAGAGCGCCAGCACTTCTGAATTGGCAGCGACATCACTGGTCAGGAATGCAAGCTGCAGGGTATGCACAAGTAGCTCACACCTTCCTCTGGGAGGAACTACATTCCCCAAGCATCCCTGTGCTTCCCAGCTGCCCGAGGCATATGCCCAGCCTCCCTCGTATCATTCCCTACCTGCCCCCTGGATGCTCCTGGGATTCGCTGAAGCCCCCCAACTTTCACCATGCCGGTGTGGGTCGGCTTTTAAAGGACCCCCACCTGGGGCCGTTGCCCTGCGTACAGCTGCCTTCTTGTAGTGGTTGTGGGGAAAGAATTTCAAACTGGAATTCCAAATTTTCCCAACATACACAACCTATCAGCCACTATCAACAAATAATAATACAACTTAGCATTTTCAGGTTTTCCAAACTAGGATGGGAACTAGGATGCCCAAGGAGAAGACGAGGGAGAGTGCATAAGCCTGAGGCTTATTCGTGTAGCAACCACCCATGGTTTGGCATTATGCGATTGGCTGGTAAACCAATCAGAAGCCCTTGTTTGAAGTCAGTCTGCAAACCTTGGCTTGTGCTAACTATGACTTGGTGAGATTGGGTTTGCAAACCTTGGCTTGTGCTAACTATAGCTTGGTGAGATGTCTGAATTAAGCCAATGTGTACGGTTTCACAAGTCATCTTGGGTCTCGTAATTAACATTTTGGTGTGTACCTGCTCTCTAATGGTGACAGACTGCAGACTGGGGATGCTTTTGATCAAGAGAGAAAGTTGGACTACTAGAGGATCTTTAGGGCCAGTCCAACTTCAGGCTTCTAGACGTTATCTGATTCTCCCAAAGGCAAACCAATGGGGTGAAAAAAGGTAATGTCCCACTGCTAAGAAAGTAAAGGAACAAAAACCACAAGCCCATATCCAGTGGGAATAATTTACCTGTGACAGCATTTAGTTTAGATCCAGGTTTGGCATGAACAGAGATGGTGACGGAACCACTTTTATCTGTTGCCACAGGGCCTGAAGGAACAGGAGGCTTCACTATGTCCTTACTCTGTGCTTTTCCCTTAAAACAAAAAAGAAAAACCATTATCATCTGTCCAAAAGTGCCAGTAACTGTACTGAAAACACACAAAAATCAACTTCTGTATCAAAGACACTATTAAAAAATTCAACTAGCTGACTCTTGAACAAACACATTTTTTTTAAATTCACCTTTTTCAATGTTTCAAGTTTATCTTCCCTAAAAGCCCACAAATACAAGGGGTGGGGAAGAAAGCTTACAGATAGGCAAAACAGAAGCCTTCAATACTGGAAAAAGACATTAGTAATAATAAGCATTCATGTGTGCTTTTCAAAGTGCTTCATATATATTATCCCAATAATTCTTATAGTAAATTGGTATTGTTACAGTATAGCCACTGTGGTCCACTGATTAGACTGTCTGACTAGCCCTGAGTTCAAATCTACACTCAGTCATAAAGCTCAATGGGACGTGTGTGTGTGTGATCTTGAGCCAGACATACTCTCTCAGCCCAATCAATTTCACAGGGTTATTGTGAAGATAACAGGGGTGTGGGAGAAATATTACATAATGTCATGTAAATTATATCCGTATTGTACACAGGCTATGGTAGAGATCGTGGTTTGCCAAAGGCCACTTAATATTTTTTGTGACTTAATAAGTTTGTGGCAGAAGTTCCCAAAGTGGTTCCCAAAGTGGCTCCCTATCCCTAAAGGGCTCACACTCTAAAAAAAGAAATACAAGACAGACACCAGCCACAGACACTGGACGGTTGCTGTGCTGGGGATGGATAGGGCCAGTTGCTCTCCCCCTGCTAAATGTAAGAGAATCACCACTTTGAAAAGGTGACAGGTCAGTTAGCACACTTTATCGTGGCTGGGGATGCTGGGAGTTGTAGTTCATCAACATCTGGCAGACACCCCCCCCCCAATGTTAAGAACTACTAATATAGAGGCACCCCGAGTGCCTCTACAGGTAGAAAGGTTGCATATAAGTGCAAGTCCCTTAATAAAGTTAAGGTTAAACATTAATAAAGTCCCTGACTGAGCCCTCCCAGGACCCACCTTTCGGGGCATGGCCCCACCGCCCCGGCCCCTCACAGCAACTCCAGCAAGAGTCCTCAAAAGCGAAGTCCGACGGCAAGCGGGAAGAGCCAAAGCCAGCATCGCTTCGGGCAACCGTCACTACCCGCGCACGCGCAGAAGCGCCCCTCCAGGATTGGCCAGAGAAAAGGGCTAGAGCGCGACCCACAGTTCGCACTTCCGTTATCGTAGACTATCTGCGCCCAAGACGTAAGAAAGCACCGGATGCGCGAGAACCAAGGCATCAGATACATTCGAGGAAATGCGGCAAAGAATCTGGAGGGAATTTATGTATGTGGTCGCTAAGAGTCGACACCGACTTGAAGACACTTAATCCATCAGAAGCTTTTCCACTTGAGGAGGGGAAGCCCTTCGGAGCAAATCCAGAATTCGTATGAGTAGCTCTGAATGGCAGGGGGGATTCTCATGTCAACCAGGAAATGCCCTGTAGGAGGCACCTCTCTGGTCCTGTGGATAGCTGTATGCGGTCCAGCAAGGTTGGTTTTAATGCGCGTGAGCAAATACAAGAGCATTGCTAGAGGCTCTTATCACAGATATTTAAAAAGAGCAGTAGCACACTAATAAACTTGCGGTTTCAATACCAATAACCCCCCTTCCTCCTGCCTACTCCTTGGGCGGAAGAACTGCCAGCAGACACCAGCAGAGAAACAAGATTTTAACTTAAGTGATAATTAGGCAATGTTCTCTCTCTTCCTTCCCCAAGTGAAGGCACGAGTCCCTTTCTAACTTCACTCTTATTTTGTGTAAAGAAACATGGTTGCGCTTGGGCTTGCATGTAAGTAGAAGGCATCAAAGTATGCCTGCATGCAACTGAACACCAGTTGGGTACTGGGAATGTTATCAATAATTGATCATTCCCACTGCTTGACCAGTATCCCTGCTAAAACATGAAAGGAGATGCTCAGTAGATTCTCAAAGGCACTCCATATATGCTCAAATGAATACAGATCCTTGGAATAAAGATCCTGCCCGAGTCCTGGAAAAAGCGCTCTGCACAACTCTGAACATGAAGTGCCAGTTGTTTTAAACAAACAAACAAACAAAAACCACAGAAGACAGGAATCCTGTACTGGAGTAGATCAGTAAGCAAAGGGGGCTATAACTTTTTATAGCTTCATCAAGAAGGGTAGCCTTCATGGTAATCTCCAGCAGTATGGTAAACTGCCTTTTTAAAAGAGTGTCTCTGCTTCTTTACTTTGACTTAGTTCTACTGATTCTGTTGTATAGTTTAGCATGCAAAAAACCCAAATTTAAACGCGCCTAAGCTCATGGAACTAGTTTCATGGTTTCTCTGGATTTTGGCTGGTATCTCCCATAACTACAAGGAAAATGTTTAGATAGAGTGTGCTAAAAATTACACTACAGACAAGTATAATCACATATTTACTGCTTCTACACACTGTGTTTATGTATGAACTGTGTACATGAAAGTTTAAAGTGTTCAAGATTTGTTTTTAACTAAAGCATCATGTAGGCAAGATTTCAAATCCTTACTTTATATTTTTAAAGTGACTTCATAACCAGCATAACATCCACCCCTCTCCCCCAATACACTGCAACAAAACTGCATAGGTTTATGTACATTGTATTCAATTACAGATGCAATCTGTACAAGTATTAATGCTGTTTTTCTTCGAGACTTCATTTTCCATTTTCAAGAATGCCAAGTTCAGTTTAATAGTACTGTATTGTCCAGAAAAGCAATCATACCATCCACAGAGATCACAACAAGTATTATTTCAGAAAAAAATACAAATACTCTGCTCCAACTTCCAGGTTATAGGAGTATGTTTTAAAGTGATCAAGATAAATACTTATGTACAGGTAAGATTTAATTCAAGAAGAATTTGGCTGCATACTGTCAAATGGAAGTAGTGAATACTAGTTTTAGTACCTTCCATGTACAATACTTCAGTTCCGTAACACATTTGAGATTAAGTATTTACATAGCTTCACAGTATTCCATATCTCCCATTTGTCCTTTCTGCTAAAATCAATCAAGGTGGCTTTTTTTGCCTCATTTAGTTATCTGAAGTTACGTATAAAATATTATTTCTGGTATTTGTCCATCTTCTATTGATGTGCCATTGTTGTTACCCGGTGAACTAAAAAAGAAAAAGCAGGTTCTGTTTGAAGTGGGAGATTCATGGATTACTTTCTTCAATCCCTTGGTGCCGTAGTGAGAATCGGGGCCCTAAATACAAATAGCAAAAAGTTAGATAGTTTCCTCCTTTGGAACAGTTTATGTAGTAAGCACTAGAATCAGAATTATTTGTAGACTATGGGTAATTTGAAATAAAGAAACAGAAAATATAGTACTACACACAAACATTTTAATAAAGGAGAACCTTGTAATTCATGGAACTGCTGATTGTGGTTCCATGTATCCATGGGTTGTCTCATTGACACCCGTTTTCAGTATCTGTGGATACGAAGGGATTAAAACCAACGTATCCACGATTCCTAGAGGGCCAGAAGTGGCCACGGAGGTAAGTTCTGCCTGCCAATTTGTCTCCGGGGAGCCATTTTGTGGCTCCTTTCCTTCCAAAAATGGACTTTGGGGACTATTTCCTGTAATTTTCTGCAGGTTGGGGGGGGGCATTGCAGGGCATTCCTGGATATATGGGGGGATTCCTGGCCACATACAGACCCTGCAGAGCATGCCACAGTAAATTTATTTTTTTTTAAAGTTATTTTGATTTTTTTTGGACACCCCCCCCCCCCACTTCAGAACCTAACCCCCTATTTCCCTATAGCAATGACAACTTGTTATTCGCGGCAGTAGGCGAGGAATGGCACCCCCGCGAACAACAAGGTTCTCCTGTAATGTCACTGCAGATGTAAAAGGTTGCAAATCCCTACAAGAGAATAAGGTCCGGTTCTCACACAATGTTCAGAGTCTTCACCAATTAAAAAGTATCTTACTTTTAGGGTCGCACATGCAGTGTAACATACTGTAGGCAGAATCTCTATAGGTTCTTTGAACATAACTCTGAAGGTGTTGGCCGTTCCGTCACAGCTAAACCCAGTGTCGTTTTGCCCTAGTGTCTGATTCTTCTCATACTCGATGATCTGAGTCACAACACAAAGCACAGCAAGAAACCATTTCGTTGAGAAAACACTTCTTTTGTTAAAAGGGCCACAAGCTTAGATTTGCCTTTGAAAACCCTTCCAGTTCCTGCCTCAGACTGAAGCATCCGCCTAAGGCCCTCAACCCATCAAGCTGCAACAACCAACTAAATAGAATCCCACCTTAAGAGATGCCTCTTTGCTCAGCAGGAGCTTTCGAAGGAAAGTGCCTATTTGGTGAATAAACACACACTTGTATTTTAAGTTTTTCATGAAAAAGTTTTGGATTTCTTTGTAACAGTTTGTTTTGAAGAGTTTGTATATGATATTTTAATGTACATCCTTCTCTTAAGAATTTCCATGGTATTTTAACAAGGGTGCTTATTATTTCAACAGCACGGCTTCCATAGTCTAGACGCTAGGTAATCATCTTTCACTCAAACACTGGATGTATCACGGTAGCCACTTCTGACCAAGTGTGTGTGTGTGTGTGTGTGTTGGGAGGAAGATGTCTATAAGCCTCTCTAAACACTTGGAGGATTGGGAAGCCTGTTCCACAGGGCCACTCATGAGGTCATCCTACTCCAGAATCCCATTTTTTTTTTCATCAGGGATCATGAGTAGAATCTCCCTGATCAAACTAAAATAATTAGTGAACTTATATATATGTAGATGTTTAAGTGAAATACTTTATTTATAAAAGCACACACGCACATAAACACTCACACTCTGGTACCTGTATATTAACTTGATAGTCAGTGGGTCCATGAATAGATCCATACAATCCAAATCCCACAATTGAAATTCTTCTATTGACTGTGAACCTTGAAAGGAGGAAGACTGAAGAAAGTCAGTGTATTGGAAAGGTAAACAAAAAGAGGTAATGATTTAATGATTTATAAAATAAAATAAAATAATTAGTGATTAAAGTAATTAATGATTAATTAATAAATCAATAATTAATGATTAAAGGATTTCTAGACAATTGATGATCTTAATGCTGTTATAGTACTGATTATTGGTGGCAGCAGGAAGAATAAATAATAGCATTTGTACAGTATTTTTTGAGAGTGCAAAGTGCTTCATGTGGATTATCTTGATGTCATCCTTACAACCACCCTGTAAGAAAAAGCAAGCATCATCCCCATATTGTGGCTATCAAGGCTAAGGGAGAGAGCAGCTTGCCTAAGGCCGGTGAGTTCCCAACATAGGAGAGACCCAAAACCACAGAAGTCACATAGGAAGCTGCCTTATACAGAATCAAACCATTGGTCCATCTATAGCTCAGTATTGTCTACACTACGGTTTCTTAACCTTGGGCCCCCAGATGTTGTTAGACTACAACTATCACTGTAGTTACCATACTCAACTGTAGTTACCAACGACCATACCCAAGCAAAAGTCATTGCAGCTGAGGATTCTGGGAGTTGTAGTCCAACATCTGGGGGTCCAAGGTTAAGAAACCCTGGTCTACACTAACTGGCAGCAGCAAAAGTTACAGGCAGGCATACCTGGAGATGCTGCCCGGGATTTCTCAGAGCTAATGTTTTCTGTGTATTTCAAAGCTGGGCTTCTAGATCTCTGCTTTCCCATCACTTTCTGTTTGCTGCCTTGATAGCCTCAGGTGCTGAGCCACCCATTTTAAAATAAAGCGGGCCAGACAGGCTGTCAAGCTTGGTGACTTGTCTCTGTCAGAGATTTCCATTTCCTCTACTGGGAAAATGGCCACTCTGTGGCTTATCGCAGTGGCCACCAGAACACTCTGTATGGCCATACTCCTTTGACTTGCACAGAACAAGGTAAGGGGCTTCAATCAGAAAAACGGAGTGGGGGAGAGATGGAAGATACCTGCATGTGTAGAGGCAGCAAAGCTTGGAGTCGAGAGAGAGCAAGTTCTGCCTCCACGATTTCAGATGTAGCCATACTGAAAGTCACACTATTACTGTGTTGCACTACAGCTAAAGACCAGTTTGAGTATTGCTGCATTTATCTTTCTGAAAAGTTGGCATTGGGTTGTTTTTGTGTTTTTTAATGTATTTTACCCCATCTTCCTTGTCCTGCTTTGCACCGATATCATGGTCTGGATTACATAATGGTCTTTCTCCCATGCTAGGGCAATGAAGAGCCCTATTCACATGTTTTATTCAACACTTGTACAACGAATGTATAGTGTACACAGATGGAGATCTGCACACAGGTACAGTTAGTTATTCACACGTTATGCTGAACTGAAGTATGGCAGTACACTTATCTGTATACTGCATTTCAAGGGGCCTGCAGCCAGGTTCACTTTTAAAATGCATGCCAGGGCACACAAAAATATGTGCAAGTGTACAGACATCTGTGCACTCGAACAACATAATATCTGAATCTAAATTGGGCTAAGCCTTAGTTGACTAATGGAAGCATTCAGGAGTTTCCCGGGTGTTAGACCACAATTCCCATCTCCCCCACCTTTGGCCATTGTGGCTGGGGATTATGGGAACTGTAGTCCCAAATCTGGGGGCCCAAATATGAGAACCCCTGCTATAATTGATAATTTTGGGGACCGGGGACCATCAGTTTGTTTATTATTTTTCTGTGTAAACTACTTTGAGAACTTTTGTTGAAAAGCGGTATATAAATATTCTTTAGTAGTAATAATTGATATTTTTGAAAATCTGCACCTGAACAAAATAATGATTGCGAGGAACATCTCTTTAACATTATGCTGGTATATCTCACAACAGACAGGAGAAGGAATACCAGTACAGATACCGGGGGTAGGACGGGGACTTACTTTCCTCCATTGTGAAAACTGTCCATTTATTCCCACCCTGTTTCCTGTCCTTCAACCAGTTACCAATCCACACATGAACCTGTCCCCTTATCCCATGACTGCTACGTTTACTCAAGAGCCTTTGGTGGGGAACTTTCTCAAAAGCTTTTTGAAAGTCCAAGTATACTATGTCAACCGGATAACCTTTATCCACATGCCTGTCAACACTCTTAAAGAGCACCAAAAGGTTGGTGAGGCAAGACTTGTCCTTGCAGAAGCCATGCTGGTTCTCCTTCAGCAAGGTCTGTTCTTCTATGTGTTTAACAATTTTGTCCTTAAGCATGCTTTCCATCAAATTACCCAACACAGAAGTTAAGCTAAACAGCCTGTAATTTCCCAGACCCTTTCTGGAAATCAGTGTTACATTAGCTACTTTCTAATCCTCTGGTACATAGCCCGATTTAATGGGACAAGTTACATATTTTTGCTAGGAGATTGGCAATTTCACATTTAAGTTCCTTCAGAACACTTGGGTGGATACTATCTGGCCCTGGCGATTTGTTAATTTTTAATTTTTCAAGACAGTTCAGAACATCCTCTCTCATCATCTCAAACTTGGCTACTTCTTGAGCCTCCAAGCCTGAGAAGCTGTTCCAGAGCGGGCATATGGTCAGTATTGTCCACTGAGAAGACAGATGCAAAGAACCCACTCAGCCTCTCTGCTATCTCCTTATCCTCAATAATCCCTTTCATGCCCTCATCTAATGGTCCAAGCACCTCCCTGGCAGGTTTTCTGTTTCTGACATATTTAAAGAAGTTTTTATTATTCCCCTTGACATGTGTTACGTGCTCTTCAAACTCTCTTTTTTGCATCCCTCATTGTCTCCTTGCATGTCTTTTGCCAGAGCTTATGTTCCTTTCTGTCCTCTTCCATTTTCAGAAACAAGTCTCCTTCCCTTTTATGGCCTCCCTAATGCTATTTGTTAGCCATGCTGGCATCGTCCTCAACTTGGTGATATACCTTTCCTCCAGAGGATGTCTTGTTTCACAAAAGCAAAACAGAGGTTTGATCCTTACTCATAGCTCCATCAATTGCAGCATACTCTCCTTCAGCTGGAGTCCCTTTCTCCTGGCTTCTTTCTTGACAATTTCCTTCCACTGACTCCACGGCACACCTCTATAGAACTCTTCCTGTCATTAAGTACCTAGCAACAGTTGCCATGCTTAACTCCCTAACCCCCTAGACCAGGCAACATTAACATAAATAAATGAGTCTTAACTAACCATTTTGCTTCTGGGAGCCGATTCTTCACATTGCAAGTTGCTTTATTATTTATTATTGCTTACATTTACATACCACCTTTGCTGAAGAGCTCAAGCCAAGGTATAGGACAGTTTAACACAATGGCTTGTCATTAGGACTACCAATATTTATATACCATTTTCCAGCTAAAGTTCTCAAAGTGGCCTACATAGAAAATAAATAAAAATTAAGATTGTTACAGTCTAAAAGAATTGATACAAAAGGAAAAAAGAGGAGAGGGAGGGGGAAGAAAATAATAAAAATAATAATATATGCACCGTGCTAAGCATATCAAATGGTGCTCTCATAACTGACAAAAGCTAGGTTCCTGATCCAAAGTGCTTCCAGGTTAAATGTCAAATCATGAAGAAGATGAGAGATAGTTGTGTTGCTGGGCTTTGTTTTGGGAGGGAATGAGCAGGAAGGAGTTAAGCAAATGGCATTATGGAGGGAGTAGGGAAGATCTGAAAGAGAAGAGAGATGGCATCAAGAGAAACATAGGAACGTTGCAAGTCAGTCCATTGGTCCATCTAGCTCAGGATTGTCTGCACAGACTGGCAGTGGCTTCTCCAAGGTTATAGGCCGGAGTTCTTCTCAGCCCTTTCCTGAAGATGCTAGGGAGTGACCTTGGAACCTTCTGCATGCAAACATGCAGGTGCTCTTCCAAGAGCGGCCACATCCCCTAAGTGGTGTATCTTACAGAATTCACATGTAGTCTCCCATTCAAATGCAAACCAGAGCAGACCCTGCTGAGCAAAGGGGGAAATTCCTGCCTGCTACAAGACCACCATCTCTCCTTCCAGGCATCAGGGAAGCCTGTATCAGAACATGTACCAGAGAGGTGGGTTCTGTGCATACGGAGAAGTTCCTCTTCCTCTGTTTTAAAGCCTGCAGGACTGGTGATTGTACTGCTAATCCAACTAGACACTCACACACTGATGTCTCTGTAGCCATTAGACGTACTCTCTTAAAACCATGGAAGCTGAGACTCTCAGGAAGCTGAATCTTTATACTGGACTCATTAAAGAGTTGAGGGCTGGATACTTAAAGGACTCCCTTCTCCCACATGATCCTGAGATTGTTGTAGGAAGCTTTGCCCCGTGTCCTGCTGCCACCAGAGGTGCAGTCGGTGGGTACTCGGGACAGAACCGTTGTGGCTATG
The DNA here is from genome assembly GCF_027244095.1 of Hemicordylus capensis. Classification (NCBI taxonomy): domain Eukaryota; kingdom Metazoa; phylum Chordata; class Lepidosauria; order Squamata; family Cordylidae; genus Hemicordylus; species Hemicordylus capensis. Next base: position 10,945,295 of record NC_069666.1, on the reverse strand, counting down.
GAACTCTCTGCTACAAGATGTCCACCTGGCCCTGTCTCCGATGGTCTTTCAGCACCAGATTCTTCTTCAGGACTTCTAGCCTGTGATCTGAAATCACTTCCCATTGGATACTGATACTGCTCCCCTTGACCATTCATGCTAATGTTCTCTCTCCCCTTCATATTTCTATTCTTTTTATTGATCTACATTGATGTTATTTCTTGTCGATAAGCTGCTCTGCTGAATCTTTAGATCAAGAAGTGAGATGCATTTTGGTGCAAAAACAAACTCCACCTCGTCCTCTCCCTGGGAATCGCCCCATCACCTCGCCTGGCCCCTGTTCTGCCAAGTGTCTCTCTTCCTCCAGGTCCACTTCTCTGCAGGGGTCTCCGGGCACCATGCCAATTGCCATCAGCATCACCAGAGGGAGACTGGAGCTTGCTGCCTTGGAGAGCCAGGCTGGGCTGTTACGGCTCCCTGCAGCGTTTGCCCTTGAACAAAGCACACACACACACCCCAGCGCTTCGACTGCTTCGGAGAGCGCAGAAGCCAGAGTGCCTTTCAGATCTCAGCAGCAGCTCCCCAAGCGCCATCCTGCTGCAAGGGAAATGGCAGCAGAAGGTGCTCCTGTCCCCGCAGAAAGTGTCCAAATGGCGGCCTTGAATTTCCAGAAGGAGATGAAAGTGCCTCCAGTGTCATGAGGGGCCGGCGTGTATCTTCCTTCGCCTGCTCCCAATGACGTGGATGCTCTTTGGTTTCCCCCTAGAAACCCACGGCACGAAGACCGAGCTCACTGCTGACAGACAAGGCATCAGCAGCTGTATCCAGCCGGGGACTCGTTCGGTCAGTTTGACTCTGCTAATTTCTGCTTCATCAGGACGCTCCACTTTTGCCCAGGCACCTTGCTTCTCAAAGCAGGTGGCCTCTCCTGCGAAGCTATTTCAAGCCCAAGGACATCTGGAAGTCTAGTCTTCACTCTGGTAAACGGAACCCTTAACACTGGGGCCCCACAACAATTTTAATCTGGAAGGGGGCCTCACCAGACAGCCTTAAGCAGAAAGACAAACTGGGTGGTGGTTGCTGTTGTTTTTAAATGGTCCAGGGAAGTCTTTCATTTTGGAACGGAGCCTGTATCTCATACTTGCCTTAAACCTGACCTGGACCCAAACCCCTAAACCAGCCAGTTCAGCACTGGTCCGATAAACAGGCGCCCGGGGCCCGAACTGTCCAGCCTGACTGCTTGCTAATGTGCCATCCAGTGGTCGTTCCCTGCTGACTGAGCAAAGAGGCACCTTTGGAAAGTGATTGTGCTTCGGTATTTAGCCCAGGGAGAGCGACTGTCCCTCTCCAACCCCAGCACAGCATCTCTCAAGTGGCCGCTGCACATCTCTACCTTATGCTTCTCTTTGGATTGTGGGCCCTTTGGGGCAGGGAACCATCTTGTTTCTTATTTTTCTCTGTAAACTGCTCTGACAACTCTTGTTGTGGGAAAGTGGTCTATCGATACTGGTGGTGGGAGTAGCAGTAGTATTTCCCAGTGAGCCAATCCAGAAGAGGGAGCAACTAAAAGGCAGAGCCTCAGACTATTCAAACACTCACGTGCGTTTCAAGCAGCTGCCTATGCTCACCCACTGCACATGGACACAGAACAAGATCCCCTATGTTCTCTGTGCTCCACCAAATGGGACAGGTGAATCACATTCCTTCACCTGAAAACAATTACCTGATCCGGTCGCTTGTTCCACTGTAACCCCAGCGACTCTCCACTTGCTGGAATCTATTGATGCTGCACTCCTTTCCTCTAAGACAGCATCTCGGCCGGTCAATATAGTCAACTCTAGGTTTAGGGTTGACTGTAAAATGCAGAAAGAGATTTACTACTTCCCGATCTGACAAAATTCCAGACTGAGCAGGACCTAGGGGGAAAACGCAGTACAACTGAGCTGAACATGTTTTATGCTAAGAGGCCAACTGAGGCATCATCTTGGAATAATCTCTGGTTTACAAATCTACTTGCGTACATTTAACCCAATCCTAAACTATGGTAGTTTACCTTGGATTATGGGCCTATTATGGGCCATAAAAGGAAACAATCTACAGCCTTCAAAAGAAAAAAATTGACAATGGGATTCAATTGATATACAAGTGCCTTCGGGGTCATACCCCCTTGACAGTCCCCCCCCCCCCCCGGCTTTAAATTTTTTAAAAAAGAAGACTGTGAGCCCTTTCGGGACAGGATTGTTATTTTTTAAATCCTGTAAACTGCTCCAAGCCTGCTGGGAAAAGTGGGATATTCTGTTGGATCTTAATATCCCATAAGGTGAAATGTGCATAACATTCGGATAAAACACACTTGAACATCCAGCCCAACTTGAGGCTGAAACAGGCCTGGTTATCTAGAATCTTTGTTAAATGGATGGAATAAGCTCAAGAACCAACTGTAATAGTTTTAATTTTGACAATTTCAATTTTATCATTAGTGATCAACTGTTTTTCATTCTGAGTGGTCCATAAATACTATGTGTGCATGCTGCCAAATTTGCCATTGTAAATAAGATGAAAATTATTCTCCTTTGACTGGTTTTGTGTTTCACAGCCACAGACGTGTACACATTCAGGCAGTATCATTTTAACTCTGTATGCACTATTAAAGATTCCACCAGTTCAGAAGTGTAGTTAAGTTTTCCATGTGGTTTTACTCAATTATATATTACAGCACCTATAAGTAAATACATGTAAAATTAAATGCAATTTGTATCTAAGGCAAAGGACAATTGCACACGAAGCCAAGTGATTTATTTTCATCGCTTGCCCAGCATTTAACCTGTAGCACAACTTAATACGCTAAGTGTAAATAACCTACTCCTCAGGCAACGGTTTCTCTCTTCTACTGCAAAGTTTGTAGCAGGATGCCAATAATTCATGACATCCTACATACATATTGTATCAAACCATTAACCCTTCCCTTCTTTTTTGGAAGCAGATAGCCAATTTATGAGGCAAACGTTTTCTCTTCCAGTGCAAAAGACTGTACAGTTTGAGGATAAAAGTCTACAAGACCGTGCCAATCCTTGTCTCATTATTAATAGCTAAATTGCCACCTTGCTGGATAACCTACCACAGTATGCAAGTACCATTTCAGACCAGAGCTAAAGGCATATTTTGCTCATTTAAAACCTAAGAGGCAGTAAGACTGCGATCTTATGCCCACTTGCTAGGAAGCAGGTCCTACTGAACATGGGAAGCTGCCTTATACCGAAGCAGACCATTGGTCCAGCTAGCTCAGTATTGTCTACACTGACTGGCAGTGGCTCTCTCAGGTTTCAGGCAGGAGTTTTTACTCAGCCCTACTTGGAGATGCTGCCAGGGATTGAACCTGGGACCTTCTGAATGCAAACAGCTGCTCTACCACAGAGCTACAGCCCCTACAGCAGGGCTACAGAACTCTGCCCCTACAGTTGTTGCTGGACTACAACTCCCATCACCCCCAGCCAGCGACCAAGTCAGGGATGATGTGAATTGTAGTCCAACAACAGCTGGAAGGCCAAAGTTGTGCAGCCCTGCACTAGGGGGAATATCTTAGAGCAGAACGTGCTCACATTTAGTTACCCATCCAAAGGCAAGCCAGGGCAGATGCTGCTTAGCCAAGGGGACAATTAATGCTTGCTACCTCAAGACCAGCTCTCCTCACCTGAAATCAATGAGACTTGCTTTCATGCTTAGGATCCGACTGCAAGAGTATCACGGAGTATTTTCTATGACTGTTAGAAAAGTCAAGCTCCTTTAGGATGAGCCACTACAGTTAAGACAAATATGTCGCCATTTTTCCTTGTAAGCAAACACACTGCCAAACACAGACAAATTCTTAACAAATTTAGGAAGAGATACTTTATTTATATCTATGTAACCTGCTTTGGGAACTTTTGTTGAAAAGCGGTATATAAATATTCATCGTGTGTGTCTGTAAAAAGTATATTCAGAATTGGAACTACAACACATTCTTTTGCCACCTGTCCAAAGACATATGCAGTCTGTCACTCTTTTCAGTAAAGAAGTCAGCCATCAAGTTACCTGCTGCAAACTCTTCAATTGTCATCAGTGGAAACCGGATTAAGGAGAGGGCTTTGCCAAGCACCTTCTGCTTATTTGTAGACGTGACGGGTAACTGCTGCCTTTGACATTCTGCTTCTGCCCAGCGAACCACAGCTCCAAAAAGTCTGCTCTCTCGAATACTAAGAGTGTCTCTTTCCAGTACAGCACACAGCGTGTCTGGGGAAAAAATGCTTCAAGTTACTTGCAGATCTAGGGCAATGTTACGTTATGCACAAAGGATTTTTCTATTAAATCACCCTTCTTCCTGCACAATTTTGAGCTCAAATCCCAGTGCCAAAATTATTTTAGTGGAATGCTAACATTTATCTTTCTTTTTAGAAGTTCCACAGCATATAATAGGCAACACAAGATTGTTTCATATCAAAGCTGCACAATTTTGGCCCTTCAGCTGTTTTCGGACTACAACTCCCATCATCCCCAGCCACTGGGGGGGTCAAAAGTTGGGAATGATGGGAGTTGTAGTCCAGCATCTGCAGGAGGGCTGAAGTTGTGAAGCTCTGTCTTATAGGGAAGTCTGACGTGTAGCAGGGAGAAAAGATTTCGGCTGAACTGCTGCACCCCCTCCACAACCTTCTTTCTTTGAATGGCATGAGAGTCATCTTTTAAAACTGATAGGATAGTCCTATGTGCTTCTTAGAAGCAAGGCCCACTGCATCCAACAGACTGCAGCCTATGGCAAAACCCAAAGCTATCACACATCAACTCATTCACAAGCAATGTTCCCTCTAACAGGGATTCCCAGATGTTGCTGACTAAAACTCCCAGGATCCCCAGCTGCAATGGCTTTTGCTTGGGGATTATGGGAGTTGTAGTCAACAACATTTGTGAATCCCTGTTAGAAGAAACATTGTTCACAAGGACCAGGACGTAACTGCTACATAAAATCAGTTCTAAATCCCAAAATAGTTATCCTGCACTCAACTTGGCATTCAACTAGAGCTTCACCCAAGTTCGATGTGCAAAACCTATTAATAATAGCTAGTCTCCCCTCAAATGATGACCCACGAATGTGTGGTGCACTACAGGCGAGAGGGGGGCCCCCTTCCAGCCAAGCATCCCAAACAATGACCATAATCAATAAGGCTAACCTACTCTGCTGAAGGCTGGCTTACCAGGCCATTCTTAAGAGGATTTATATGCAAAAAAGATGTGGAATATTTTGAATCTACAAGTGAGATGGGCAACCAAATCTAGTACTGTTAGATCAGTCTTCAGCCCCCTCAAAGGGACGACTTACCTATGTCAATATCTGTGAAGCCTTCTGCACTGATGGCATCCATGGTGCTTTTGTCAATTGTGTCAAGACAGAGACTAGCAAGTTGTGGTTCATCAAATAAACGAGCCTACACAAATTTTTGCTTAGAATTATTACAGATATTTACCACTGCAACACAGCAATGCTGGCCAGAGAAAACAAATATTTTTTAACATCAAGTGACAAAGATGGGTTAGGATTGACATACACAGCAAATTTACTTTGCTTCTTCACTTCACTGTTTAACAATCAATCAATCAATGCTTTATTACAGTCACAGACCAGTACAAGAATACCTACTCACAGAAGCCCAGCAAAATAACCTATCAAGATTGTAATACAGTTAAATATCAACACAGGTAATCTGGACCGGGTTTTTAGTGAGCTCCTGACACATTTTATTGGCCATTAAACAGAATTTAACAAATAAGATCTGCAAATGAACTACTGACTGGCTTATGATATATTTCCAAAATATCCTTTGGTGCTGAAAAAAATCTAGTGACTACCAGTGTTGTAGTCACTCAGTTCCTCAAAGCAATCGAAACCTATTGGGATTTTCCAGAGACAATGAGGCTGTCTCCCATCCCCAATATCAAATAAGTCTGAATTAGCAGCCTGAGTTTTCTATCAAAAAATTGCAGCCGAAAACAAAAAGCTGTTTAATTTGAATTCCAACCATCATATTATTTTCTTGATTTCCTGCTACTATTCTTGCCAACAAGAACTGCTGTGCCATACTTGCATTTCCAGATGATGATGATCATCATCATCATCAACTACTTTATTTGTTAGACACCCAGTAACAAATTGTTCTCTGGGAGGCTCACAACATAGTATTAAAACATCAAGTAAAAAAACGTAACATTAAATCACAACACACACGCACACAAAAAATACACAAAATACAATACAAAACAATTTTTAAAACTTTTTTAAAAATCAGTTTTAAAATCAAATTTAAAAATCAAAATTTAAAAGGCCTGAGTGAACAACAAGGTCTTTACCTGGCATCTAAAAGAAGCAATGAAGTCATGCAAACCTCATTGGGGAGGCTATTCCATAAATGGGGTAGCCACCTGCCTCACCTCGTTTGGCAGGGGCACTCAGAGCAGGACCTCCAATAAGATCTTAAGGTCCAAGTCGGGACATATGGGGCAAGGCACTCTCTCAGGTACCCCAATCCACAATCACTTAGGGCATTTAAGACACTACCCAGATCCATGCAACCAGGTAGTTTGGTTGCATATACACACACACACACACACACACACACACACACACACACACAATATTTCCGAATAGCTCATATAATTACATGTCTATACTGTTGTTACATTAGAAATTGTACAGTCACCTGAGTAAGCAGCATAAAAGCATTATCTGCTCGGAGGTGCTTCGTAAGGAATTCGACACAATGGGCTTCCAGGGCTGGGACAGCATATTTCTTGGCTGTGTAGAGAGTGGTCATAACTGTTTCAGGGCCAATTTGAACTTCATCTGAGTATAAAAACCTAGAAATCAAAGGAGAGACTTAAGTGGGTTATCTGCGCATGTTGCTTAATACCAACACCAACAACTAAATGGGAACACTCAAAAAGTAAACCATATTTGTGATCTTATGGGGGTCAGTGTTTCACCTTGAATTGCACAATTTCACATTACTTCAAACAGAGAATTGTTTGCTATACTGGTAAGTTGGAAGCTCGCTTACTTTCAAACTGTTATGTGGGTAATTAACCCATAACAAATGTCCTGTCCAAAGCATTGCTGTTGTATCATTTCAAAGGTCAGCACACCTTCTTGCCAGGAGAGGGTGCATCAAAGGCTTCCAATGAGCTATCGTATTTCCAAGTCAGCATTTTCACTCCAGCTAGATTTATATTTTAACCACCATCCTTGGATCAGATATAATTGATAAAAATATGCTGTGAGAGGCAAGGCCTGATTTCATGCCTGACTAGAAATTCTAGTGCTTATTTAGCTGTTGCAATAGTATACCAAAGGAAGTGTCAAGGGGGAAAGACTACACTACCTTTCAAGAAAATATATTTTAAAGCTTAAATCGTAAGCATACCTACTAGGAGGTAAATACCCTGAAACTCAGTGGGACATACTTCTGAGTAAGATGCTTAAGATGCACTGTAACACCACACTCCAAAATTAATAGTTCACTTGCTTGTTAATCCAAACTAAATACAACTTTACAGTGTTAGCATAAATAGCTCTCTACAACAATGTTTGTATGGAAAACAAAGACTGAAACAATAAATAGGGCCAAATGCTTGAATATATTTTTGTAAGAATCTTCTGAGTTGGAAATTTGATTTAGTGTAGACAGGGTAAACTGAAAAAGAAAAGGCAGAGCCTAATCCACCAAACCCAAGACAAACTTGAGCCAAATTTAAGCCTTATTCAAATCTAGTCAACAGGAGAAAAATCACCCTAAGGGAAAGTACTTTGGCTTAAAGTGGGAAGCAACAGAGGTAACAGTTAAATATCCCAGTTTAAAAATTGAACATTATGACTACATGCAATTCAAGTTAGAAAACCTGGAAGTCAAATCAAGTCAAAAGGCTATAATTATATACATTTACTCAATTATATCCACGAAGATCAAGATGTATGATACCTACAAGCAGCATTTTATAAATAATGTCACTGTCCAAGGTTTATATTTAAATCTCACCCTTTTCTAAGAACTTAAGGCAACATGCAGTTTTGTATAATTAAATCTTATTGGCCCTTCAGGACAGAAGTCACACAGCCCAACCCCTTCCTGGGCAATTTTGCAAACCGTTTGCTCTCCTCTTACACCACTACCACCTGCCCTTACCTTAACCTCTTTCCCATTAGACCTTACCTTCCCATTAGCCCTTACCTTAACCTCTTTCCCTTGTGGCTCTCCAGATGCTACTGAACTACATAGGAACACTGGAAGCTGCCTTATTCTGAGTCAGACCCTTGGTCCATCTAGCTCAGGATTGTCTGCACTGACTGGCAGCAGCTCTCCAAGGTTATAGGCAAGAGTCTCTCTCAGCCCTATCTTGGAGATGCCAAGGAGGGAACATGGAACCTTCTGCATGCAAGCAGGGAGGTGCCCTTCCCAGAGCGGTCGCGTCCCTGAAGGGGAATATCTTACAGTGCTCACACATGTAGTCTCCCATACAAATGCAAACCAGGGCAGACCCTGCTTAGCAAAGGAACTCCCATCATCCCCAGCTGTCAAACTCTGGCTGGGGCTGATGAGAGTTGTAGTTCAGTAGCATCTGGAGAGCTGCACATTGCCTACCTCTGCCTTAAGAAGTCTCCGCCCTTTGTCATCCCTGGATTACCCACCCCCACCCCCTGGACTCTCAAGCCTCTAAGGCAGGGCTGCACATCTTCAGACCTCCAGCTGCTTTGGGACTACAAATCCCATCATCCTCAGACACAGTGGCCAATAGTCAGGGGTTATGGGAGTTGTAGGCCAGCATCTGCAGGGGGGCTAAAGTTATTCAGCCCTGCCCTAAGGGTTTACTTCTTACTTCTGTACCAATCCAGTCCTATGCTTCTTAACCCATAACATATTTGACGCCCTTAGCCCCATTTAAGTCCCACCCCTCCACCCCCTGCCAATAGCCAAAGGATGTATTTATTTCATGTATATACTGCCCATCCAGAAATGGCTCAGGGCAGTACAGAACTGCCATTTAGGGGGCAACCGGCAACCTGCCTGCTCAGCAACTGCAGTCTGCAGGACCCACGGAAGCCGGAGCCAAAACACTGTCAGCCGTCCATGAGGGTTATGAGGGCTTGCGTGGAAGTTAGTCCCACTAAGTCAACCTGGATGGGCTTGGCCTGTAACTCTCTCGGGTGTCTAGTACCCACTGTTCTGCAGTTTCTCCCTTTGTGAGATAATACCTGCAACAGGCTGAACAGGAAAGCTTGAGTCTTTGCAAAACATCTAGCAGCTTTCTCAACTTTCAAGTCAGACACTGCCCTCAGGGACAAAAAGGAACAAGACACGCTGCATTCCTAGAGGTCTGGTTCAGAGTGCTTTTCCTACTTAGCCTGCCACCAAAGGGAACTGAAGGGCTTTAAATGATGGATCACCTAACTCAGGGGCTGGCCTGAAGCTCTTGCTGTGCTCAGGACACCTTGTTCCTGGCCAGACGGTGGCTGTCCTGCCAACCCTCTCCCTGGCCAGGATTAGGGCAGAGTCATTCACGATCCTATAGCCATAAGACTTTACAACTGCAAAGTGTCCCACAAGGGGCAATCTTTTAAAACTAACATAGCAACACAGACAGTGTGTGAAGTTTCTGAAGGCAAGCGAGTCTAGGGTCAAGGCTAACAAGAGGACCTGCAATCCAATTTAGGCAAAGTACATGGATTTAAGACTCCAGACCCATCAGAATCCATCTCCATCGGGTGACTGTTGAAAGCAATCCTGAATGCCTTAGTGGCTTGATTTTGTGAAACACACTGGAAACAAGTATTCACTAAGAACTGGCAACCCTACAGAATCTATCTACACCCAGTCCGATAAAGGCCAAATAAAAGCTGGTGCATTCCCTGCTAACAGTTCACAGGATCAGGCTCCATAGTGTCAACATGAGTAGGATCAAGCACTAAGGTTCCCAACTCTCATCAAAGCTATTCCTGGATATTTTTATTTCCACTATTTTCCACAATGTTTTTCACCACATCAAGTCATTAAAATCTCCAGGATTGGTTTCAAGAGTCCCCTGGGCAATGGTGCCGATTCCTTAAGACCCCAGGGAGCCCAGCATCAGCCCTCCAATGGCAGTTGGATTACAACTTCCATCAGAGAGGAGAGCTGGTCTGGTGGTAGCAAGCATGACTTGTCCCCTTAGCTAAGCAGGGTCTGCCCTGGTTGCATTTGAATGGGAGACTAGAAGTGTGAGCCCTGTAAGAGATTCCCCTCAGGGGATGGAGCCGCCCTGGGAAGAGCAGAAGGTTCCAAGTTCCCTCCCTGGCAGCATCTCCAAGACAGGGCTGAGAGAGATTCCTGCCTGCAACCTTGGAGGAGCCGCTGCCAGTCTGTGAAGACAATACTGAGCTAGATGGACCAATGGTCTGACTCAGTATGTGGCAGCTTCCTATGTTCCTATTTTCCCAACCACAGTGGCCAATGAGCCAGCGGAGACTGTAGACCAACAGCTGGAAGGCTGAAGCTGTCCAGCCACACTCAGTCCTTGCACTACAGCTCCCATCCCCCTGACGCTGCAGCCAGGGATGATGGGAGCTGTAGTCCGGCAGCGGCAGCTGCAGGGCCCCAGCTGGGCAGCCCCCAAGTCAGAGACCCAGCCGAGCCCAAGGAACGACCCTCTCCCTCCCTCAGCCGGACCTGAGCAGGGCCAGGAAGGCGGCGGGCTCCACGTCGGGCAGCTCGATCTCGGCCGAGGTGGTGGCCATCCCGCCGTTGAACATGGCGTCGAAGACGGCGCTGCCGGCGGCCAGGACGAAGCGGTGCGCGGGGATGCGCTGCTGGCCCGGCCCGGGCGCGCCTCCGCCGCCTCCTCCTCCTCCGCCCCGCGGCCCGCCTTTGCCCACCACGAAGCGCACGTCGCTGAGCAGCTCGTTGGCGAAGAGGAAGGCGAAGCGCTCCCGCAGAGACCGCTTCGTGGCCTGCCAGTTGTACACCGGCTCGCGCTGCACCACGGCCACGGCCGCCGCCGCCGGGGAGAGGGACGACGACGACGAGGAGGAGGAGGCCGCGGCCAGAGCCGACACCGCCGCCGTCGCGCCGGCCGCCGCCTCGGAGCCCCCCGACGCCTCAGGGCCGCCCGCGGCCGCCATCACCGACCCTCCTCGCTCAGCCCCTCTCCAGGCGCAGGCGCACTCGCCACCCACTGCTCCCGGCGAGCGCGAGACGACGCACCACGGGAAGTTTTTTTGCGCAGGCGCGCGGCGCTACCTACGGCCGTAGGGTGATACGCCGGGCGGCTCCTCAAACCCCGTAGATCTAAGAAAATGCTAGAGTGGTACGCATAGGCGCCACCGGGCGGACCGCTAGCCCTGGACACGCAGGCTGGTCAACTTCCTGTAAGGCGTTTCAGGCCGCCATGGGCCATAAGTCTCTTTGGGCTCCGGGTGGCTTCGCTCTAGGCTTGACTATTTCTAGGGTGAAACCTGTCTCTACTTGGGATGAGCAAGTGTGTGGGTATAGAGATAAGAAAAAGATAGAGGGCCGTAATCGCCGAAGAGCATGTTTGGGGAGGGAGGCGCGAGTGCTAACTGTAGATGTGACTGAGCAGCAGCGTGTCCTAGAGACAAAACGCGACTAAAGGCAGAAGCAAAAAATGGGCGTCCCCGCTCTTTCTATCTCCCGTTTTATTCTGAAATGAAAAACATGAGCTAGCACTAATGGTATGGTCCCTCATTCAAAGGAACATAGGAAACTTACTTACCGAATCGGACCTTTGGTCCATCTAGCTCAGTACTGTCTACACGGGCTGGCAGCAGCCCTCCATGTTTTCAGGCATGAGTCTCCCAGCCCTACCTGGCGATGTCAGGATCTGAACCTGAATCCTGCTGCATCTTTTAAAAGTGGCGATTCTCTTTATTTAGCAGGGGGAGAGTAATTGGCCCTATCCATGCCCAGCAGCATAGCATCTCTCCAGTGGCTGTTGCTGGTGTCTATCTAATGTTTATTTGTTAGATGGTGAGCCCTTTGGGGACAGGAAGCCCATTTTATTTATCTATGTAAATTGCTTTGAGAACTTTTGTTGAAAAGCGGTATATAAATATTTGCCATATGCATAAACAGATGCTTTACCACTGAGCTATAGCCTCATTCCCCTTAGCCAAGATATATGAAGGCACATATGCTCACCAGGGATGTGCACGAACCTGTTCGGAGGCCCTTTTACGGGCCTCCGAACAGGTTTGAACACTGGCAGTTCGAATGTTCGGCAGTGGGGTGGGGGGAGGTAGGACTTTAAGAGTGGGGGAGGGTGCACTTACCCCTCGCCCCGCTTTCCCCCTGCCGGTGCTGGAGTCCTGTAAAATCTTTCGGGGCGGCAGTCTACCTCTTCCCTGCCGCCCCTTCCCCTCTTCGGCCAGAAGAGGGGAAGGTACCTAGAAGTACCGGGTGCGTATGTGCACACTGGGTGCATGTGCATGCACATCGCACATGCATGTCAGACGGGCTCATGCACGATCGCGACGTGCATCCACGTGTGCCCACTATGTCTGGCCAAAGAGGGGAAGGGGCAGCAGGGAGGTACACTGCCACCCTGAAAGATTTTACAGACTCCAGGGCTGGAGGGGTGTGTGAGAGGGGGAAGTGGGGGGAGTGGGAAGTGTACCCTTCCCCACCCTTCCTGTTGCCAGATTTGAGGGGTATACTTGTGTGAAATATTGGGGGCCATAACCCAGAGCCATCCCTGCCTGGTTCCATGCACATCCCTATTCCCTAATGCTCTCTAGGGATGTGCACAAACAGGTTCGGAGGCTCTTTTACGGACCTCCAAACTGGTTTGAAAGTCCGGTAGTTCGGCTGGTTAGAAGGTGGGTGGGGTAGCTTTAAGGACGGGGGAGGGTGCTTTTACTCCCTCTCCCGCAGTTCCCGCAGTTCCCGCAGTGTCCTTCAGCAGGGCAACCCTGCCAGAATCAAGGCCCATATTGAGAGGCTGCCCAAGGGCCATCCAATATTGCTGCTGAAAACTTCTCCTTGCTTTCTTTTGGGGCACATGAAGGTTTATTTGGGCAAAATTCTGGTCCTCTGAATCAGAAAGCAGAACATAGCCAGTTGAACAACACCTGCTGTTGAGTCTCAGGCAGAGAATGGCTTTGTATTGAGCTGGGCTTAACGGAAATGTAAGAAAGGGCTGAAAGGAAGCTGCCTTATACTAAGTCAGACCATTGGTCCAGCCTGGCCTGGAGATGCCAAGAAGGGAGCCTGGGACCTCCTGCATGCAAGCATGCAGATGCTCTTCCACTGGGCGATGGTCCCATCACCTAAGGCCAGGGTTCCCAACCAGGGTTACTCCAGACTTGCTGAACTACAACTCCCAGCATCAGTGTTCCCTCTAACCGGGATTCCCAGATTGCTTGACTACAACTCCCAGAATCCCCCACTGCAATGGCTTTTGCTTGGGGGATTATAGGAGTTGTAGTCAACCACATCTGGGGATCCCTGTTAGAGGGAACACTGCCCATCACCCCCATTTATTGTGGCTGGGGATGCTGGGAGTTAAATTCAGCAACATCTGGAGGAACCCTGGTTGGGAACCACTAGCCTAAGGGAAATATCTTGCAGCATTCACATGTAGTCTCCCATTCAAATGCAAACCAAAGCAGACTCTGCTTAACAAAGGGGACAATTCATCCTTGCTACCACAAGACCTACCACCTTCAGTGGCACAGCGGGGAAATGCTTGACTAACAAGCAAAAGGTTGCAGGTTCGAATCCCAGCTGGTACTATATTGGGCAGCAGTGATATTGGAAGATGCTGAAAGGCATCATCTCACACTGCGCAGGAGGAGGCCATGGTAAATCCCTCCTGTATTCTACCAAAGAAAACCACAGGGCTCTGTGGGTTCCAGGAGTCGGAATCGACTTGACTACACACTTTACCTTACCACAAGACCTAATGGTGCAGTTGCTCTGTGGGGGATTTAAGCATAAACAGAACACGGCTGGATTGGACCAAGAGCCCAAGTCCAGCCCAGACATCTCCAGAAAGTCCCCAGGCAGGGTACGAAAACAATAGCTCTCCTGTAGTGTTGACTCTCCACCAGCTTCAGTGGTATGCTGCCCTTGAGCATGGAGGCTCTATGCTACCATTCCAAGTAGCTACGGTAGACTTATCCTTCTCGAATCGGAGAGTAGAAATCTTCCTTGGCTTGAAATTGCTGCCACAAAGCCAGTAGCTAGCACATTTTTAACGTCTTCTTTTTTTGAAAGCTATTTATGTCTTCGGAGCTAAGTATTCTGCCTCATTAGGAGGATTCATTAGCACACACGTTTCCTGCTTGTGGCGCACAGATAGGAAACACACGTGCGCATTATTTTCCAGTCACGATGAGCAAGATATAGCTTCAGGTTTGCAGCACTTTCTTGGCGGAGAATCACAGCATGATTGAAATTCTCTCCATCCTCCCCAAAGATATATTCTCCTGGCGATGCTGCTTTTTGAGATCAGATGCTTGCTCAGCAAGAAGCCCATCGTAGGTTCAAAGCCATTACAGAAAATAAATTATAAACACACAGCAATTATAAAAGAAGATGGAGGGTAGGAAGCAGCTGGTTGGTACACAGAGGAAAACAACGACAGGCAAGAGACTCCTGGCTCTGAAGAGCTAGGGTAAGACTGCAGTTCTATCCACGCTTACTTGAGAGTAAGTTCCATTTAATTCAATGGGGTTTTCTTCCAAGTAAACACACTTAGGACTGGGTGGCTCCCGGGTAGTACTGGCAATTAAGAAAAAGAGGTGTGCATCAACCAGCAAAATGATACTTCTGCATATATGCAGGGCTGTCAACTGACCATTTTTGCAGTGTGCACTGCTGCCAAAGGCAGAGGAGCTACAGCCAATAATAAGTTGGCAACCCCACTTGCCATGCAGTACAAGAAGTATATCGCATCCTTGTCTTTGACAATACTACAAAGCTCATGATATCATGGTCCATCTTGTGCTTCTCCTCCAGCACCTGCTCTTCAGTTTCTACCGGTCAAGGATGGATAACAAAAGGTGAGAGAGGGACTATATCTGTGCATCTGTGCAGACAAAAACTGGTTTTTCTCACATCCTTGTCACATTTTGCGGGCTTTTGCCCCCCTTGTTCACAACTGTTTTTCTTCCACACCCGTCAACTGAGAATAACACTTCATGGATTTGATGAAGGAAATACTAATCCAGGGATGGGCAGAAGAAAGAGCAAGAAAGATGGAAGGGAAAAGGAGAATAAATAAAAGGAGAAGAGAAAGGAGAGCTGGTCTGGTGGGAGCAAGCATGACTTGTCCCCTGGCTAAGCAGGATCCATCCTGGTTGCATAAGAATGGGAGACTTGATGTGTGAGCACCGTAAGATATTCCCCACAGGGGATGGAGCCGCTCCAGGAAGAGCAGAAGGTTCCAAGTTCCCTCCCTGGCTTCTCCATGATGGGAAGAGAGCTGGTCTTGTGGTTGCAAGCATGACTTGTCCCCTTAAGCTAAGCAGGATCCACCCTGGTTGCATATGAAAGGGAGACTAGAAGTGTAAGATATTCCCCTTAGGGGATGGAGCCGCTCTGGGAAGAGCAGAAGGTTCCAAGTTCTCTCCCTGGCAGCATCTCCAAGATAGGGCTGAGAGAGATGCCTGCCTGCAACCTTGGAGAAGCCACTGCCAGTCTGTGTAGACAATACTGAGCGAGATGGACCTATGGTCTGACTCAGTATATGGCAGCTTCCTATGTTCCTCTATTTCATTTTAGGAGTCAACCTACTGTATTTACCAGAATAGGACTCTGAATTTAAGACAACCCCCTTTAAAATACAGGTTAAATACAGTTAATTCCTCTGTTTACTTGAAAGGAAGAGTATCCCTGCTAACTTAGCAAAGAGGCACTCGAAAGTAGTGGTTTCTTATCTTTAGCAGGGGGAGAGCAACTGGCCCTATCCAACCCCTATCCATCCCTACAGACAGTGGCTGTTGCTGGTGTCTCTCTCTCATGTTTCTTTTTAGATTGTGAGCCCTTTGGCTACAGGGAACCATCTTATTTTATTTTAACTGTTGTTGAAAAGCAGCATATAAATATTCGTAGTAGTAGTAGGATGAAAGCCCCATTTCTAACGTCAAGAAACTTGGAAAAAACCTAGTCTTGGATTCAGGTAAACAAGGTACTTCCTGATTCGACCCAACAGGCTCAAGTGCATAGCAAAGTCTCCACTGATTTGTCTTGTCTTTTCTGGACACGGCACAAAGGCGTCCATCTCTGCACGTCAGAATACACCCCGAGTGACCCACCAAAGGAGCTTCTGCCAGTGCCGGCCTTGGCCCAGCCTGCTAGAGACAGACAGGCTCTGGCCGGCCACGTCGCCTTATCTGGCCGTGCGCAGGAGGCACAGCGAGGCGGGGTGGAGCTGTGGAGGAAGGCTGGCAGCCCTTGGAGCGCGCTCGGCCCCGGCGCGGCAGGAGGAGGAGGGGGGAGAAGGGAGCCCCCGTGGCACGGCATGAGCTCGGGCGGCGCTGCGGGCGGAGAGCACCTCCGGTTTCTGCGGGGGGCGCCTGGGAACGAGACGCGTCCGGGCAGGCAGCTTTGTCTCCTCCGGCCGGCGCCTATGGAGCCGTGAAAGGGCGTGGACGGAGGAGCCGAGCGGAGCGATGCCGGAGGCGGAGCCGCGCTGAGCCCGCGCCGCGGAGGCAGCGAGGAGGGCGGAAAGGAGCGGGCGAGCCAAGCCGCTGCTGGGATGAGCGCCTCGGCTGCCACCAGCGTCTTCGTCTTGTCCCTCTCGGCCATCCCCGTCACTTACCTCTTCAACACCTTGGCTGCCAGCGGCAGGTGAGCCCCCCGAGGGCGCTTTCAGACCTGCGCGCCGCGCCTGAGCGGGTTTGCGTGCACGTGGGAACGTTGTTGGGGCGAGGAAGAAGAGAGGACCTTGGGCTGCAATCCGGGGCGCGCTTACCTGGCCGTATCGTAATCTCTCCGCCGGACACGGTGGCGGTGAAACGGGCTTGGGATCCCGCGCTTAGCAGCGTTTCACACGTGCGCGTTTGTAAAGCGGCGTCTCAGTGCGCGGTTGGGAGGAAGGGCTTGCTTCTGAATAAGCGTGCATAAGCGGCTTCCCGCGTGTATCTATGTGGTCCGTGTTCGTCGCATTCACGTATTACTTTTTTAGATCTGCGTGCGTTTAAAGTGGCTTATGGTTGTGCTCCCTCCCTCCAAATGTAATGTATTTAAGAGGACTGAGGTTTCCGTGTCGGAAAACACCTTTAGGACACCTTCCACACGTTATAGTAAGAGCACGTTTTGGTCCCTTGCTTGGTGTTTTGTCCCTCTGTGCGTTTTTGAATGCCCAAGAATGCTGACTGGATGTGCAGAGTAGCCACTTTGAAAATGTAAATTAATTTACTTTTAAAACTTTTATTATGTTATTTGCTTGACTGATTGACAGTATTGTTCACCCTGCAACGAAGTTAATGATAAAATAGAAAGCACATTATTGGGAAGCATATATGCAAACAGCAATAAAAAGCACAAAAAGGGGGATATAAAATGCCATTAGAATATTAAGATGTGCTCTTGGAAGGGCCTCTTTGCCACAGAGTATATCACAGCATCAGGGCTAGGCAGATGAGGGAGTGCATTCTCTTTTATTTGCCGGAAATTATCAGCCTTAACATTTGCTTTCTCTACATCTCCTGAGCGGACATAATAATTCTCATCTCTATGCACTTTTGGAGTGCTCCCAAAATTTCAGTTGCATTTCCTCCAATAATTCTTACAACAACCTTGCGAGGTCGTTCGGCATTATTTCATCCCATATTGCAGACACAGGGTTGAGTGGCCACTGCTTATGTGTTTGTGACGGAGGTGAGGATATTCCTAGCCATTAACCTGCGCCAGCCTTATAAGTCATCCAGGATTCCTGGCTGATAATGGAAGCACTTTCACTGCCCCCTGAGACAATGCTCTGAAAGCTCTTTTTGTTTTTCTTGGGTCCATCAATTCAATGTAAAACCTCCACTGACCGGAATATGCACTCAGTTTTGAAACGCTTCTCTTCTGCTGCCTGTCCCATGGGACCAAAATTCAGATGGGCACATAGAGTTGCACAAGAGAAGTTCAAAGATGCTGTTAATATCCCGTGTGAAGACAACCCCAAGCAGCTGTGTAAGAAATGCAGCATCCTTCCTTCCAGAAACTACTTCTTCTAAAGACGTGGTCCTTACCATTTAAAGAAGGAAACCGGATTCCTTACCACCCCCATGTACGGAGAGAAGAAAACTTCCTCTGTTCGTAGGGGGATGGGTCACAGCTCAGTGGTGGAACATCGGCTTTATATTCAGAAGGTTCCAGCCGGGTTCCATCTCTGGCATCTCCGGGTAAGATGGGGGAAAGTCCCCTGTCTGAAACCCTGAAGAGCGGCTGCCGATCTGTGCTGACAATACTGCGCTAGATGGGCCAATGCTCTGACTCAGTATAATGCAGCTTCTTGGGAATGGGATCGTAGGTCAGTGATAGAGCGCCTGCTTTGTGTCCAGAAGGTCCCAGTTGCAATCGCCGGGAGTGGGAGAGACCCCTGCCTGAAACCCGGAAAAGCCACTTCCAGTCAGTGTGGACGATATTGAGCTAGATGGACCAAGGGTCTGGCTTGGTATAAGGCAACTTCCTAGGCTGACTAAAACAAGGGAAGTTAATGAAAACATGCCAGGAATAATTAAAATATAGGCGAGCCTCGCCATTCAGGACCAGGTAATTGACACCTGACCTCGGCTATGTGTGTGTGTGTGTGGGAGAGGTAAACAAAGGGTTAATTTCCATGTCTCTGTGGTTTTGGGGTGACTGGAAATGACCTCTGAGGTCACTTGCGGCCACTATTTTAAGGAAAGGAGCCATTTTTAGGAAAGGAGATTCTCCTGCCATGAAAAATCACGGGGAAATTGCAATTTTGGATATTTGGGGGGCATTGTCAAATAAATCAAATATTGAATAAATTGAACAGAAATTGAATAAATAATGATAATAATAAGAATAATTGTGGGACAGCTGCAGACCAGCAGAGCACTTCCATTATTTCTGTCCCTTTCCCCCACTTTTCTTTTCTTTTTTGGTGTGTGTGTGGTTTTGCAGCCTTCGAGAATCTAGCCCCGCTGAGAGCTGGCCTTGTGGTAGCAAGCATGACTTGTCCCCTTAGCTAAGCAGGGTCTGCCTTGGTTGCATCTGAATGGGAGACGATGTGTGAGCACTGGAAGATATTCTCCTCGGGATGGAGCCACTCTGGGAAGAGCATCTAGGTTCCAAGTCCTCTCCCTGGGGGCATCTCCAAGATAGGGCCAAGAGAGACTCCTGCCTGCAACCTTGGAGAAGCTGCTGCCAGTCCATGTAGACAATACTGAGTGAGATGGGCCTATGGTCTGACTCCATATAAGACGGCTGCCTATCTTCCTATCTTCCTGTGTTCCCCAGTCCCATTGATTTATTGCCCCCTTATCTGCAGTTCCGTTATCCATGGTTGTAGTGGCGAACGGAACCCCCATGGATAACAGGGTGCACCTGTACTCTCTGTTCCTGATTGTTCTTTCCTGCACATGCACACACCCGCCTTCTGTGTGTTTCTTCTTGCTGCCTTGATCAGGCGTGGAAACACCTTGAATCTACATTTTAGCCTTAGTTAGGGCTCCATCTTGAATCATGGATGTGGGAAATCTAAAAGCCAGTTTTGGCATCATGTGTGGAAACTGCCTGGGGAGAGGAAAGGAACACAAAGAGAATCGGCAAGCAGGACCCCAGTGTGTGTGTGTTTGTGTGTGTGTGTGTGTGTGTGTGTGTGTTGGCTTGCATAAGCTGTGGCTGGTATTTTTAGAAGCTGTGCTCCTGCTGCCTGCAGGGTACACTGTGTGGAAAGAAGAATAACAATAGCTAACAGCTGCCTTATCTGGAGGAGAAAGGGAGCCAGGGGCTTCATTTATCAACACAGAAGTTCCAGCACCCAGGCCTGGCATCAGATCGACCTGGGAGTCCATATTCCTTAGCCCTAGATCTGGGGTTACAGAGTTGCCAGCCCTCTAGGATTGGCTTGACGTTTCCAGGAATCAGCATCAATCTCCAGTTGACTCTTGAAAGCAATTCTGATGATTTTAACGGCTTGATGTCGCAAAAAATATTGGAGGGGGAAAGTTTCCAGGAATAGCTTCAGGCAGAGTTGGCAACCCTTATATGGGTTTTGGGAAGGAGCTGGCCAAGTAATGCACGGAAACTACCTTCTCTTTATGGCCTCTTAACATCCAAGCCTGTGCCATTAAAATAGGTCCTGGGGCTCAGCCGTGCCAAGTTCTAATGGGCTTCAGGCTAGTGGGATCTACTTGGATCTTTGGACTCCAAGGTCCACCAGTGGACCCCAAGGTCCACCAGCCATGCAAAATAGTGGTCTGGTTCACACGACTGTTCAGATCTAGGTTTCATGTGGGTTATTGGCGTTGGCATGATTCCCATGCCACAGCGGGAATCTCAGATTCATCTTGGTTCATAAACCACATTGGCATGGGTTCAATCAATCACGCTAATGTCAGTAACCCACATTAAACCTGGATTTGAATGATTGTGGCTCTCTAAGGCTTTAGGCAGGAATTTCTACAAG
This sequence comes from Hemicordylus capensis, assembly GCF_027244095.1. Taxonomy (NCBI): domain Eukaryota; kingdom Metazoa; phylum Chordata; class Lepidosauria; order Squamata; family Cordylidae; genus Hemicordylus; species Hemicordylus capensis. The sequence goes on along the minus strand of NC_069666.1, from coordinate 10,924,655 downwards.
CCCTACCTGGAGATGCCAGGAAGTGAACTTGGGACCTTCTGCATGCAAGCAGATGCTCCACCACTGAGCTATGACCCCGTATCTTACAGTCCTCACGTGTAGTCACCTATCCAAATGTAAGCCAGGGCAGGCCCTGCTTAGCAAGGGAGACAGTTCATGCTTGCTACTTGAGACCAGCTCTCCTCCACAAGCCAGTGTGACTACAAACCATGGTTTGTTATTCTGGGTTGTCAGCCATCCCCCCCCCACCCCACCCCCGTGCCCCAGTTCAGGCATTGCAGTTGCTTTCATAACCATGGCTTGGCTTGGCAAGGCATCTGAAATGAGCCAGTGACACATCGCTGCAAATAAAATTGGCACAGATCTGTCTCCTCTTGCTGGGCGGGGGGAGGAAGTGACCTACGAGGTTTATTTCTTCATGAGTCTAAGCTGTTCCTCCTTTCTGCTGTATCCGAGAACGTTGATCTGCATTTTGCAGAACCAGCATGGCGCAAGCAGTGCTTCTAGCTGACTGTCCGTTCAAGCTGCCATCCTGTGTGCCATATCCTGTTCCCCCCACCCTCGCGAATGGAGATTGTGCCCCCAAATGCATGCAGCAGTTCACCTTGTCCTGGGAAGATTGGAAGCAGCGGGCAAGCAACTTCAGGGACACTAGTCCATCTTGCTGGCCTCTTCAGTGAGGGAGTACTTCTAAGTTTCCAAGGGAATCCTAACCCTCAGCATTTGTTGGAAGACCACAGAGTGAAGCCAGTGTGTCGTCTTCTGCTTGGGTTTGATTTGAGGAACCAAGAGAAACCACAGAGAGATTATCCCCCCGCCTTTTGCCTTTTTTCATTGCAGCTCGTGGACCGTCGCCGCCATCGGATTGCTGATTCTCTTCTTGGTGGCCCTGGCGGCTCGGTTTCTGGTGAAAAGAAAACCACCCAAGGATCCGCTCTTTTACGGTATGCATTGGTACCAGAAACATAGAAGTGTGGATAAGCTGAAGAGAACCATTTTCTCTGGAGAACTTACGTGCGTTCTCAACCTTGGCCCTCCAGTTCTTGTTGAAATCCAGCTTCCACCATCTGCAGCCACAATAAATTTTGTTGATTTTGTTGGAGGTTGTTGATTTTTACCCACAATCGGTAAAACAGCAGAGCACTAAGGAATGAGCACACACTCCAGTTACAGAGTAGGTAGCAGAGGATGGTTTGGATATTGCAGCTGTTTAGAGAAAACACATGGAGATCCTTGTAGAACTAAATACTAAATATTTATTGGTTAAATACACTTGGATAGGAAAGACCTATCTCTAATCTAAAGGACTACATAGTGGATAGGTAAGGAGAGAGAGAGAGATGTTTCCATCTGCTCTCTAGGAGGAAAGGAAGGATTGTGACTCAGCACAGGAAGTGCTGCAGAGTCAGTTCAGGGGTCAGAGAGTAGGGACAGATAGGGAGACCCTGACTCACTGTCTCTACTCCCAATGCCCCTAGTGGTCATTAGGATAGTTGGTGCAAAAGGTCGATGCACTGGAAGTTAATCTCCAACAGATATTTGCCCACCACGTTTGCCCGCCCCGGTCTACCCTGACTGGCAGCAGCTCTCCAAAGTTTCAGGCAAGAGCCTCTCCCAGCCCTACCTGGAGATGCTGCCAGGGATTGAACCTGGGACCTTCTGCATGCACAGCAGGTGCTCAACCACTGAGCTTATGGCCCCATCCCTTAGGGGGAATATCTTACAGTGCTCACATGTAGTCTCCCATCCAAATGCAAACCAAAGCAGGCCTTGCTTAGCAAAGAGGACAATTCATGCTTGCTACCACAGGATTGGCTCTCGTGTTGCAGTCTCCTGCTAACTGAGCAAAGAGGCATCTTGTAAAGTGGGGATTCCCTTGTATTTAGTAGGGAGAGAGCAGCGTCCTCCCAGTGGTTGCTGCTGGAGTGCACTTTACGATTCTTTTAAGATTGTGAACCTTTTTGGGACAGGGAACCATCTGTTTATTTATAATAAGAACAGCCCTGCTGGATCAGGCCCAAAACCTATCTAGTCCAGCATTCTGTTTCCCACAGTGGCCCACCAGATGCCTCTTGGAAGCCCACAGGTAAGGAGTGAGGGCATGCCCTCTCTCCTGCGGTTGCTCCCCTGCAACCGGTATTTAGAGGCATCTTGCATCTGAGGCTGGTGAAGGTGGCCTATAGCCACCAGACTAGTAGCCATTGATAGACCTGTCCTCCATGAGTTTGTCTTTTAAAGATGTCCAAGCTAATGTTTCTGTGTAAGCCGCTTTGAGAACTAATGTCGATAAGCGCTATATAAATATTCATCATTGTAGTCCAACAACTAGCACAGTATTATCTACATCTATTCCCACTGAAAACAGTGGGCCCTACAATAAATCTGAGCCACCTAATGGTGCAGCAGGGAAGTAACTTGCCTAGAGAGCAAGAGGTTGCTGGTTCGAATCCCCACTGGTATGAAACACCTATATCGGGCAGCAGCAATATAGGAAGATGCTAAAAGGCATCATCTCAGACTGCGCAGGAGATGGCCATGGTCAACCCCTCCTGTATTCTACCAAAGACAACCACAGGGCTCTGTGGTCTCTAGGAGTCGACACTGACTCGATGGCACAACTTTACTTTACAATAAATCTGAGAAAGCCAGTTGGTATTATGGCTCATACTATGCCTCTGTATTCAAAGGGTTGTGTTTTTGCTTTTGCTTTTGCTTTCCCCCAGCATAACACACTACCATATGAGAAATTATTCCAAACCCAGTCAAGATAAGAATGTAAACTTGGACTAAAACATCAGAATAAGTTTTGTTCTAGTACGATACATGTGCCAATGCCTCCTTTTGTTTTCTGTCTCCACAGTCTATGCTGTGTTTGCGTTCACCAGCATCGTGAACTTGATCATTGGGCTTGAACACGACGGAATAATCGATGGATTCATGACCCATTACTTGAAGGAGGTATGTGATGAAGTTGGAGCAAATGGTGGCGAGGGGCTGGAACTCTCATTTCTGCACTTGTGTGGAAATAGCCCACAAGCCAGCTGGAGTGGTTGGTACTATCTGTGGGGATAAATGTTCCTTTTGGTTTTTGACAAGATCAAAAGGACCCCTAGAGAAAGCCACCTAATGGCACAGCCTAGGGAGCAAGAGGTTGCCGGTTCAAATCCCCACTTGTATGTTTCCCAGACTAGGTTTCCCAGACTATGGGAAACCCCTGTATCGGGCAGCAGCGATATAGGAAGATGCTAAAAGGCATCATCTCAGACTGCGCAGGAGATGGCAGTGGTAAACCCCTCCTGTATTCTACCAAAGACAACCACAGGGCTCTGTGGGCGCTAGGAGTCGACACCGACTCAACGGCCCAACTTTCCCTTTACTTTACACCCCTAGAGATGGAGAAGAAGCAATAGCGTTGCAAAACATTCAGCTTTCATTGTGTTAGCATGCCTTTATTGTCCTGGCTATTGGGTCTACAGTGGCCAGATCTACAATCGTGTTTTAAAAGCTTTAAAAAAATACAAAACCCCCTACTATTCAATTTTATCAATGTTGTCAGAGGAATGGGAATTGGTATTCCCATTGTCCTCCAAAGATTTCTCCGTAGAGAGAGTACAACCATTTGTTCATTGTGACCCTAACCGTTTCTTCTGTGCGAAAATGTCTGCAATTGTACCCATTGTTTTGGGGGTAGGGATAAAGAGGGTGTTTCGTGTGTTGCATTTGCGGCATTCTCTGCATTGTCACCTATTTTCCATCTCTCGAGGGGTAGATGCCAAAAATAACTATGAGCATTCGTCCCCTGAGATACATATGGCCAAAATTTGTGGGCCTAGCTTATGGATGAAAGGGGAAAAGGCAAGGTTCTGAACAAGCTCCACAAGGCAGCCTATAGCTGTATTTCAGGCACTGGCATTGAATGCTTGCTTCTACTATTTCCTTATACAAAAGTTCCAGATCATATTTATCGCTGGGATCTGAGCAGACCAAAAAGTAACAGCAGAGTTATGCATCCAAATCGTCATTTTGGGTTGGATCCTAAATCCGTTAAAGCAATGGGCAGGTTGTTTATGGACTTCAGTGCAAAAGCGGGTGTTCCTTTGAGCTCATGACATTCTTATTTCATTTGCTTACAAGTGCAGTGTTCATAATGGACTTGTATGGGGTGAAAGGTGAAATCCTGTCTCGCTAAACAAGGAAACTCATGCACAGTTTAATGGTTCGCTGAGCTTGGCACAGATCTGTTCGCCTGTTTCCATAGAGTGTTGTAAACTTGTGGCAATAGGCAGCTTAATAAGATTTATTTTCCATTTAGGATAAATAATACTTATTATTTATATAGCACTGGGTTTTTTAAATTGTTCAAAGCACTTCACCCCACCCCCCACTGCGTGGTTGAGACTTCTACAATGGCCTTGTACAGATACCAGTAAAAGATATCTATATTGACAGATATCAGTTACAGTGTGACTGTGGTGATCAGCCTCCCCTCCCCCTAAAAAGGGAGGGAACTCTAGTCTTGACTGACACGCTGGTGAACTCCAGGGCAGCCAATCAGTACACCAGGTGGGTGGGACCTAGAGAGTGGTTCCTGGGAATTCTGGGAACAAGAAGGGTAGTCTTTGTTGGAGAGAAGCCCATGTGGAAAGGCTTAGTGAGGAACAATGGAGTTTTGCTCCCTCATGGTTGAGGCCGGCATGGAGGTTTGTCTCATGGAATAACTCTGTAGATCCTTAAAAGAAAGGATTGTGGGAAGCTTGATTCTCCTCAGGAATTGGGTGAGTTCAAGGGAAAGGGAATTCAGCATAGAGACCAGTTTGTTAGTCAGATTGTGCATTAGACACTTATATTTCTTTGATGTGGGTGCTTTTGCATATTCCTGATACTGTTCTAGTATTGTTTATCTGTAACGTAATTAAAATAATAAACACTAGCCTACACCCATCTTATCTAGGGTGTTGCAAAATAATCTATAAACATTTAAGAATGCATTAAGACAACCTATTTTTGTAACCTACTAAGTATTTTGAGTATATTTAAGAAAGCTAGAAGCCTCAGACATAAGCAGTCTGTAGTAATTGAATAAAACTGGGTTTTTTTTAGTTCTTTTCTTTTTACAAGCCTCTCTGAGTTGGTTTTTAACTCAGGAAAAGGGAGGCCCGAAGGGGGATTCCTCTGGTGCAATCACGTCCTCAAATGGTCAGAAGCTATCAGTTTTCTCACCATGTGCAGGCTTGCACGTGGAAGATTTTTGTACTTGCCCAAGAGCAAAATAAAGAGAATTTTCCCTGGGATTCCACCCCAAGCTCAGGGAGGTTCATGCTCTGTCGATAAGAGGGGTGTTGGTGGCAGCGTTTTAAACCTACCCGGAATATAGAATAGTTTTAGGAGAAGCCTAGCCAGGCAGCTCAAGCAGGGATGATTCAGCATTTCTTTCCCTCATGTGAGTTTGCTCTGAGACAAAGGCTGTAATCCACTACAGTGGCCAAAACTGGTGCTAAATTCTTTTTTCTGCAGTAAAGACTCACAAAAGGATTATGTTAGGTTCAATGAAGCACTCTGGGTTTTTATTTTATTTATTTTTTTAAAAATTAATACTAGATGTTTGTCTTATGTATAATTATTTTATATCCTTTTAAAAAATTTCAAGTATTCTGATCTCCTCCTTGTACATTATGGTTTGGAACTTTTGCACCTTCTATTTTATAATGCATTTGTGCCTAATAAACTTGACTGACTGACAAAGACCTTGTAAGGTAGGCCAGTCTGGAGAGGGAGTGGGCTAGAGAAGCAGCTGCGGAGAGGAACATGTGCTTAATTATTTTTTTCCCCTTGCCTGCTGTTTCCCTGCTCCAAATCACACCACTTCACATGGCTCTGGCTCTAAACTTATTTGCAAGGATAAACACACAATTCTGTGGGTGTTGGGGAGGGGAAGTTGTTTGGAACAGACAGTTTGGTGGTAAGGTGAAGTGAGTGTTCCTCTGATTCCAGTGTGATTATGTTGTGCCTCACGTGGTATATTTTGTGTTATCATGGGTAACAGTTTTTGGAAGCTGAAACTTGAGATGTGATATCCAGAAAAATGCAGTTCCGAGAATGATCAGTTGGACATGTTGCACTTTTTCCGTGACTGTAGCCATATGCACATTTTCAAGTGGATATTATATATACCCACTGATAGGCGAGCATCTCTTGTTGTAAGGCCATGTTTTTATAAACTTTTAAATATTGCAGATAGTGTCTGAAATATGCAAAACATGTTGAATCAGAAATGGTGTGAAAAATTCTAATTCCGTTACTGATGTATTTTGCACATTTCAGACACTATTATATGTGAGCGTTTTGTAAAAATCTGGACTTCTGTTCTCTTGCCAGTGAGTATATATAGTATCAACTTGAAAACTTGCTTATGGCTACAGTTACTGGGGAAAGTGGCAAGATGCCTGATTCTGTTACCCTTGGAATTGCCCAAACACTTATCTTTGGATTGATTGAAATTGATCAACTGTGTTCCTTCTTAAGCGGTGCGTGTTCACATTATGATTCTGTTACCCATATGTTTATTTTCTTTAGGGCGAGCCTTATCTGAACACTGCCTACGGCCACGTTATCTGCTATTGGGATGGCTCTGTTCACTACCTGATGTATCTCTTAATGGTGGCAGCTATTGCGTGGGAGTAAGTCGGTTCCATTTCTTTGGTATCATTTTGTTTCTCTTCGACACCTTTTGCAAACCTGCCGAGAACAGGATTTCCAGCCAGCCAAAAAAGAAATGCTCTGGCCTTTTCCGGAAGGAACAAAAAACCTATTTTATTTTGGCTCCAGATATAGATTATAGATATAGATTATAGATATAGATTATAGATATAGATTATAGATATAGATTATAGATATAGATTATAGATATAGATTATAGATATAGATTATAAGAGATGCATAGCTGACTGCTTCTTGGCCATCACAATTTTTTGCAGACACTGGCCAGAACACAGAAAGGTTAACATGGGAAGCTGCCTTGGACGGAGTCAGACCCTTGTTCCATCTAGTTCAGTATTGTCTTCTCTGACTGGCAGCTCCTCTCCAAGGTTTCAGGCAGGAGTTTTCCCCCACAGCCATCCATGGAGATGCTGCCCGGGATTGAACCTGGGACCTTCTGCATGCTTAAGTAGATGCTCTACCACTGAGCCCTGGCCTTGCAGCAGCTTGCCAGGGCTTGAAGCAGGAATTGTTCTCAGCTCTACTTGGAGGTGCTGGGAATTGAACCTGGGACCTTCTACATGCAGATCTGATGCTTGGCCGCTGAGCTGCAGCCCAATCCTTAGTATGGGCAGGCGGGGTGCAAGGTTCCCCCCACCCAGCCCTTACTAAGCAGTTGAACAGAATCCTGCCTTCATTCTTTTCTGCTTATAGCTGGGAACAAGAGGTCTGTGTGAGACTCTCCTAAGAATGAAAACTGAAAATTCAAGGAAGGGATCTAGAAGGAAGGGAGACTATGCCGACACTTGCAAAAGACGTAGCGAAGGAGCCCCGAAAGAGAGCAAAGAGGAGAGGCCCACCTCAAGCCAGGTGCGGAGAGAGGTTTTCATGACAGCAATTGTACTGCCGAATGTGTTCTGATGAGTGGGGGTGAAAACTGCAAGTACGTTTATAAAAAGACGCTACCAACATGTTTGTGTTGTTGGCACAGTATGTGCTTCCATTGGCATTGCCTGCAGAAGGTCCCAGGTTCAGTCCCTGGCAGCATCTCCAGACCCGGCCGGGGTGGGGGTGGGGAGACTCCTGCCTGAAACCTTGGAGAGCTGCTGCCAGTCAGTGTAGACAATACTGCGCTCAAGGGACCGATGTAGGCAATACTGCACCTGACGAACTCCACTGAACAGGGCTGCTCAACTTCGGCCCTCCTGCAGATGTTGGCCTACAACACCCAGCATCCCTTGCTATTGGCCACTGTGATTGGCGAGTATGGGAGTTGTAGTCCAAAAATAGCAGGGGTGGTTAGTTGAGCAGGCCTTCGGTAGAAAGACCAGAGCTCAGGGCCAGAGCATTTGCTTTGCATGCAGAAGGGCCCAGGTTCAATTCCTGGTGTTCCGTTAGGACTGGGAAGGGCTCCTGCCTGAAGCCTTGGAGAACTGCTGCCCGTCGGTACTGAGCTAGATGGACCAATGGCATGTCTCCGTATAAGGCTGCTTCCTGTTTATTTACCTGATAATTAAAGCTGGATGTTTTAATTGCAGGGAAAATTACCGGACTATTGGCCTGTACTGGCTGGGATCCATCATGATGAGCATAATTGTCTTTGTGCCTGGAAACATTGTGGGTAAGGAAATGTCGCTTCGTCCCCTTGTCAAGGGCAGCAATGGTCTCGTTTTCATGATCACTCACAGTGGCAAGCACATTATTGCATTTCCATCTCTTTCTTGGAACAGAAAGACAGTGTTTCACTCCTAGGACTGTGCACTTTGCAGATCAGCCCCTACAACAGTATCACTGCAGATCTGCTGAGTGTGCTTCCTTACTTCCTGTGCTGTGACACTGCAGTCCCTGCGCTGACAGCGAGGTGCCGTTCACATTTCCGATGCCTTTTTCCGGATGTTATCTTTGCGATTTAGTGCTACAACATTGCAAGTCTGTTGCAGAACAATGGCTGTATTTCCCCTTTTGTAGGAGTTTGAGATTCTGGGCTTCGTTTTCAATACAATCCTGCCTAGCCGAAGCATTTTACTGCTGTTCTAGGGTGTAATCTGGAAAGCAACCTGCTTTCCCCAGCGCAGTAGAATATTCACAATTGGCTCATTTGCAGAGTTATTTACCTTGAACTCATTAATTGGTCAAACAAACAAACCAACCAGATGATTCATCAACTGCAATTCTTAAACTGATTGAGATACTAGGAATGATTTTCTCTTTGGTTTAACAGGGAAGTATGGGACAAGAGTGTGTCCTGCATTTTTATTAAGCATACCATACATCTGTCTCCCAGTATGGGCTGGCTTCAAAATCTATCATCAGCGTCCAACGAATGGCAATTCTCCAGTCAAGGTAATAACCCTCCCTCCCCCTCACTTTAAAAAAAACACCACAAAATGTTGAGGGAAAAATCTCTTTTGAATTTCAGAATCATTTCTGATAGAATGGGGGCAGGAGCTCAGAAACAACGTGGAAAGCACAGAAGTTGTGCATACTCCAGTCCTTAATTGTGTGTGGGAGGGAGGGATGGGGAAGTCGTAGTTCTGGAGCCCTCCCACTCTGGATCGGCTTTCATATAATTGGGAATGGTCTCTGGATTGTTTGCATTCAGTATGTTTGCGTATAAACATGCATTTGAATACCTACTTTGCAACGTATAAACAGGTGTTTGAATACCTACATTGCAGAGTAGTGGAATACCAGCAATTTGGGTAGGAAATCTGTAAATGATAGGCTTTGTACATTTTTGCGCTCTGGGATTAGCAGAGCAATAATTGTATTTGCAGGAACAAACAAAAACATCACAGTTTAATACAACCCCTGATATCTGGAGGTACTTAGAAAAAGTTACTTTGTTTAATCTTTTTTATTTTATTTTGAAGTTTTATATAATAATGGAGTTTTAGATGTGTGTGTTAAATTTGAAATGGCTGTGCTAACATGTAACTTGGTTTCCTCTCTGCTACTGAATATTTAGATTTAATTTGATATCTCCTTAGTGCTTCATTTTGAAATAAGATGTGCAGCCATTAAAACTCCATTTTGCTAATTATCCTGGATCTGAGTAGAGATTTACTTTAGGAATATAAGAGCAAACACAGCCTTGTGGCCCTTTAAAGCCTTATTATGGTATAAGCCTTCACAGACTACAGTCCACTTAATTGCAAGCCTCGGAAGTTTATGCTGCAATGAAAGTGTTAGTGTTTAAGATGCCAGAAAACTCTTTTGTTTATCCTTTTTATGTTCTTGAGAAATGATTGGATTACTATGAATGGCCCAACCACCTGGTTACTAATGCATGTCAGTTTAACAAAATAATGTTAATTGCCTTAATGGCTGGAGATCTGTCTCCCTTGCCTTTGGAAGGAGACACCCTTCCGTAAGTGGGAGGAACAGTGAAGCATATTTTAGCAGCTATGATGGTCAGGGAGAGACAGGAAGCTGGGAGATGGAGATTGTAATTGCAGTTGTCTAAAACAGAAGCATTTTTAGAGTGCAGTTGCTCTTGTGCAGTATTGTAGGAGTCTGCATCTTCTGTTTTCTGCTTGTATATATCTAATATCTTTTTTTTTTTAAGCTTGTGTGTGAACCCATTTTAGGGCAGTAAACCATCTTCTTTCTGGATAAACTGCCTTGAGCCTTTTTCTTGGTTGCAAAATGGTAGATTCATCTTCTAAATAATAATGAACAGACATGTATTGCAAAGGGCTCGTTCACACAGTCATTCAAAATCTAAGTTTAAATTTGGTAACCTTTAGCGTGATCGTGTGAACCCACACCAAGATTATCGATGTCAGTTTGTGTCCCAAGACTAATCTGAGATTCCTGCCTTGTACATGATCATGCTAATAATGTCTGTTGCCGACTTTAAAAATGACGAATTCATTTCTTGGCCACCCCATAACAACTGTTCACAAAGTAGGTGATTCAAACCTAGATTTGAACAATTGTATGAACCAGGCCTAACAATACACAAATCTCCAGTGCTCATTTTCTCACTAAAGGAAATTAAACCTTCCAATTGCTGCCCCTGGTTTCCTCCCTACTCAGCAAAATGAGGAGCACCTAACATTATTCTGATTTATGGCAGAAGTGGTTGTTTCCAGTCCTTAATGAGGTTCAGTGTTAGTGAATTTAATCTGATGTTTGGAGGTTGTGTATGACGCTCCAAATCTGTCTGTTAGCCTGTCATAGCTCGAAAATAGGAAGCTGCCTTATACTGAGTCAGACCACTGGTCTATCCACCTACAAAGATTAGAATCATTCAGACAATGTTTTTTCCTGTGACACTCTATGGATGCGAAAGCTGGGTTTTGAAGAAGCAAGACAGAAAAAGCATTGACGCTTTTGAAATTTGGTGCTGGAGAAGACTTTTGAGGATACCATGGACAGCCAGGAAAACAAATTGATCATAGAACAAATCAATCCAGAATTCTCACTTGAGGTGGCACAAATGACCAGGCTCAAACTATCATACTTCAGACACATTATGCAAAAACCCAGCTCCCTTGAGAAGTCCATAATGCTGGGGAAAGTTGAAGGCAAGAGAAGAAGAGGACGGCCAGCAGCAAGGTGGATGCTCAGCATGTCTGGGGTTATCTTTTTTGTGTAGTACCTATTCTCATACCCATACAAGAGCTTTTGGGTGGTGTCTGGCACAATCCTTGGATTTAGATCTCGGATATATGTATCATTACTAATTCATTACTATAATTCATATCATTACTATGTTTATAAATAATCATGTTATTAATTTTGGAAGTTTTGTATTCACGAGTGGATATTTTTCTGCACTCACACGATTTGTTGTTTTTTGTCCTTAGTACACGTGTGGCCCTATTTTTCTTTTGTCCGGTCCAGTCAGCAATTGTGTTAACTAGCCTATAGTATGATCAAGTTAGCGATATCCTACTGTTCAAGCTGAAGGAAGGATTTTGTCAAACTGAACATTGCTGATGCCAAAAGGGTGTTAACGGGATCTGCATGTCTGTAATAATGGTTTCCCTTCTGCATTGTTCTTGTATCCTGTTGTTCGAGTGAAAAACAACTTGCAATTAACTTGACTCGGCTAGACTTTGACAATTCTATATCCCAGGGCCAATGGAGTTGCTGTTTTGTGTTGATCAAGGAGTAAGTGCTTTTGGATATCATGAAGTTGGCGTCGAATCCATTTTTTAACCAACTTGGGATACCTTTGTGAGGTCCAGGGAATGCCCTGACACCAGCAGTGCTTTTTGCCAAGGCATTTATTTTGAATAATTTCAGATCTGCAGTGCTGTGTTTCATATAAGGTTAGGGTATTCACACATGCAGCCTAACCCAGGCTAGGCTGCATGTGTCAAGCACCGGGATCGATCCCAGTCCCAGTGCTGCCTTGCCCCAAGCCTGAGTGTTTAACCCAGAGTTTCACTGCGGTTAAGCGAACCTAGCGTTGTCTGGTGATCATCTGAGCGACCGCTGCCGGATTAAGCCATGCGGTGTTGTGGAGGCAAGGACAGCAGCTGCTCGTCTGTCGGGGGCCAAGGCAGGCAAGCCCCTGCCGCCCGCCCTCCCAGCCTCACCAGCAAGGTCGTGTGCACGACCTCAGTGTGTTCACTAGTTTTAGAATTATGATTGTGTGAAGCTTTTCGTCTTTCTTAAATAAAACACTTACCCCTGGAAACTGGGCAAAATGGTGCTTTCTTAAATTGCTTCTATTTGGCAGCGGAAAGCAGCTGTCCCTGTTCAAGCCCAGCATGGTGGCCTTCACAGTGGCCGTTGCTGTTGCCATGCGGTTCATTTCAGATTGTGAACCCTTTGAGGCAGGCATCCCCAAACTGCGGCCCTCCAGATGTTGCTGAACTACAACTCCCAGCATCCCTAGACGCAGTTTTTTGTGGCTGGGTATGCTGGAAGTTATAGTTCAGCAACATCTGGAGGGCTGCAGTTTGGGGATGCCTGCTTTGGGGATAGGGAACGGGCCTTTTGTTTTGCTATGTACATAGCTTTGTGACCTTTTGCGGGGGGAGGTTGGAAAGTGGTGTTTAAATATTGTTAATATAATTGTATTGTAGGTGATTCAAGAAGTGCAGCAGAAAAGGCTGCTCAGACGACCTCTAGACCTGCTGTTGGCCATGTACTTCATCTTTGCAGCCCTGTTTTGCCTGTTTAGGGGTATGGTAAGTGAAATCGCTCATCATGATGTCTCATGCTTAAAAAAGCTGAAAAAATTCTCCATCCTCTGTTGAAATGGGATCTACCATGCCAAGCATGTTAGCCTAAATAATTGCAAAATAAGAGCTAAGGCAGATGCTACTTTCATCTTGTCATAACTGGTCTTTTCACATGATGTTTTAACCCCTGCTAATTGGGCGAAGCGCCACCTTTTTAACGTGGTGATTCTCTTTGTTGCGCAGGGGGAGAGTAACTGGCCCTATCCACCCCCAGCACAGCATCCCTCCTGTGGCTGTTGCTGGTGCCTATCTTATGCTTCTTTTTAGATTGTGAGCCCTTTGGGGACAGGGAGCCATCTTATTAATCAATCAATTAATTAATTATTTCTCTCTGTAAACTGCTTTGGAATCTTTTGTTGAAAAGCGGTATGTAAATATTTGTTATTGTTGGTTTTGGTTTGTTTGCTTTAAGACATCCCATGTTTCAGGAGGCTTGCTTCTGCTTTCCACCTCAGGAATCCGCATCAGGATTCTGTGATTCTCTGGTGTGCTTATGTTCTCTGGTAGCATTCTGATTGTTTGTATTACATTGCAGACATAATGAGTTTGCCTGAGCGGTTTCTGCAGCTGCCTGCCTTGCTGAGCCTGATTCTCTATGGTTGTTTCTTAAAGTACTAGCGTCCTCTGTCTGCCTGAGCAGTGTGTTCAGGGATGCCATTTTTGGAAGAGAACAGAGTATTTTCTCTTAAACGAGAAGTGATGCATGATGGACTGTCTTCCAGAAAAAAAGAGGGGGAAAGAACTTTGGAATGTCTTCTATCTATTTATATACTGCTTTTCAACAAAAGTTCCCAAAGCAATTTACAGAGAGAGATAAATAAGATGGGTCCCTCTCCTTCCCCAAAGGGCTCACAATCTAAAAAGAAACATAAGACAGACACCAGGAACAGTCACTGGGGGTACTGTGCTGAGGGTGGATAGGGCCAGTTACTCTCCCCCTGCTAAATAAAGAGATAGATAGTTTTAGGGTTGCTTGAAAATAATTTCTGAGCCGAATAGAGACTGCATGTTTGGCTCCAGAACTCCGCTTCTACAAGGGCTAGAGCTTAGCTTTTTTCTCTCCCTTTTCTTTTTTAAATGAGAGCTGAAATCCGGGTGAATCTGGGTGGACTAAGCAATCTGGGTGAGATGCTTAAAATCCAGGTGAAACCCGGAATTTTGAGAGGCATGGCAACTCTAGTCCAGCTGAATAAACACTATACAGTGTTCACCGGTCATGACAACTGAAAAAAGAGGATACTTGCATCAAGTGAGTATCTTTACTAATTTTCCAAGCAACAAAAAGAAATCTTGCCACATTTCAGGAAATTTAAATCATTGTAATCAGATAACAAGTGTTGAAGATAAAACAATATCAATGTGGCTGGGATAATTTACTAAAAGATAACCAAAATGTTTAAAAGATGCCTCTTTGCCCAGTTAGCAGGGGTTATTCATTACAGCCGCCCAGAGAACAATTTGTTATGGGGCGGCTAACAAGTATCTGCTGACCTAACTTTGTGAAGTGTGATGTCTGCAAAAACTCATTGTGGCCTCACGAGCCATAACGTTTATAGTGTGTGGTCACAGGTGGAGAGAACGAAGGTGTATCAACACTGGCATCATTCTGTTTGGAAACTCTCATCCGGAGTTGCAGACTGTGGACTATGTTACATGCTGTTTGGCAGAGATTCTCAGCCCTGGGTCCCCAGAGGTGGTTGGACTACAAAACCCACAGTCAGCCCAACTGGCTAGGATTAGCTGGGATCAGAAGGGTAGGGGCTTTGAATGGTCAGTTTATATGCGCCGTTTATCAGTTAGCAGTACAACTTTCTGGCCTGGGAATTGTTGGAAGTGAAGGACTATATGCTGTCTCTTGTCTCAGTGACATAGGAAGACAGACTAGTGAGTCAGAGGGCTAGAGGGTCAAGACATTGGTCATCCCTTCTCTACTACTCTGACACCATCCCTTTTGATATGTAGATTGCTAATCTCAGGGACTTCCTTCCTTCCTTCCTTCCTGCCACTTCCTCTTCCCTTCTCTTCCCTTCCTTCTCCCTTGCAACATGCAAGCTCCTCTCTCCCTGCACCATGTGTGCAGAGGTGCAGAATCCATCTGCGTCCAGCTAGATAGATAGATTAGAGATCCTATCTCCTCACTTTCCTATCTAGAATGGAGTTCTCTAATAAATACTCCTTATATTGATTTGAAACTGTGAACTGGCTCCAAGTTATTTTACTCCCAGCATAAACGCATGCCTAACCAAATTCCACTTTGTTGTGCCTCTGTGCACTCTGCTATAATGAATAAGGGTTTCTCCTACCAGAGAGAATTCCCAACAGGAATTGCATGTTAGAATGTTCTCCCACGGGAGGGGTCTTTGTGCATAGAAAGAGAACATGTCTGGAAGATGCCATGTGCTGCAAAGGACCTGCCAAGCACTCTTTTGGCAAAGGCAAAACCATAGAATGACTTCATTGCCCCTCACCTTGTTCCTTCAGTGCCCACATCTCCAGCTATATCTACTGTGGGGAGAAGAAAAGTCATTCTTCCGGTGGCCACATGGCAACCACAAGGGCAGCATTTGAGGAACTGCAAGAGTTGTGCAAAAGCTGCACACTTCCCTCCTGTGCCTACAGAGGAGAGCTGGTCTTCTGGTAGCAAACATGAATTGCCCCATTTGCTAAGCAGGGCCTGTCCTGGTTTGCATTTGAATGGGAGACTGCAGGTGAGCACTGTAAGATATTCCCCTTCGGGAATGGGGCCGCTCTGGGAAGAACATCTGCCTGCTTGCATGTAGAAGGTCTCAGGATCACTTCCTGGAATCTCCAGATAGGGCTGAGAGAGACTCCTGCCTGCAACTTTGGAGAAGCCTCTTCCAGTCTGTGAAGATAGTACTGAGCGAGATGGACCAATGGTTTGACTCAGTATATGGCAGCTTCCTGTGTTCCTAGCCCCTCTCCCTAGTGGGGCAAGCTGTGCAGTGCATCCTATAAGAGCAAGTAACAAAAAAACTGGCTCCCAATTCTGTCCTGAGAAGCAAGAAATCAGTATTTGGTGGTTGTCCAAATGAGCTCTGAGTATCAGTAGCAACAACAACAAAAGAAACATCCTTCCCAACCTAGATAGGCATTACTCCTGGGCTAACTTGGCAAAGAGGCACCTTTGAACGTGGTGATTCTCTTTATTTAGCAGGGGGAGAGTAACTGGCCCTATCCACCCCCAGCACAGCACCTCTCCAGTGACTGTTGCTGGTGTCTATCTGATGTTTCTTTTTAGATTGTGAGCCCTTTGGGGACAGGGAGCCATCTTATATTTATTTATTATATCTCTGTGTAAACCGCCCTGAGCCATTTTTGGAAGGGTGGTATAGAAATCAAAATATTATTATTATTATTATTTATTTACACAGTCAGATAGGTGTTATTGACTGGTTTGTTTTATCCAGACACCGAGTCCTTCCCAAGGACCTGGGATGGCTGAATTTTATTGTCAATTGTTATAAATATCGTCGCAGAATATAGGCTGTTCCCAGTAAAGCTGCTTTTTGTAATTGGCTGATGGTGATTTCTGTGGCCCCTCTTGTGTTGAGGTGCTCTTCAAGGTCTTTTGGAACTGCACCCAGGGCGCCAATTACCACTGAGATTATTTGGGTCTTTTTCGGCCACAGCCTTTCAATTTCAGTTTGTAGATCTTTGTATTTGGTGATTTTTTCTATTTCTTTTTCTTCTATTCTGCTATCCCCTGGTATTGCTATGTCAATTATTTTAACTTGTTTTTCTTTCTTCTCAACTACAGTTATATCTGGTGTATTGTGTGGCAGATGTTTGTCTGTTTGTAGTCGGAAGTCCCATAATATTTTTCTGACTACAAACAGACAAACATCTGCCACACAATACACCAGATATAACTGTAGTTGAGAAGAAAGAAAAACAAGTTAAAATAATCGACATAGCAATACTAGGGGATAGCAGAATAGAAGAAAAAGAAATAGAAAAAATCACAAAATACAAAGATCTACAAATTGAAATTGAAAGGCTGTGGCCAAAAAAGACCCAAATAATCTCAGTGGTAATTGGCGCCCTGGGTGCAGTTCCAAAAGACCTTGAAGAGCACCTCAACACCAGAGGGGCCACAGAAATCACCATCAGCCAATTACAAAAAGCAACTTTTCTGGGAACAGCCTATATTCTGCGATGATATCTATAACCACAGCAACAACATTGACAATAAAATTCAGCCATCCCAGGTCCTTGGGAAGGACTCGATGTCTGGATAAAACAAACCAGTCAATAACATCTGTCTGACTGTGCAAATAAATAAATAAATAATTTGTTTTCCCCTATTTGAAAATTTTCTCTTCTGTATCTGTCACAAATCCCATTGTTTTGAGTCAACCTGATCTCTTGGTTTTAAATGCTCAGATATTGCATAGCATTGTACTTTCGGAAGGGGGAAACACCTCATTGCAGTAGGCTATAATTTTTCTTGGGAGATCTAGCAAATTAAACAAGCTGGAAAGCTTTTGCTTCCCAGGGCAAAATCCCAATTGTGTCTCCATTGATAGATAACTGCTAAAAGTTTTTGGTGCCCTAGGCAACAACCCAGATTCCTGTTGTCATTTTCTTGCCACAGAATGTAAATGAGAAGCTGCAGAGAACTGAAGTTGATCAGCGAGGCATTATTTCCTTTGCTGTGTACTTGTTTCTTTTGTTCCAGTGCTGCCTCTGTTCCAACAGGGCGCTTTCGAGATTAACCCCTACAACAGTGTCACTACGGATCTGCTAAGTGTGCTTCTGTACTTCCTGTGCTGTGACACCGCAGTCTCTGTGCTTACAGCAAGGTGCTATTCACCTTTCCGATGCCTTATTTCGGATCTTTGCATTATTGTGCTACAATGTTGCAAGTCCGTTGCAGAAAAATAGCTGTGTTTTCCTGTTGTAGGAGTTTGAGATTCCAGGGATCGTTTTTAATATGATCCTGTCAAGTCGAAGCATTTTACCCCTGTTGTAGTGTGTAATCTGGAAAGCGCCCAGGTGTTGGAGGTTTCATGGAACAGTGCAGAAACCTGCAACACCTGCGCAGTGGGGAAATGCTTGACTAACAAGCAGAAGGTTGCCGGTTCGAATCCCCGCTGGTATGTTTCCCAGACTATGGGAAACACCTATATTGGGCAGCAGCAGTATAGGAAGGTGCTGAAAGGCATCATCTCATACTGGGCAGGAGGAGGCAATGGTAAACCCCTCCTGTTGTCTACCAAAGAAAGCCACATGGCTCTATGGTCTCCATGAGTTGACGGCACCACAACCTTTCCCCAGGAAGCTCTCTGTGCCACCTGAAAATATGTCTCTGAGGCCCGCGCAACCCTCGGGGACATATTTTTGGGTGGCACAGAAAGCTTCTTGGGGAAGGAGAGGGCGTCAAAAATTGCCACTTCCCCACTGTACTGGTGAAGTTAGTTGGGAACAATGTTCCATCTAACATCTCATTCTGTGCAGGAGACAGCAATGGTAAACTCCTTCTGTATTCTACCAAAGAAAACCACAGGGGACTCTGGGCACCAGGAGTCGAAATCAACTTGACGGCATACTTTACTTTACACAATATAAGTGGCAACTCCTGTTTCCAACTGCCTTCAGTGCTGAATAAAAGAATTGTCCATCTTCAGTCCTAGGCAGTTGGAAATAAGACTAGTAAAGTTGAGGGGAGCATTCATAGCTCAGTGAGAGCTTCTCGCTTTGAAGTTGCCTGTTGACATTGGGTGAGTCACTACTCTGGATGTGCCTTTTTCCAAAGGAGGCACTTCCAGAACAGTGCGCCACCACTGAGCTATACCACTTGTCCATGGGGAAACATGTGATAAACATATTTGGATCATTGTGCTTTTGGATGGCCTCGGAATGTCCAAACATGGACTGACGTTTGTATCTGCCAAAGGGGTCCATAGCACTGAGGGATCATCCCTAGCAAGTGCTTAGAGTTCCACAGACTCCTGGTCCACTTCAGGCACAATCTGAGGTGCTGGCAGGTTCCTTTTAAAAGCCTTCCATGACTTAGGACCTGGCTGCTTGAAGGAACACCTCCTTTCATCTCAGCCAAGCTGTTCACTGTGCTCATCACTGGAGACCCTTCTTTGGGCCCTGCCCCCCCCCCCAAGGTGAGGTGTGAGCAGAAGGAGAAAAGGGCCTTTTTCGGTTATGGCACCCAGCAGCAAGACTTTGCTGACGCCTGTGTGAATGTCTCTTAGGCACCAGGCAAACACCCTGTTTATTTTCTCAGCATTTTAATGTCTGATGGGTTTTAACGTTCACTGCTTCTATCCTATGGTGTTTAAGCTTGTATGCGGAGTGTGTTTCTTTTAATGTACTGTATTCCTTTTCCTCTAGTCAGCTGCCCTGACAATTTTCACTAATGGGTGGTATACTCAATCTATGAATACTAGGATGGTATATTTTGGGCCAGTGGCATGTGTGATGCTTTCCAGCAAGGGTTTCCAGCCTGGAGTCACCAGATACAATGGACTACAATGCCCATTGGACTACAATGCCCATCATCCCAATCTGGCCATTGTGGCGGGAGATGATGGGAATTGTAGTCTCATCTGGGGATCTGAGGTTGGGAACCCTTGCTCTACAGATGTTACCCTGGGGACTTTGAATCTTAATCTGTCTGATTCCTCTTTAGGTTGCCTTGGACTGCCCAGTTGAATGGTGCCGGTGGTACAGCCAGCTTCATGAGCCTTATATCAAGGATCCTGCTGCCTATCCAAAACTTCAGGTGAGCCTTCCAAAATTTGGGGGTAAAACTAAAGGCCCCTGTTGAGATACAATTCATCCCCGAAAGACTGCCTTTTTGTGCTTCTTCACACTAGCCCTGTTTGGACATGCATGTCTGCCTGTGTCTTTTACACATGTATGCTGGTGTTGTTGTTTTTTAAATGAAAACACGTTCATTTTTGAAGTGAAGCCCATATGCAGGTTGCAGATAGGAAGTGTCCTACAGTGTATGCGTTGAACATTGTTTGTGAATATTGTACATGTCAGATCTGTACATGCACACATCGCACATAGACAGCTGCCTTACACAGACTCAAACCACTGGTCCATCTAGCTCAGCATTGCCTACACTGACTGGTAGCAGCCCTTCAAGGTTTCAGACAGGAGTCTCTCCCAGCCCTAACTGGAGATGCTGCCAGGGATTGAACCTGGGACCTTCTGCATGCAAAGCAGATGCTCTGCCACTGAGCTACACTCCCATCTTCTAAGGGGACTATATTTCGGTTCTCTGATGGCATCTCTCATCCAAATGCAAACCAAGGTAGACCCTGCACAGCAAAGGGGGCAATTCATGCTTACTGCCACAAGATGGGGAAATGCTTGACTAACAAGCAGAAGGTTGCTGGTTTGAATCCCTGTTGGTACTATATTGAGCAGCAGTGAGATAGGAAGATGCTGGAAGGCATCATCTCGTACTGCACTGGAGATGGAAATGGTAAACCCCTCCTGTATTCTACCAAAGACAGCCACAGGGCTCTGTGGGCGCCAGGAGTTGACACCAACTCAACGGCACACTTTACCTTACCACAAGACCCACTCTCCTCCCCAAGACGATGAAATAGAATACCCTAGTCAAACATTCTGTTCAGCACAGATACAGTCTGTGTGCAGCATACACACATACAGTTATGTGCACATCATGTTCAATGCACATACAGTAGTACAGTTGCTTTTCAAACCCTGCATCTGAGAGGGCCTCTACCCAGTTTCACTTTTAAAATGGGTTTAACTCCCACCCCCCACCCCCATTTTTTGTTACTGTCCACTTCACTTGAATCATGACACGGTGACTTGATATGTGCATGTATCTACCATGTTTCCAGTTCTGGAAGTCCCCATTCTGGATCTGCTGCCTATGAATTGTGCCACTTTCTTTGGGCTGTCAGATGCCAAAGTCAACCCCATGGCCGGTGTGTGGGGGGGTGGGGAGTCCTAGAAAGGACATTTGAATTTGCTCTCACAGTGAATGTCATGCTGGATAGCGCTGAGTCAGCCATTTCCAGGCACAGTCCAACTATTCTTTCCCCCCACTAATGTGCAGATGTTGGCTTACATGTTCTACTCCGTCCCTTACTACATCGTCGCACTCTATGGTTTACTCGTTCCTGGATGCTCCTGGATGCCTGATTTAACCCTTATACATGCTGGAGGACTAGCTCAGGTATTACCAAATATGTAATTTTATATCTGTCACATGTCTATCCCGGCTGCCTTCCGAGAAGCCTAGAGTGCTGTACGTGCGGTCTTCCCATTTTAATTGCTTTGTCAGATAATTTACTCGCAGACAATGACACATCCAAGGCAAAATTGTAACCTGCTTAAAGAGCAGAGAGTCACAGTTCAAAGTGATGATTCCCTTGTATTTAGCGGCGGGGTGCGGGGAGTGGAACTGGCCCTATTGAGCCCCCAATGCAGCATTTCTCGTGGTTGTTGGCTACCTTGTGTTTCTTTTTAGATGATGAGCCCTTTTTGGGACAGGGAGCCATCTTATTTATTTCTCCATGTTCTCTCTGTTGGTTTTTTTTTTTACACTTATATCCTGCTCTTCCTCCTTGCTTTCTCTTGTGTTAGAGAGGAGAGCTGGTCCTGTGGTAGCAAGCATGACTTGTCCCCTTAGCTAAGCAGGGTCCACCCTGGTTGCATCTGAATGGGAGACTTGATGTGTGAGCACCGTAAGATATTCCCCTCAGGGGATGGAGCCACTCTGGGAAGAGCAGGAGGCTCCATGTTCCTTTCCTGGCATCTCTAAGATAGGGCTGCGAGAGATTCCTGCCTTCAACTTTGGAGAAGGCATTGCCAGCCTATGTAGGCAATACTGAGCTATATAGACCAATGGTCTGACTCCTGAAACCTTCTGCTCTTCCCAGAGCGGCTCCATCCCTTGAGGAGAATATCTTTCAATGCGCACACTTCTAGTCTCCCTTTCATATGCAACCAAGGTGGACCCTGCTTAGCTAAGGAGATAAGTCATGCTTGCTACCACAAGACCAGCTCTCCTCTTGCAGATGCTTTTCCACTGGGCAGTGGCCCCATCCCCTAAGGGGAATATCTTACAGCGCTCACATGTAGCTGCCCATTTAAATGCAAACCAAAGTGGACCTTGTTTAGCAAAGGGGACAGTTTGTGCTTGCTACCAAAAGACCAGCTTTCCTTGTGTTCCTATACAGCACCCCTGTAATGGGTGAGAGAATAAAACCCCAAAACTTGCTTACCCTAGCTCACGAAAAGATATTCCTAACGTCTGTCTGCAAGCTACTATTTAAAAGCACACTAAAACATCTGCATCGTGTCCTTGGGTCAGGCCAGAGGACATAATGTTTTGAACGACGGTCTTCCGGCTCTTTATGGTCCTAGCTGATTTATAGCTTTTGGGGAGGATGGAAAAGAAAACATGGCAGGTTTCCTTTTCCTTTTAAAGGCTTGGAACACAACATGGGAAATAGCTCCCAAAAGGTGAGAGGAACGACATAGCTGGTAATTAAGGTTTGGGCACGCTGGGCCAAGCACAGCTTGTGTCAGGAGCTGTTCTTTACCCTGTAACAGACTGCCCTGGTTTGCATTTCAGTGGGTGACAGTCAAATACTGTAAGAGAGATTCCCCTTAGGGGACTGGATTGAAGCTCAGTGGAAGAGCATCTGCTTGCACGAAGAAGGCTGCAGGTTCCCTAGCAGCATCTCCAGGTACAGGGCTGGGAGAGACTCCTGCCTGCAACCTTGGAGAGCTGCTGCCAGTCAGTGTACACACTCCTGAGCGAGATGGACCCATGGTCTGACTCAGTATGAGGCAGCTTCCTCTGTTCCAAGTTGTCAGTGCTTCACCTGGAGTTCGGAGTATAAATGTGTGGGAAGTTGGGGGAGCGTTGGAGCCGTGCTAGATGTGTCAGTTTCATGACTGGGGCTCCTGACATGTTTTCTTTTTAAAAAAAGCATCCACAGAGAAGAACTGATTTGGAGTGGGGCTGTGGTGTAGGGGCAGGGGTTAATGCCTTGCCTCTGCGCTTCAAATACCCAAAGCTATTAGCCGTGGAGTGATAAATTTAGTGGGCACGGTAAGTTTTCTCTCCTGCGGCTAATATCTGCTTTGAAAGGGGGATTGGGGCCTTCTGTGTGCAAAGTAGATGCTCTTCCACTGAGCGGTGGTCCTTCCCCCCCCTGCAAGGAGCAGCCTGATCATGTCATGTCACAGGTTGTTATTAAATATTACTGGGAAGGTACAGAGAGGAGCTGTCACTTTAAGTGGCGCAGCGGGGAAATGCTTAACTAACAAGCAGAAGGTTGCCGGTTCGAATCCCCACTGGTACTATATTGGGCAGCAGCGATATAGGAAGATGCTGAAAGGCATCATCTCACACTGTGTGGGAGGAGGCAATGGTAAACCCCTCCTGTATTCTACCAAAAGAAAACCACAGGGCTCTGTGGGCGCCAGGAGTCGAAATCGACTTGACAGCACACTTTACTTTCTTACTTTACAGAGAGGAGCTACACAGCTACTGAGAGTTGGCAAAAGCCACACAATTCTCTCCCCGCCCCCTTCCTTTTTTGCAGCATTGGGACATCATTTCCAACCCAGTAGTTCTTCTCTGACCTTTTGTCCGACAACTCCGTGAGCCACAGGCCAGTGTCCATAGCCCCCAGCAAATGGAGCCGACTCATCTTTCCCTTAAATGTTGAGTATCTGGAGAGCCCCATCCCCTGCCCCTCCGGTCCCCCACAGGGAGTCTGAGACCATCCATTTGGGCAGGAGACTGTTAATGCAAATGGGCTGTCACTTGAAACAGAGGAGAACAGATGGGAGACAAAAGGCAGCCACAATCCCGAGTGCTTCTATCTTTAAATGTTTGTTTATGCTAAAAATATTCTTTGGCTCAGCCCTCTCTTCTCTGGGCATAACCTTAGATGTGGATCTGCTCCACGCTCCAGAACAGTCCCAGTGGAGCGTGCCCAGAGGCCCCCAGCCCCCTCTCTGAAGACGGGGCAGCCCCATGCCCGTGCTCTAAGGAGGACAGTCGCTCCCTGTGTTTCCTCTTTGCATCTAACACTTTTAAGTGACAAGTGGTGGACCAGATCCTGGGTATTCCAGAGGCACCATTCAGTGGGGTGCCATGGCTTCACGCAGAAGCTGTAAGCCCTAGTGGTACATCAGGAAGACCCTCTTGGGATTGCGCCCTCCTCAGCACCCAGGCCCATTATGCAAAGGCCTTGATTGGGGCTCTGGCTGAACAAGAATCAAGATTCTGCACTTGCTGCATGAGCCAGCTGGGGTGGTCAGTACCACCTGCCAGGTGTTGCGGGGAGCCAATGCTCGGTGGTGGTTTTTGACAAGATCGGTATTCCTAAAGATGGAGAGTGGGAGATAGCCGTGCAGTCCTTTCGGCTGCCCGTGTGTCGCCATGCTGTCATTGTCCTGACCATCGGCCCTGCAGTAGCCCAGTTTGCAATGATGT
The DNA here is from genome assembly GCF_027244095.1 of Hemicordylus capensis. Lineage (NCBI taxonomy): Eukaryota > Metazoa > Chordata > Lepidosauria > Squamata > Cordylidae > Hemicordylus > Hemicordylus capensis. Next base: position 10,900,277 of record NC_069666.1, on the reverse strand, counting down.
GTGGAAAGCTTTTAACCGTTTTAAAAACACACAAACTACTGTAAAACTTTATGGATGTTGCCGGAGGAGCAGAAATGGAAATGGGCAGGCACGTTCTCCAAAGATCAGCCCATGGAGGGAGGACGACAGTGTGTTCGTTTTCGCCGTAACCCGACTCTGCTCCTTTGCTCTGTGCAGAAATGATGGCAGTTTTGCCCTAATTGTTTGGGGGTAGGGAGGGATAAAGGGGCGATAGCACACAGAAAGGTGCAAGTACAGCCCGTTTTCCATCTCATGGGTGGGAGTGGGTAGATGTTGCCAAAAATCACTGTGAGCTTTTGCCCCCAAGATGGTACCAATGGCCAAAATTCGTGGACATGAATCATGGACTAACCAAAGTAACTTGGATGCTGAATGAAGAAAGCCAAATGGTGTCGCTTAGAGGCATTTCTACTCCTTGCTTGCACGGGTGGGAATACCTCTTGGAAGACTCTGCTGTGTGCATCCTCTAAAGTGAAAAAAAAAGTATATATATTTCTAATCCAAGCTATTGGTTTATTCATATGCAAAATTACGCAGATCTAGTTGGTTAAACCATGTATGATTAACAAAAAAGTTTCTTTGAGTGGCAGCCCTGGTGTGTGTGGCTGACATCTTGCACAACATTGCATGTGTGTTGCAACATAATACAAGTGCAAAAAATGGTGCGCACAGAGTTGCGTGACAATGTGGCCATTGGGAAAAATTAGCCACACTGTTGTACAACTGCAATTTATGCTGCTCTTGTGCAAGAATGCACTTGCATGAATGTTACATTGCAGTGTGCACATAATGTTGTGGGGTGTGTGTGTGAGAGAGGGGGAGAGAGAGAGAGAGAGAGAGAGAGAGAGAGAATGAATATGAATGTATTAATGATGGTAGACTGGCATATCTTTTGTTGACCTGACTTGAGTTTCTCCCTCTTTTACACACAGGCTCAGTTTTCACACATTGGTGCTTCTCTCCATGCTCGGACGCCATACATTTACAGAGTCCCCGAAGAAGGGAAGTTGTGGTTCCTGATACTCAATGTAACATATGGAGTCCTTCCCCAGCTCTTGGCTTATAGGTGTGTCTACAGTCCGGAGTTTTTCTTGAAAACAAAGCCAGAAGAGAAGGCCGAGTAGGGAGACTGGAGCAACACCTTTTAAAATCTGTGCTGCTGGACTGCTCTTACAAACTCCAGGCGGAAAAGGGTTCCTCCAGAGTCGGGTCTGTTTCTATGTAGTGTTGCTGAAAATAAAGGCTCTTTCTGTCTTTCATAGCACTTCTCAAGAGTCCCTTCCAGGGAACTGCAGTTGGCATTTGACTGTAATTGTGGGTGTAGAGCTGGTCTTGCAGTAACAAGTATAAATGTCCCCCTTTGATAAGCAGAGTTTGCCTAGGGTGTGAGCACCGTCTGCTGTGAGGTATTCCTCTTAGGGGAGGGGTCCGTAGCTCAGTGGCAAAGCATCTGCTTGCATGCAGAAGGCCCCAAGTTCTATCCCTGGCTGCATTTCCAGGTAGGTTCAGGAAAGACTCCTGCCTGAAAACTTGGGAGAGCCATTGCCAGCCAGTGTAGTTATTACTAGGCGAGATGGACCAATAGTCTGAGTTGGTATAAGGCAGCTTCCTATGTCCCTGTTCGAATATTAGAATTGCCGGGATTTGAGAGAGCTACCTAATGGCGCAGCAGGGAAGTAACTTGCCTAGGGAGCAAGAGGTGACTGGTTCGAATGCCCGCTGGTATGTTTCTCGGATTATGGGAAACGCTGATATTAGGCAGCAGCGATATAGGAAGGTGCTGAAAGGCATCCTCTCATACTGCATCGGAGAAGGCAATGGTCAACCCCTCCTGTATTCTACCAAAGACAACCACAGGGCTCTGTTGTCACTAGGAAGTCAACAACGACTCAATAGCACAACTTACAAGTACTGGGAGCTTGAATTTGTGGCTGGATTAGTTGGGTGTCAGTAGGGAGCTGAAGTTAAGATACAATGGGACATACAAGTTTTTATTTATTGATCCATCCCTTTGGCTTTTAACAAGAACTGTGAATTTACTTTTGGTGGTGCACCGAGAGGGGCATTTAACCCTTAAGAACATAGGCACAGCCCTGCTGGATCAGGCCCAAGGGCCATCTAGTCCAGCATCCTGTTCCGCACAGTGGCCCACCAGATGCTGCTGGAAGCCTACAGGCAGGAGTTGAGGGCATGCTCTCTCTCCTGCTGTTACTCCCCTGCAACTGGTACCTCTTTCCTGCCACCACACTATTGTCCTGACAAAAACCAGAAGCTGTGGTTAGCCCAGGGTTGCACACTTGCAGCCCCCCAGTAGATGCTGGACTACAATGCTTATCTTCCCCGACAACTGGCCACTGTGGCTGGGCATGGTGAGAGTCGTAGTCGATCAGCAGCTGGGCAGCCGGAGTTCTGTCGCCCAGTATGAGCCCAGGAAGTTTCTCTTGGGTGGGCGGGGAAGCTTCCCTCTCACCATTAACAGCAGCTTTGGGGGTGCAACTTCACGGAGACTGTGGCCCAGCGAGAAAGGGTGAAATGCCCTCTCCCTGTGCCTCTCCGTCCCAGTTGTGATTACCCCCCAGCTGCTGCTATTTATATTTAAAAACAGACAGGGAAGGTCAGACAACATGTTTAAGGTAATGTGCACCTTGGCCCTGGCCTCGTTTGTCCTCTGGGATACCTTTTGATGTGTCTCCAGCCTGGGGATTACGGAACGATGAAGCCGTCCTCTACTGAACAAGCCAGTGGCTTTATCCAGCTCATTGTTGTCTGCACTGACAGGTGGCAGCTCTCCAAGGTTTGAGGCAGGTGCCCCCCCCATCTCTGCTTGTAGATGCTGCCAAGGATGGAACCGGAGACCTTCTGCACCACTTTACAAAGGACCATAGGAAGCTGCCTTATAGCAAGCCAGATAATGGGTCCATCTTGCTCAGCCTGGCAGCAGTTCTCCCAGGTTTGGGGCAAGAATCTTCCCCAGCCCTACCTGGAGATGCTGCCGTGGACTGAACCTGGGACCTTCTGCAAGCAAAGCAGATGCTCGGACATTGAGCTGTAGTCTCTGCTGCACGCATGGGGAATAGGGACAGATGGAGAGGGGGCTGGTGGTTGGTTGTGTTTTTTTTTTAAAGGCAGATTTCAAGAAAGCTTAAAAATTGGACTTACTGGCCTTTCTTGACAAGGCACAAAGATATTCTATAATAATAATAATAATATAATATAAATTAATAGTATCAAGCAGGAAGAAAACAAGGGAGTGGGAAATGCCATGGTGGAAGTAGGGTCCTGCAGGCCTTGAGCGGGGAAGTGACAGCATGGGATAAAAGGTAGCACCCCCAACCAAGCTGGGTGCAACTCCATTTTTCTTGTATGCTCACCCAGAGTTCAGCCGGGGGGGGGGCGGCGGGCAAATAAAAGCTGTGGCACATGGCGCTACTAGTCTGAAGCCAGCACTGGTCTCCTCTTAGGGGAGGAGAGCCGGTCTTGAATTGTCCCCTTTGCTAAGCAGGGTTTGCCCTGGTTTGCATTTGGTTGAGCGGCTACATGTAGACGCTGTCTGCCGTAAGGTATTCCCCTTAGGGAATCTACATGCATGCAGGAGGTCTCGGGTTCACTCCCTGGCATTTTCCAGGTAGGGCAGGGAAAGACCTCTTCCTGAAACTTTGGACTGCCACTGCCCATTGGCGTAGACCAGGCCTGCTCAACTTTGCCCACCCCAGCTGTTTTTGGACTACAACTCCCACAGTCCCCAGCCTCGGTGGCCAATAGCTTGGGATTATGGGAGTTGTAGGCCAACATCTGTAGGAGGGCTGAAGTGGAGCAACCCTAGTGTAGACCATTCTGAGGTAGGTGGACCAATGGCCTGACTCGGTAGAAGGCAGCTTCCTATGTTCCTAGTTGCCGAACTCCTTTGTAATCCTTTTTAATTGTTTAAAACGCACTCACTGCAATTGAAGGGTGGCGTTGGTAACTTGGCAGCCGTTCTGCCAGTCCACAGGCAGCGTCCTGCTCTGAGAATGTGTCAGGAGTGGCGAGTGCGAAGCAGACACGCTTGGCCCACCAGAGCAAGTAAACTAGTTTTTACTTTAGGGCCGTCAGTTAAGATCTGTAGGAGAGGCCCTCTTGGTAGTGCCACCATTGGCAGCAGTTAAAGGGGTTGGGGCACGTGAGAGGGCTTTCCCTGTGGTGGCCCCTAGGTTGTGGAATGCCCTCCTCTCCGAGGTGCGCCCAGCTCCGACATTGTGCACATTCAGGAGAACGGTGAAGACGCACCTCTTTACCCTGGCCTTTGACTAGTAATGTAGTGGTTCTTCCCCTTTCAGGTACTGCATATGAGTGGCACATTGGGGAAATGCTTGACGGACAAGCAGAAGGTTGCCGGTTCAAATCCCCGCTGGCACAATATCGGGCAGCAGTGATATAGGAAGCTGCTGAAAGGCATCATCTCATACTGCACAGGAGGAGGCAGTGGTCAACCCCTCCTGCATTCTGCCAAAGAAAACCACAGGGCTCTGTGGGCGCCAGGAGTCGAAATCGACTTGATGGCACACTTTTACCTTTATTTGATTTTATGATGTATTTTAGTTATGTTTTATATTGGCTTTATTGTAACCTGCTCTGAGACCTTTGGGTATAGGGTGGGATAGAAATAATAAATACATAAATAAAATGAAATAAATCACTGGCAAAGGGTTCAAGCTTCAGGGCTGCTGTCTGCAAGCCATCTAAGAACCTACATGCTGCTTACTCCTGCATAGCCCTCTTCTCATCAGCACTTGGTGCCTTCGCCTTGCCCTCTCCACCCCCAGCACAGCATCCCCTCCAGTGACTGTTGCTGGTGCCTTATGTTTCCTTTTAGCTTGAGAGCCCTTTGGGAACAGGGATCCTCCTTTCTTTATTATTTCTCCATGTAAACTGCTTTGGAAATGTTTTTTGGGAAATGGTATATCGCTATTAGTAGTAAGTTTAATATTCAGAAATTGATTACCCACTATTAATCTCCCTGACATGGAACTTGTATCGGATTGCCACGCTACATCACACATTCTTTGGGAAAGCACCAAAGAATATGGTGCAATGTATGTCTGTTTTTCCATGGTCAGTGACTCTAAATAAACAACTGGTGGGTTTTCTTTGGGACGATCCATGTGCAAAGTGTGTGACCTCTCACTGAGCTTCAGCGCCCTCCTCACTCTAAATGCAGAGAGGGGAGCAGAATAGTGTTGGCTGGTTCTGTTCCTGGACCTCACATATTGAGGGGAAGGTGAGAACTGGATCCTAGAGGCTCATTTACATACCGCAGGCATTTGTGCTAAAGGGGCAGGCATCTACAAATCCACTTGCCAGCGGCCCTCTGGCAAGCAGGACCCCCAGCACCACACAGATCTCTTCTGCAGAAGTCTAATTCCCCCTGCCCTTTCTGAGAAGGTCAGAAACCACAGGGATCCTTTCTCAGCCGTGGGAGAGGGCTCCCACGGTTTCTTTCCATTTTGATCTCCCAGTGCATAGGACAGAAGGCCACTTCTCTTCTAAGCCCTCTGCCTGTGTGCCAGGTGGGGATCTGAGGATAGAGAGGGGATTAGTGGCAACCACAAATAAAAGGGCAGTTCACACGATCAATTTCAGAGTAGGTTAAACCTCCTACCTTAATGCGGGAGCTCTGTGTGCTCCCGGTTTTTGATCGTGTGTCAGCTAAAAGCAAGGTTGGAGGCAGGGCACTTGAGTGTGAGCTAAGCTTCAGCTGGGTAGGACGGTCATGCCCTGCTAGCGTTCCCAACAGTCCTGTATCATACGGGAAGTCCCATATCTGAGGCAAGAATCTCTTGTCCTGAACAGGATGCTTCCCCCCCCCGTATTATTGGCAGGGCCTGGGGTTCTCCCTCATCCTTCAATGCATTTGCAGTGAGCCCTCTGAAATCTGGGTGGAGTCCATGCTATAATGTCAAAGAAACAACAACGAGACGTTCACAAAAGAAGCCCCAGTTGCTCTGCAAACATGCAGGAGCAATGGCCTGCTTCTATCTACATCTTGCAAGTTGCTAATTGTTTACTTATCAAATGTAAATAGACCTACAGACTCCTGCTAGCCATTAAAAAAGCCTTTCAGTGAAGCTTTCAGTGGGGGAAGGTGCGGGGATGTAGTGTGTGTCTGTAAACCTGGGGGAGTCTAGTTTTCCACCTGACACTTGCTCTATGTCTACGTGGGATGGTCTGTGTGAACAAGAAGCTTTGTGAAATCATGGGGCTTGTTTTGTTGTTGTTGTTTACAAATGTATTGCTACTCAGGCTTCTAGGACGACCCCCCCCACACACACAGATGACCCCACACACACACCCCTTGTGTCCTATATTCAAGCAATGGAAAGTTGGCAACCCTATGCTATACCGAGATTCCCCTGCGCCCCAGCTTCAGAATGAGGTAGGAAGAAAAATTGTCCTACCCAGCTGGGGCTTAGCTCATGATCAAGCTTCCCGTCTCCTGCCTTGTTTGACACTCACATGCAATCACAAAATGAGATCAGCTCCCAAATGCCAATCTCCCCCTACCCTGATGTTGATCGTGTGGACTGCCCTACTGATTGGCTGGTGAGCTAGCTCGATCTGAATCTCTGGACCCCTGTAAATGAGAGAAGTTACAGCCTAAGAAGCAATGGACCCAGAGGCACCACTGCTGACCTTTTTACCACTTTGTACGGGGGGGGGGGAGAGTACAAATGAGGATGTGTCACTTGTGCGTAGGGCCTGTGGTTGGGCGCAATCTTTACAGCTTCAGGCACAACCAGAGCATGATCCTTAACCGAAGGGATGGAACAAACACAGAAGTCTCCCCGGCCCTCATGTTCTATTATAGCCAACTCAATGTTAACAGAATGCTTTGCTTTAATACTCGAGTTACATGAATACCTCACATATTACACGTATGAAGCCAAATACGACGCTAACTTAGCTGCTTACAACCTCAAACCTTACTCCCGAAACACATTCCAATAAATTTATTCTGTAAAAACAATACTTTTTTTGATTTTTTTTTCCTTTCTTTCTTTTTTTTTTTGTACAGTAAACTTTTCAACTACAAACCTTGAGTACGCGAAAGATGTTTCAAGGACAAGCATAACAAGGATTGATAAAACTGGACTAAACCCATATGTTTTCACAATAAAAGCTGGCCTTAAAAAATAAATAAAATTCTCTATTCTCACAATAGCAACAATAATGTACACAGAATAATGGATTTTGGAATGCTTACTTACGAGTCTAAGATCTAGTTTGAAAAATAAAAATTAAAATTAAAAAAAATGACAGGATCTTTTTTTTTTCTTTTTAAGCCTTTCAGTATTTTAAAATTGGATGTTTTGGTTATTTTTTGTTTCCCATAGGACTTTTGTATCACAATAAGCTTAGAAATGGAAGGCATCCAAAAAACATGTTAAGCTCAAATTGGTCTTGGCGGTTGAAAAAGCTCCTTGTATTTATCTAAAGAAACACAAAAGACTTTCACTAACTCCACATATAGGAACTAAGTCAGAGAAATTTACGTTACATCATGATCTTGAGAAGTATTAAGAGTATAGCTAGCTAGGTATTTCTAAGAAGGAAAGGTATTTTCTTACAATATTGACTTCTGAGCATGGCTGCAACTCAAGCACAGTTCGTCAGGCTTTAAACAAGAGATGGCCAGCTTCTCTCTTCTTGAAGAGGGGCAATTTAATCTCCAGACAGTGGTCAGTGTGGCCCAGTTCAGAGGATCGTCTAATCCATGTTTCAGATGATCGTGAATGAATAGCAGAAAGCTTCAGGTACCTACCCCGCCCTTCTCTTTCCTCATCCTCCACATGCTTTGAGAAGAGACTGAATGAAACTCAAGAGTTTCCCATTAATGTCTGAACTCAGGAAGCTCGGTTTTATTCCAAGGGTGGCGTCACATGACGGCCGGAAAGTCAGTAAGCCAGGAATATGCTGGGAACAGAAAGCTCGTGCATCTGGTGGGCAGGTATCCACAAATCCACTTGCCAGTGGTGAGTGCACTTGACCCTCTGGTGAGCAGGACATCCCGCACCACACAGATCTCCTCCCCAGAGGTCTCATTTCCACTTCAACAGGGATCCTTTCTGAACAGTAAGAGAGGATTCCTGCTATTTCTTTATATCTCGTGTCGTCTGAACCCACCCGAGTCCAGTCCCCGCATCAGATTCCCAAGATTCATTCAACAATCTCCCGAGATCCTCCACCCGCTTTTAACCTATATTTGAAGCTGGGCAAAGGATCTCAAGAGAATGTTGGGTGAATCTCAGGCATCCTGCGTGGGAACTGGATTTGCAGGAACTGGACGTACATGAATTCAGACATCATGCCCGCCAGGAGTACACATTCTCTATTCCCACCATTTGCCAGACATGGTCCCAGCTTACTGACTTGCTGGCAGTTATGTGAAGCCACCCTAATTGTGGCTAGTTAAAAAACCAGGATCTAAAGCTGTGGTTTGATCCTGGTTTGTTTGAACTAACACCACAGAATAAAGTTCAACAACAGTTTCTTGAGGGAGGATATTCTAGGAAATGAGTTTATTCAAACACCCAAAGGCAAAGCTTTTCATCTCCTCTCCTGGCAGGCAGAGGAGGAGCAGAAAGGGAGAGATGTGTGTAATCCAGAGACTCATTACAGTTTGTTCACGATTGTCCGAACCAGTTTGGGGGCGGAGAGGGAGGGAGGAAGTATATTTTGCCGTATCAAAACATGCACGTACACACCCACGGATGGGCAGGCTCCATAACAACGTGCCATTTTGAATGATGGGCTTCGGAGTTATGGAGCTCAGGCATAGCACTACATACAAATATGTACATTTACACGTTGCATACAAAATCTAGAAGAGAGATGGGTAATATTTCTTTTTCTCACAACTTAAAAATATTTTTCCTCTTACAAATGAAACTGGGGGGTAGATCTTTTACTAGTAGCATGTCTGCAATTTTCCAGGAGTGGGGGGAGGCACCAGGACCCACATGAAACTTGCTTTCTGAGCCAGATCCAACTTGCAAGGGCCATCCCTGTTTTAAACCAATTTTTGTTTTTAAAAAAATACACAGGAAAGAATGGATAGCGACTAATTTAAATGCAATGCTTTGTATGTGGAATAGATTCTTGTGGTTCTTCATGAGAGGGTGTGTATTTCCAAGTGTTATTTCATGAGCATTGGGTTTTTTGTTTTTATTTTTTTATTTTTAAGAAAGGCAAATGCCAAGATAGATTTAAAATTTGAGGGGTTTGCCCTTTCTTGTTGGAAAAAAATGACTAAATGTGGGTGCATTGGCAATATTGTTGCACATCACATTTGCTGGAAAAGAATGTTTTTTAGGTAATAAAATGAAGTTCATAAAAGGAAAGCCTTGGAAGGCAGGGTAACAATGATGCTGAAAGTCATTTCTGCAAACAGGATGGGTAGGAATGTGAATAAATGTGCATACAAACAGAGATGCTGCTGATGAACAGATGTGCTGACTTCTATCAAATCCAAGAATATTAGACAACCAAACATGTAACCTTCTGGCGTCTTCCCTTAATATGCAGCAGTCAATATGTTGGTTAAGTCTGGGGTGAGAGAGGGGAAGAAAAGAAGAAAATGCAAAAAAGTAATTTTTAAAGGTTCAAATAATGCAGTCACAATGACATCAACGGAGTGAAATATTTCTCAAGGGAGGGTGTGATCTAGTCCATGAGTCAGCTGGGGTGGTATCATCTAGGGGGCAAATGCTCATTGCGATTTTCAACAAGATCTACACTCCTAGAGACGGAAAAGAGGTGAAAGCATTACACTACTTTCTTCTTTCAGTGTTTTATGGTTCTATAGTCCTGACCATCGGGCCTGTGGCGGCCAAATTTGCAATGGTGTTTTAAAAGCTTTTTAAAACATAAAAATTGCTATAAAATTTTATCCATGTTGTCAGAGATAAGGAAATGAAAAGTGGCCGGAATGTCCTCCAAAGATTACTCCATGGAGAGGGTACAACAGTGTATTAATTGTTATCCTAACCCCAACCCTAACCCTTACACGCCACCTTTTTTTCTGTGCAAAAATGACTGCACTTTTACCTTTGTCCTTTGGAGGGTAGGGATAAAGAAGGAGTGATAATCTGCAGGAAGCTGTAAGTGCAACAATGCTATCACCTATTTGCCATCTCGTGGGGAATAGATTTTAATAATAATAATAATAATAATAATAATAATAATAATAATAATAATACCGCCCTTCCAAAAATGGGTCAGGGCAGTTTACACGGAGAAAAAACAAACAAATAAGATGGAACCCTGTCCCTAAAGGGCTCACAGTCTAAAAAGAAACATAAGATAGACACCAGCAACAGTCACTGGAAGTACTGTGCTGGGGGTGGATAGGGCCAGTTACTCTCCCCCTGCTAAATAAAGAGAATCACCACGGTAAAAGGTGCTTCTTTGCCCAGTTAGCAGGGGCCAAAAATCACTATGAGCATTTGTCCCCTGAGATACCGATAGCCAGAATTTGTGGGCCTAATCCACAAATCCAGCCAGCTAACCCACCTTGAAGTTCTATTCATTTCAATGAGAGATTTAATCACAGGCTTTGTTCTCCTTCTGTGATCAAAGGGGCTCCAAAGTAAGACGGCTGGCATACTGCACAAAGTTACATGTGGGCTGAGATGTAATGTTTGCACAGCTGCTCAAGTGTTCAAGGGCTAAAAACTGCACGCATGGAGTTGCAATAAATTGCAGCAGGGGCTGATGGGAGCTGTAGTTCAGCAACAGCTAGAGAGTCAAGGTTGCCCACCCCTGACATAGATGAACATCATAGACTCCCCTCACATACCACAGCCTGAAATAATGAAGAGAAATGTCCCATCTGTTTCCCCCCCTGAAAGTGAAGATGGGCTGTTTTTAAAAGCATCTTTTGTCTGCTGTGCACAAAGTGTCATGATTTTCTAGCTCAAGCTTGAAGCTGAGCTTTGCTAGTGAAATAAGCAGGGCACTGCCAGAATGGAAAGGAGAGCTGGTCTTGTGGTAGCAAGCATGACTTGTCCCCTTAGCTAAGCAGGGTCCACCCTGGTTGCATATGAATGGGAGACTAGAAGGGTGAGCACCGTAAGATATTCCCCTCAGGAGATGGAGCCGCTACTCTGGGGAGAACAGAAGGTTCCATGTTCCCTCCCTGGCAGCGTCTCCAAGATAGGGCTGAGAGAGATTCCTGCCTGCAGCCTTGGAGAAGCTGCTGCCAGTCTGTGCAGACAATACTGAGCTAGAGAGACCAATGGTCTGACTCAGTATGTGACAGCTTCCTATGTTCCTAAATGGCTATTGCTTTGGAAGGCCTGGGGTGCCATCTTGTGGTAAAGAAAAAGTCTGAGCCACATTAACCTCTTCTCTAAATGGAGAACTCTTTTGCCACCAAGGTCAATAGCAACAGTTACTAGGGCTGTGCAGTTCTGTCTGTCTGACAGGCATGCTGTTCCTGGGCCCGATATGCCCTCTGTCAGGAATTGGCAGAAGGAGTAGTGCCCTGACAAGAGGAATTCTTGACAGTTGGAACTCTGACTAAAATCGCTCCTATCGTGGTAGAAGAACTTGGCCGAGTTCCAGGAGGCTCCTTGAAGGGAAACAGAGCCCTCTTGAGCCCCTGCCCCATCCTGGAAGGTGTGCACAGCGTGTTGGGAATTGTAGCCCTTCCCAACACTTTCCCCCTCTTAAGAGAGGGCTCCATCCCACTTAAAGGGCCCTCGCAGCACTCAGAGAAGCACAGTACTGTGCAGTGGTCAGCACAGTAGAAAATGGCTCTCACACTGAAGGCAACCAACCAACCTTTATTTACGATCATAGACCAGCACAGGAAAAGAAAAACAACGACAGGCCTTTTGCCTAAGTGGCCCTGCTTGAAAAATAGTGAAGATCACTGGCCTCTCCGGCCACCAATCCAGCTTTCTGGCTCTCCCACCACAGTGCCCAGAGAAACGCAGTGAAAGCCCCAGGCTGGAACAATCTCCAGTCTTGCCTTCTTGGAGCCCGACTCTGGTTTATAATTGGGATGAGAAAATGATTTATACAGGAGCCTAAATCGTCGGTGTGAAGAGGACACCCTGACCTGTTTAGCTCCACAGGAGTGTGTGCCCAGCTGATTTGCTGTATCTAAAACAAACTAAGCGCAAAAAGTAGGGCATCCGTGGAGGGATAGGGAAGAGCCTGAAATATGTTGGGCGACGAGCTCTGCCCTTCATGGCAGATAGATATACAGGGTCCTTTTTTGTTGCCGTTATGCCTCAGAGAGGAATGACACAATCTGGGAGCAACAGCAACCCACCTTCACACAGCAGCTGCCTCTTTCGGTGCCAAGGACCAGAATGAGTCACTATCAGTACTGGCTGGCCATTACCTAACCCAGGGATCCTCAATGTTGGGCCCCCAGATGTTCTTGGACTTCAACTCCCATAATCCCCAAGCCCAGTGGCCTTTGGCTGGGGATTATGGGAGTTGAAGTCCAAGAACATCTGGGGGCCCAACGTTGAGGATCCCTAACCTAACCTATCAGGAGCAGTTGTTTGCCCCGGCGGCCATCTGGCTCATCCCCTTCCAGAACTCCTCCATGGGCGGCCCTTTCATGAGGCGAGGCAGTCGCCTCAAGTGGCAGATTAAGATCCCCCCCTCCAAATCGCCTCTGGTGTGGCTCTTTGAAAACCTTGCAAACCTTGCAAGAGGTTACCCTCCTCCTCCTCCTTGCAAAGCTGTCAAGAAGCATGAGGAGAGAAGAGGAGGTTACTGGCAACCAGTGTCCCCTCTAACAAGGATTCCCAGATGAGCTTGACTACAGCTCCCAGAATCCCCAGCTGCAATGGCTTTTGCTTGGGGATTCTGGGAGTTGTAGTCAACAGCATCCGGAAATCCCTGTTAGAGGGGACACTGTAGGCAACCTCCCTCCCTCCCTCTATGCCCCCTGAGTCACTTCCAAATCTTGCAAGGGCCAGTTTTGAAAGGGCATTGGCCCACACCATGGGCATGGGGCAGGGCAACATTTGGCACCTCGCGTCAGAGCAGCTTGCTCCCTGACTGCCTCCATCAATGGCCTTTTCACCTGGCTGTATTGGGGAAGAGCTGAAGTGATGAGGTCCCCTCCATCAGCTGGGCTGGGACCATCTGCTGTTGATGAGGTCCCCTCTCATAGGAACCTAGGAAGCTGCCATATACTGAGTCAGACCATTGGTCTATCTAGCTCTGTATTGTCTTCACAGACTGGCTTCTCCAAGGTTGCAGGCAGGAATCTCTCTCAGCCCTATCTTGGAGATGCTGCCAGAAAGGGAAACTGGAACCTTCTGCTCTTCCCAGAGCGGCTCCATTCCCTGAGGGGAATATCTTGCAGTGCTCACACATCAAGTCTCCCATTCATATGCAACCAGGGCAGACCCTGCTTAGCTATGGGCACAAGTCATGCTTGCTACCACAAGACCAGCTCTCCTCTGTGTTACTGTGTGAACCCATGTGCTAGGTGGCTTACGGCCCAAGATGAATCTGGGATTCTCACCTTGGCATGAGTCCACACAATCATGCTAATGTCAGTAACCCACATTAAACCTAGATTCATATGACTGTGTGAAGCAGGCTGTTGGTTTCGTACAGAGCTAAGAAGAGCCCTGCTTGTTAAAAAGCAAAGCCAATTCTGAGTCCAGATTGATTGCCAATGACATCAATTTTTGTACAGTCAACAATTCACTGTAATAAAGATGGCGAGAGTGGTCCAAGGGTTCACATGCAGCTCTGGAATGGGTGTGCCCCACTTTTTGTTAAACCCTGTCACGTTAAGCTGCACCTTACCCCTTCGCTAGTCTTCTGCAAGTCTGAAGAGGTCTTTCTTGTGTCGTTGCCTGCTTCCCCGGCATCAGAGCTGCTCTTATTTTCTTCCTCTTTGCAGTCCTTGTCATCTTCATCTCCGGGAGATTTCCGTGACTGCTTGGAAGATTTCTAAGTAGACCCATCGAGAAAAATAAAGAAAAATAAGACAGATAAATAAATAAATGTTTTAAAGGGCATTTACATAAGTCTGAGGAAAAGGCAGATTTCGAGAATACATCTATTGATGCACCTCAAAGGTGGCTGAGGAGCCATCTTGCTCTGACAGAGAAAGCAGAAGAGCCTAGCAAATAATTTGACCAAAGAGAGCAGCATGAAAAGTCATAACTTCTCAAAGCGTTCCCGCCCACCCTACCGCTTGCTTTTCTGTGATGTTTTATTTTATGGCTTTCATTTATGCTGCTTTCAAATTCCATTCATTCATTCATTTGATTTCTATACTGCCCTTCCAAAAATGGCTCAGGGCAGTTTACATAGAGAAATAATAAATAAATAAGGTGGATCCCTGTCCCCAAAGGGCTCACAACCTAAAAAGAAACATCAGATAGGCACCAGCAACAGTCACTGGAGGTACTGTGCTGGGGGTGGATAGGGCCAGTTATTCTCCCCCTGCTCAATAAAGAGAATCACCACGTTAAAAAGGTGCCTCTTGCCAAGTTAGCAGGGGTTAGATTTCTTATATCCCTGAAAAGCAGTGCATAAATGCACATAATGATCATGATGATGATGATGAAGAAGAAGATTTATATACCACTTTTCGACTGAAAGGTTCTCAAAGCGGTTTACATAGACAAAGAAATAATGTGGCTCCCTGTCCCAGAAAGGCTCACAACCTATAAAGAAACTTAAGGTAGACATCAGCCACAGCCACTGGAGGGAGATGGTACTGAGGCCAGATAGGGACAGTTGCTCTTCCCCTGATAACTATGAGAGAATTATCACCACTTTAAAAGGTGCCTTTCTGCTCAGTTACCAAAGCAGGAAACATTTTGGGCAACAACAGAGAGTGTTGTGAATTACCTTTGAAGTGTAGGATTTTTTCCGTTTTGAGCCCGCTTTTTCGTTCTTTCTTTTGCCTTTTCCATCCTCTTCTACCCGATCGCCTTCCTCCTCACTGCTGGCATCTGCCGTATTCCCTCCCTCTCCTTCAGTTTCTGATGAGCTCTGTTGCTGAATTGCCTTTTAAACAAACACACACACACACACATGCACAAACACACACACACACACACACACACACACATTAGGAATTGTAATGTCTCATATTTCAGAGTGGGATGTGATCAGAGGTGTTGGGAAGTCCTGTTCAAAGTTTTACTGGACTGTCTACATTTGTGCAGGGCTGTGTGTCATTCTTGCTTCCACATTAGAGCTCTTCAGCATTGAGGTACTGTTCTTTCACAAGTAGCTAGACATGCAATCAAAATAAGAAACTCAACATAGCACTTTAACATAGCCATATTTTTGGCCTGTTCACATAACCATCAACATCAGGGTAGGAAGTCTTGTACCTTGGTATGCACGGCTGTGTGAACTCATGAAAATCCCTCCAACCCAGATTTCTCAGAGCAGGCTAGCCCATCTTTTGTACCCTGCTTTTAACCAAGTTAGGAGGAGGAGGAGGAGACAATTCTCATAGGAACATAGGAAGCTGCCATATACCGAGTGAGACCCTTGGTCCATCTAGCTCAGTATGATGGCAGCGGCTTCTCCAAGGTTGCAGGCAGGACTTTCTCTCAGCTCTATCTTGGAGATGCCAGAGAGGGAACTTGGAACCTTCTGCTCTTCCTAGAGCGGCTCCATCCTGAGGGGAATATCTTACAGTGCTGCTCACACATCAAGTCTCCCATTCAAATGCAACCAGGGCGGAGCCTGCTTAGCTAAGGGGACAAGTTATGCTTGCTCCCACAAGACCAGCTCTCCTCTCCTTTAAAGTTGTGCCATCGAGTCGGTGTCGACTCCAGGCGACCACAGAGCCATGTGGTTTTCTTTGATAGAATACGGGGATAGATTACCATTGCCTCCTCCCATGCAGTATGAGATAATGCCTTTCAGCATCTTCCTATATCACTGCTACCCGATATAGGAGTCTGGGAAACACAGCAGTGGGGATTCGAACCAGCAACCTCTTGCTCCCTAGGCAAGTTACTTCCCCACTGCGCCATTGCTTTTCTAGAGAGCTGTGACTACAGGGGCTGCCATCTATGAATGTACCACTCTGCAAAGCACACTTTATGGTTCTTAACTTGCACAGGGCTGGGCCCACCTCCTGCCCCTTTGTGACCAGAGGATAGCTGCTGATAAAGCGAGGCTTTCCAGTCTACTGGCAGCACAGAACATGATGGGAAGGGCTGCTAGGCCTTCGGAGAACTCTCTATGTTTCCAACTCCCAATTTCAGCAATGGATGCCTTGCCTGGCTGACTCATATGTTTCCTGGGTTTGCTAATGCAAACAGAGGTTATGATAGTCTGTTGCTAAGAGATTAGGAGCTTTCTAACCCCCCAAACCCACCCCCATATGGACATGTGAAAGGCCCTATTATCTAGCAATCATCTCCCCATAGCCTTTTTTATTCACGTTAAATCCCATTCAATAAAGTGCCCCTAGCAATTTCAGTGAAAAGTTTATAGCTTGCAGGTCTAGTCCATTTTATTGCTTCCTGTTGGTCCCAGCTAAGGGATTAAGGTAAAGTGTGCTGTCGAGTCGGTGTCATCTCCTGATGAACACAGAGCCTTGTGGTTGCCTTTGGTAGAATACAGGAGGGGTTTCCCATTGCCTCCTTTCGCGCAGTATGAGATGATGCCTCTCGGCATCTTCCTATATCCCTGCTGCCCAATATAGGTGTTTCCCATAATCTGGGAAACATACCAGCTTGGATTCAAACCAGCAACCTCTGGCTTGGTAGTCAAGCCATTTCCCTGCTGCACCATTAGGTGGCTAGCTAAGGGATTAGTGATGAATTAATTGTCCTTGAACAACCTCTCTGAACTGCCCCAATGTCAGTTTCTGTTCAATAAAGCCCAATGATCTCAATCCACATCCCACATGCACGGAGACCTCAGAATTCTCTGCATCATGCAAGAGCCCATAGGAAAATGAGTCAATGTTGAAAACATTCCCCACAAATAGAAGGTTGCAAACTGCTGCTCCACAATTTCAAAAGTGAATTAATACATTGATGGTATCCAGGAAGTCCAATTGTGTGTTGTTCGGTAGGGAAATGTTGGAAAGGATATAAATGATACAAAGGAAGGAAAGGAAGCTGTCCTTACCTGGTATCCAGTAAACTTGACACCGGGGTTGTTTTCTATTTCCCACAGGCCTTCATTAAATCCTTTTCGTTTGTTCGACTTCCCAAACTTGTCTTTATATTCTTTGTATGGGAAGAGGTCTTTAGGCCCCAAGAATGCACTGCATTTTAACCAGAGCAACAGTCAGACAGTAGTTCTGTTTAGATTCCAAGGGAGTTATAGAAACACAACAACACAATGTTCATTGGCTCCAAGTCAGAGGAAGGCAGTGACTTTTTAAAATCCCATTGACATCTATGGAACAAATTAGCTGTACGACTAAATTTAATAGTCTCAATTTCAAAGTGTCCTACACATGATTTCATTTTTGGGGTAGGTAGATCAGGGATATTCAATGCACCAGGTTAGCTGTTCCAATTTTTTATATTGCTTTACAGTAATATAACTGCAGTTCCTTCCAAATCACTGGAAGCTTCATTGAGACATAACACCAAATCATGGTTTGGTGTCATGAGAGTATCCTTTCATATAAAGCTCATCTGCTTCCCACTCCTCACTTCATATGCTCCACTATATTCCCCCACTATATTTTCGGGTTCTCAGCATTGTCACTGGGTCTGGACTGAGCAAATTCTGGTTTGTGCAAGCCACACACTGGCTGCAGACCAGAAATGGAAAACACAGTTTCAGGCCTGAGTGTTAATAGCAGGATGTCATGTTTTTTAGAACAGGAGTTCAATGCTGGATCTCTTTGTCCCAGAACTCTATAAATAGTACTATAAATAGCACCTATTATAGTATGCTGCACATTGAGGTCATTCACACAATCAAAAACTGTGTTCTACCCAGGTTTGGGAGCTCTGTGTGCTCCCAATTTTCAGTTGTGTGGAAGAAAGTTAGGAGGAAAACCTGGGTAGCTTTTCCTCCTACCTTGCTTCCACACAATCACTTCTACCCAGGTTTTCCTCTTACCTTACTGCCACACAACCCAAAACTGGGTAGAGCACAGTTCCTGACTGTGTGAATGCCCTCTTCCCCACCTGCAAAGTCAGGTCTCCTTACATGTAAAACAAATGGGGGGGGGAAGGTTGCAAGAGGAAGGATTTATAATTCTTTTTAATTGCTTGGCAAACACTTCAGAAATAAACTACTCAATATTATGGACAATTATCTATCTATCTATCTATCTATCTATCATATTTCTAAACCACCTGATATGTGCATCTCTAGGCGGAGTACAAAATTTAAAATATTTAAAAGTTACAAATTAAAATACATAATAAGAACAACAGAATAAAATAGATATTAAAACAAGTCTTAAAATTATTAAAATTAATTCTAATCAAAAGCCTGCGAAAACAGGAGAGTCTTGAGGCTCTTCCTGAAAACAAACAGAGAAGGAGAGGCTCTTATTTCAGTAGGGAGCATATTCCAAAGCCCTGGGGCAACAGCAGAGAAAGCCTGGTCATGAGTCGCCAGCAAATGAGCCAATGGCATCTGTAACCAGACCTCTCCAGAGGATCGCAACAGGCGGCAGCGTTCATGACAAAAGAGGCACTCTCTTAAATAGCCTGGACCAAAGGCGTTAAATATCCTGGACCCAATATTGTGAGGAGGGCCCCCAGATGTTAGGGGCATAGGAACATAGAAAGCTGCCATATATCAAGTCAGACTATTGGTCTATCTAGCTCAGTATTGTCTTCACAGACTGGCAGCGGCTTCTCCAAGGTTGCAGGCAGGAGTCTCTCTCAGCACTATCTTGGAGATGCTACCAGGGAGGGAACTTGGAACCTTCTGCTCTTCCCAGAGCGGCTCCATCCCCTGAGGGGAATCTCTTACAGGGCTCACACAAATGCAACCAGGGTGGACCCTGTTTAGCTAAGGGGACAAGTCATGCTTGCTACCACAAGACCAGCTCTCCTCTCCATGTTGTTGGACTACAACTCCCATGAGGATGATGGGAGTAGTAGTCCAACATCTGGGGACCCAAGTTCGAGAACTTCAAGCCTATGCATCATTTCAGCCCAGTTGTTCACAAATCCTGTGTTGTGATATGAGCTGACATAAGGCCCCAGATTATTACAAAAGTTTGTCCATTAAACTCCTAGGAATATAGGAAGCTGCTGTACCATTGGTCAGACCATTGGTCCATCTAGCTCAGTATTGTCTACACAGACTGGCAGCAGCTTCTCCAAGGTTGCAGGCAGGAGTCTCTCTCAGCCCCATCTTGGAGATGCCAGGGAGGGAACTTGGAACCTTCTCCATGCAAGCATGCAGATGCTCTTTTCAGAGCAGCCCCATCCTCCAAGAGAAATATCTTACAGTGTTCACACGTAGTCTCCCATTCAAATGCAAACCAGAGCAGACCCTGCTTAGCAAAGGGGGCAATTCATGCTTGCTGCCACAAGACTCTTTGCTGTCAATTAATCACTGAGCACCTGAGGTCCTCTGAAACCATTCTAGCAAGGCTGCTGTTGCATTTCTGAACCTTATTTCCTCCTAAATACCTGTGTTTTTTTTTAAAGTTTGAATCCAAAGCAGTAAAAGTACATGCGCTTTGTGCTCTAACTGCGTGTGGTGTGTTCTTATTCATGTAATAGAATTGATGGATTCCTAAGTAATACTGGGAACCAGGAAGTGTGTGTTACTCTATGTTTTTACCTCTATAGTCAGGAGGACCATTTGCTGCAGTATTTCCTTGGTTAAACGTTGATGTGACTGTGCCCTCGTGTGGTGAAATCACAGACTGCAGTCACCAAACACCTGCAATTTGTGGGATCACCACACTGGGATGCACTGATAACATCTTTTAACCACAGAAGTACTGCAGGTTCTCCTAACATTCTGGAAACCCTTTGCCGTGATCCCAGATATATGTTGGCTGGCTGAGATTACTCAGTGCTGAGGACAATGCCATCTACACACATGCTCCAGGACACTTCTGTTTTGGGGAGGACAGCTGGGGTGGGTGGTGGGTGGGTCTGCCCTAGTTTGCATTTGGATGAGTGACAGCCTGTGAGCAATGACTGCTGTAAGATATTTCCCTTAATGGATGGGGACGTAGCTCAGTGGTAGAACATCTGCTTTGCATGCAGAAGGAGGTCCCAGGTTCAAGCCCTGGCACCTCCAGGGAGAGCTGGGAGAGACTCCGGCCTGAAACCTTGGAGAAGCTGTTGCCCGTCAGTGCAGACTGAGCTAGATGGACCAACGGTCTGCTCAGTATAAGGCAGTTTCCTGTGTTCCTATGCAGTGGAACTTTCAAAACTATTATTATTATTATTACATTTACATCCCGCTCTTCCTCCAAGGAGCCCAGAGCGGTGTACTACATACTTGAGTTTCTCTTTCACAACAACCCTGTGAAGTAGGTTAGGCTGAGAGAGAAGTGACTGGCCCAAGGTCACCCAGATAGTTTTCATGGCTGAATGGGGATTTGAACTCGGGTCTCCCTGGTCCTAGTCCAGCACTCTAACCACTACACCACGCTGGCTCGTCTACACCACGTACACTCTGAAGTAGTCCAGGAAGCACATGAACAGATACGTCCTAACCCCCTTTCCCTCAGTCCTTTTCCATGGAACTTAGGGAGCTGCCATATACTGAGTCAGGCCATTGGTCCATCTAGCTCAGTATTGTCTGCACAGACTATCATAGAATTCTCCAGGGTTGCAGGCAGGAGTCTCTCTCAGCCCTATCTTGGAGATGCTGTCAGGGAGGGAACTTGGAACCTTCTGCTCTTCCCAGAGTGACTTCATCCCCTGAGGGGAATATCTTCCAGTGCTCACGCTTCTAGTCTCCCTTTCATATTCAACCAGGGCAGACCCTACTTAGCTAAGGGGACAAGTCATGCTTGCTACCACAAGACCAGCTCTCCTCTTATGGGAACCGTTTCCATAAGCAGTCAACTCAATTTGTGTCTCTATTTATTTATTAATTATTTTAAAATATAGATAACTAACAAATAAAAATTTAAATCTGCCAGTTAACAAAATAGAGAGGGGGAAATTTTCAGACTCAGAAAACACCACCTGGAACAAATTGGTTTTCACTGATGGGGCCACGGTTCAGTGGTGGAACATCTACTTTGCATGCAGAAAGTTCCAGGTTCAATCCCTGGCTTCTCCAGGCAAGACTGGGAAAGATTCCTGCCTGAAACCTTGGAGAGCTGCTGCCAGTCAGTGTACACGATACTGAATCAGATGGACCAATGGTCTGACTCAGTAGACAGCAGCTTCTTATGCTCCTATGTTAGCTGCTGAAACATTCCAAAAGAGGGGGCCAGACAGACCTAAGGAGTTCCTGGGTTTTCATGAAAAAATTGTGGGATAAGAATTTAATACGTATTTCAGCAGCGGGTTAGCAAGTAGAACTAAGTCGTTCTGGTTACATGCGTCATCTTCTACATTCTCATTTATGCTCATCCCAGTGGCCTTGCAAGAGAAAAAGGGAAGTCCTCCATGAAAATAAGAACCAAATACATATCAGCCTGATGCTAATTTCAATATGAGTTCATTGCTTCAAGGAGGGGCGGGGGAATAGCAGCTTCATGAGTTTTGAAAGCATAGATCTCGTTCATTCACTTACGTTTCATGAGTCCCGAAAAAGAAGATTGGGTACTTATTTGCTGGAGGTTTCACTGCTCCTTCAGGGAGTTCATCGATCTGTTGGACAGAAACAGATGTTGGCCCATTACCAAATGCCCAGTGAGTCTGACAGGAAGAAAGATTAGCCACACCATTCAAAATGCACAGTGTTACTATCAATGGACAATGCTAGTGGTCACCTCAGCAGTTTCTAAGGCAGGATGGTTGCAGTCACACACACACACACACACACACACACACACACACACACACAAATATATATACTGTACAGGTTTTATAAACAAGTAGTCTCGGGATCCCAGCAGGGCCGGATTATTGCAGTCTGCGGTCCTAAACTATGTCAAGCTTAAAGGGCATTACAGAGCATTAGATTTTTGCAATTATTATTCAAACAAAAAGAGCAATGAAAATAGAAATATTAATGGGGGGGGGCGTTACTCAGCAAAGATGCCAGAACAAACTAATAAAGCCTGTTCACACAAACATTTGTAGCTGGGTTGGAGAGCAGAGAAGGTCCTACCCTAATTGGAGCAAATTCAGGAAACGCAAATCTGGAGCTGCAAATCCTCCAGGCCTTAGGAACACAGGAAGCTGCCATATACTGAGTCAGACCATTGGTCTATCTAGCTCAGTATTGTCTTCACAGACTGGCAGCAGCTCCTCCAAGGTTGCAGGCAGGAATCTCTCTCAGCCCTGTCCTGGAGATGCCAGGGAGGGAACTTGGAACCTTCTGCTCTTCCTAGAGTGGCTCCATCCCCTGAGGGGAATATCTTTCATTGCTCACACTTCTAGTCTCCCATTCAGATGCAACCAGGGCAGACCCTGCTTAGCTATGGGGACAAGTCATGCTTGCTGCCACAAGACCAGCTCTCCTCTCCTCGCCCTGCAGGTCTTCTCAGGATGCTTTGCACTGCCAGTAGATTGGAAAGGCTCAAGACATCAGCAGCTGCTCTCTAACTGGCCACAAGTAGCTTGAGGCCGACCCAGCCCTGCTGAAGCCAGCTCAAGCAACAGGATCATAGAGTGTGCTTTGGAGAGTGGCACATCCATGTGGCCTGCCTACAGCAATCCCTGTAGTCACAGCTCTCTATTGTTTCCAGACCAGTTTGCAGGGCAGGAAAAGTGACTGGGTTTTGGAGCCCTGAGGCTCAGCAAAAGTCCCCCCAGGTCCAATGTTTATCTCTGCAGACAGGCGCTGAATCTGGGGCATGCAGGAGGCGTGGCCACAGAACACATTGGGATGGGAGGCGTGGCTACCCAGCATGCTTCTGTTCCCTGCTCTCTGTGGGTGTGCTGCTGTATCTATCTTGATAACACATGCACAGGAAGCAGAAGCAGACACACAAAACCACAATATATAAACAAGCATCTGGATGACAAAGCAAAGTTTACTTTAAAATATTTTAGTTCAATGTTTTGGTTTCAGGGAGAAGTTGAAATGTGGGATTTAAAAAGCTAGCTCTGTTACTTCATCCATCCATCCAACCAATAATGGCACTTAACAGAATAGTGAAAGAAACAGATTTCATCTTGTGGGGGAGGCGGAGAATATCTTTGAATATTATTTGCAGGAGAAATTATACTGAGACAAAAAAGAGTGCAATGGCCCTCATTAGATTCTTTTCCAGGAAGGGAGGTGGTTACGTCCACGCCGCAATTCAGGTCTTCAAAGGGAAAATATTAGCTCCACAGCTATATGGCACCCAGCTGAGTAATTAAGGATTTCCGTCCCCTCGAGTTGGTACAAACCAAATTCATTAGAACAATCCTTGAGGTGCCAAGAGGGATGCCAAGGCTGGAACTTAACACTGAAGGGCATTTGCCTTGGCATGCTTGAACGTGCCGCTCTCAGCTCTCTTAGAGGGCGCTATCACGGTATTCCTTTTGCTCAACGGTTATGCCCGTATCAGTCAAGAGCAGTTGAGACAATTGATCATATGTTGCTTCACTGTTTATTTTATAGAGATATTCGCTTAGCACTTCTGTCACCTATTTTGTCTAGATTCCCAGGTAGGCTATCAGCCTTTTATGTGTATCTCCTTTTGTCTGACGGTGATATTAATGTTTCCACCAAATTTTGCCACATTGCAAGCTGTGTAAGGAAGCAATTGGTAAAATCAGGAGTGTCGACTGTATTATATATTGTTACATTGTAAATGGTGTTTTGTAAGAAAGTACTGGCAGAATCATGATTGCTGGAGGTTACGACTTATTTATTGTGTTATATTTTTGTCTGGTCAATGACCAAAATAAAGAATCCATTCCATTATACTGAGACAACAATCAAGGTATTCGGTCATAAAAGTTCCCAAGTAGAAATGGAGTATGGGATGGCTACCAAATTGATCAAGTGGTCTCCTTTAAATCTTTAAACCAAAAGGCAAATCATTTTTGTAAAAACCATTTGGGAGGCCCAAATCGAGTATCTCAAGTAGCTGCCAGATCCAAAAGTACCCTCCACTTTTCTAAAGCAGGAGGGCAAACCCTGCAATTTAAAAATAAAACTTTTAATTAACACATGTAATCAGCTTTGCAAACCAGTTCATTAGCTTATAGAAATATAAGCCTGTCTCCCAGCATATTCTGTGTTAGCCATTTGTGGTACAGTGATAATGGCCTGAACAAAGGAAAGCACCAGTTGCCTTCCAAATTACTCTTGAAAGAAATCCTCACATGTTTTCCATACTTCTTGTAGCTGTCCCTTCCCCCAGGAAATGCAAGGCAGTGGAAATGGGATTTTCCCCATTTAATTATCACAACAACGCTGTGAAGTAGTTTAGGCTGAGAGACAGTGACTGGCCCAAAACCATCCAGAGAAATAAGTAGGAGGAAACCATGGAACACCCCCAGCCTATATCTGGCACATTGTGATAGCAGAATACAAGCCAAACATCGGCAAGTTTTAGGTGTCTGTGCTCTTTTGGAAGGTGGACCCTACTGGCCTCTTCAACTTAGGCTTGCCCTGCCCTTGGGATTCAACACCACTTGTTTACTCATGGAAGCACCAGTAGGAACCAAGTCCAAGTGACTACATGAAGTGTGAAGTGCCGCCGATTCTGGAAAAGAACCCTGAGAAAACAACATTCCAAACCATCTATCTTGTGTATCTTGGGTAGACACATCAGTGCTATCGCAGTTACTCCCATCTGCAAACAGCTGTGATGCATAGCAGCGCCTACTGCTGTGTGTCAAGTCAGCCCCTATTTCTATCCTTTTTTTTGCTTTTAATATTTTTATTGATTTTTACAATATCTTAACAATCTTGTTACATCCAATTAAACAAATGTTGACTTCCCGCTCACCAATCCGCGCAAATCACTAACTATACAATTCAACCATTGCTATAATAATTCAAAACATATATCCTATACTTTACAAACTCGATTTTACTCTACTCAACCTGCTAATATTACTAAATTTCAAACCCTGTTGAAAAATCAGTATTAGAAAAATAGTTCTTTAGGTATAATAAGAATGGTTTCCAATCTTCTTTAAAACATTCCAAGTTTTGATCTCTTATCAGTACTGTACATTTTGCCATCTCAGCATATTCCAAAATTTTTATCAACCAATCTTCTTTTGAGGGCAATTCATTATCCTTCCATTTCTGTGCATATACTATTCTGGCCGCCATGGTTGCATACATAAAGAATGTTAAATTTCTTGTGGAAAACTCTCATTGCGTTATTCCCAGCAGGAAGGATTCTAGTCTCTTAGGAAATGTCATTTAAATTTTTTTCTTTAACTCATTATATATCATGTCCCCAAAGGCCTTTGCCTTCCTACAGGACCACCACATATCTAAAAAATTCCTTCACAGCCCCTATTTCTATCCTGCTGCTCTACTTCTCCATGAAGCACTTGAAATAGCTTCCCATATAACAGCAAGCACACAAATAATTTTTTAAACAACAGTCCCAAAAACAGCAAAATGAGTGGATATAGGGAGTAACATAGCAAGCTGCCTTATTGACTGGCAGCAGCATTCCAAGGTTTCAGGCAGGGACTTTCCAAGTCCTGTCTGCAGATGCTGTCTGAGGTTGAACCCAGACAGAAATTAACTGAGCGGACATCCAAAAACTTGTGAGCAGGCCAGGCACACATGCGCACGCCTTAGAGGGGGCACTGGTTGAACCTGGGACCTTCTGCATGCAAAGCAAAATTCAAAATGCCAGAGGGAGACATCCCCCCAACATAAATTTAAACAGCGACAGCAGACCATCAATGGAGAGGGAGCATGATTCTCTTGGGGCAGGAAACTCCACATTCTAGGCACTGGGCACAGATATGACCCACAGATATGATCACACTGGAGATGGAGAGCCAGTCTTGCAGTAGCAACTGTGAATTGTCCCCTCTACTAAACAGGGTCATCCTTGGTTTGCCTTTGGATGGGTGCCTACATGTGAGTACTGTCTATTGTAAGATATTCCCTCTAGCAGATGGAAGTTGTAGCTCAGTGGAAGAACATCTGCTTTGCATGCAGAAGGTCCCAGGTTCAATCCCTGGCAGCATCTCCAGGTAGGGCTGGGAGAGACCCCTACCTGAAACCTTGGCAGGCAGCTGCCTATGGTCTGACTCAGTACAGGGCAGCTTCTAGAACTGCTTTGCCTGCAGCGTTGGGGAGCCACTGCCAGTCAGTGCAGTGGCTAGTGAGATAGATGGACCTACGGTCTGGCTTGGCTTTAGGCAGCTTCCTCGGTCCCTATGTTCCTAAGGTAGCCTGATCCAAATCGGATAGGGCTTTTTCCATCTATAAAGATCTACTGACGCCTTGGAGCAGAACCCGCCACTCAGTCACCTTCGGCCCCTTCCCCTTTTGTATGCCTGCAGTCTGAGATGGCGATACTGCTAAGGGCGGTGGCGGGGGGGGGGACACCCTCAAAGCAGCCCTCACACACAAGGCTTTGCTAATCTCAACACCAATCCCCACAGCCATCCGCTGCTGCCGTGCTGTGTCACTTGCTGAATCACCTCGGCGCTGGCAACAACCTGCTGTTGTTTTCCACTCAGAAACAGCGAGGAGACGAAGAGCAGCCATGATGGCAGACCCCTCTCCCGGCCGCTCACAGAACTGGCCGCGCACCAGCCCCCTCCTCTGGAGGTGAGGCGCTTTTGTTAAGGCTCCTGTTCAGTGAACGGGATTGGCTGTTTCTCTCCGTGTCAGCAAGACCCTAAAGGGGGGGGGGAGAGAAGAAACCCCCTCAGTGCTTGAATCCAGGAACAAAAGAGAGAGGAGAGGGAAGCATCTGCTACACACAGGCGCTCAGCCAATGACAGAAGCGCATCTCCCTCCCTCCCTCCCTCCCGCCCATCGTTTGGGCTGTTTCTCAAAGGTAGCCAATTCTGAAGCACTGGCTCTCACAATCCTCCACAAGCAGGCGGGAGCTTTTTCTGCCAGCCAGCAACATGGACTTGGTTCAAAATGGACCCTCCCTGCTTGCACACCAGCCCACTGCTGCTGCTGTGGGTGAATATGATATCCACAGAGCACTCGGCCATTTGCAGGATGTCGACCTTGGCAGGAAGCTGGGAGGAAACCGACACAGCACAGCCTCCTCTCCGTTGCCGCCTCCCACTTGGTCCCCCTCTTCTCCTGCAAAGGAGAGGAGGCTCAACTGGGAGGTGGTGTTGGTGGTGGTGGTGGTGGTGGTGGTGGTGGGGAGGGGAACCCCGCCGGGTTGAAACCCCTGCAGGGTCTGGAACTCAGCCCCCCCTCACAGGGTCTTCAAATGCCTGCGGTGAAAACTATAAAATGATACCCCGGACGGTATTTATTTATTTTATTTCAACACAAGTGGGTGCTGGCCTTTAAGAACGCCCAGTGTTTTCTCCTGAAGTGGGATGCCTCCTTTTGTTTAACTATACAGCTGGCCTCTGGCTCCTTCTCCCCAGCGGGTACCAAAATCACTGTTGAGGTCCCAGTCACTAATCTGCAGTCACACACACACACACACACACACACACACACACACAGGCATATTCTAAGTCAGACTATTGGTCCACCTAACTCAGTATTGTCCACACTGACTGGTAATTAACACATGGCAAGATCAGTGTTCCTCCACTCATTGTCTCAGGCCCTGCTCATGGCCCCGCCACTAACAGAGATACGGTTTGTGGGTACTAGAGGCAGGGCCTTTTCGGTTGTGGCCCCTCGGCTTTGGAACACCCGCCCTGAAGAGCTTCACCATGCTCCCTCCATCAGTGTTTTTTCAAAAAAAGACAACTAAAAACACATCTTTTTAAAGAGGCTTTTAAATGCTCCATCTTTGGTTATATCTGGTAGGTTCATTAGTTTTTATAATTTTTAGCTTTTATAAGAACTTTTAATTTGAAACTTAATTCCAGTTGTGGTTTTAGCCTGGACTTCTATCTTGTTGACTTAATTTGGTTAATTTTATTAGTTTTATTTTACATTGTATCTATTCTATTGTTGTGAGCCACCCTGAGCAGTAGTGTACTGGAGGGGTGGGGTATAAATATTTTAAATATGTAAGTAAGTAAGTAAATAATTCGAGCACTGCAAAAACATTACGCATTTTGGACTAAAACATACCCATTAGGAACATGCCTTATACCGAGTCAGACCATTGGTCCATCTAGCTCAGTACTGTCTACACTGATTGGCAGCAGCTCTTCATGCTTTAAGGCAAGAGTCTTTCCTAGCCCTACCTGGAGAAGCTAGGGACTGAACCTGGGATCTTCTGCATGCAATCCCAACCTATCCCTGCTAATGAATGAGCTATGGTCCATTCCATCAACCTTTTGTCATTATTTATATTTTAACAGTTTTCTCTCCTTTCCAGACCTTTCATCCAATTTTTTCCTATAATTGTTCCAAAGTACACATGATATTCCAGTTTAGGCCTAATCAGTTCCAGTATGAGTGGCACTATTATTTTCTACATCTTAAACACAGGGCTCCTTCAAAAGAACTGATGTACAGCAAGAATGCTGATGCATGCACATTTCCTCTCTTGGGTGTTTCTGTGTAAAGGGATATGGGGGGGGGAGATACGAAACCCTAAGAAGATGGGATTAGTCTGCCTTCAAAGTTGAAACAAAAAGAGAACGTCTGTATATGGGAAAGAAGAATCAGCACAAAAAGGAAAGGCAGTTTTGAAAAGGCAGCAAAGCGATGCATTTCAAAACAGCTGAAAAATACCCAAAGGAAGCAGCACACAGAAATCGAAAGACCAGCCCTGTCCTTGCTGCTTCTGCATGCTCAAGACTGCAGCCCTTTTCTAAGGAACACAAAGGAAAGTTTCTGGGAAGAGGGAAAAATCCGGCTGTACAACTAGGGTGACTAGATAAACAGGAGAACAGGGTTTCTTCGTGAGTCTTTTATAACAGCTGTGCAGAAAAGGGAATTCTGGCAAGTGAAGAACCTGGACTTGCTAACACAGCTCTTAAATACAGAAGGACTCTGTCCTTTCCTGCTCTGGTCATCCCATAGGCAACAGCAGGTATCAGGACCAGCAGTTCTACAGTGGAATATAAGTAGCCCCTCTGTATTTCAACTCGTATCATTATTTACCAAACAAAAAATTAAAAATCTACAGGGCAAAGCTTCCTTTATTCTCAGTATGAAGATAGGATCCAATCTTCAGTATGAAGACTGGCAGGTTCATACGACAGGACAAGTGTCCTGGCCAGCTTTGGGAGCTGTGTGTGCTCATGATTTTCAATTCTGTGCGAGTAAACCACGAGGTAGGAGGGCAGGGGAGTGATCATGTGTGAGAGGAGAGCTGGGTAGGATGGCACCACCCACCCAGCTCTTCTCCCGAGAATTTTAATGAGGTAGGAGGGAAAGCTGTCCTATACAGCCCATTTCTCACACACAACCACTCTGTCTTCCTCCTACCTAGGTTTCTGCTCACACACAATCAAAAATCAGGAGTGCACACAACTCCTGAAGCTGGGTAGGACACTTGTCCTACCCAGTTTTTGATCATGTGAAACTGCCTATCAGTTGACTATCAGCTACTGAAACTGCCTATCAGCTAATGAAGCACCAACACTAAGGGAGAAGCACTGGTATTTCTGAAGGGTTCAACTCACTCAGCCCATTACGGCATAATGTCCCTGCTAACTGAACAAAGAGGCACCTTTTAAAAGTGGTGATTCTCTTTATTTAGCAGGGGGAGAGCAACTGGCCCTATCCAGCCCCAGCACAGCATCCCTCCGATGGCTGTTGGTGTCTTTCTTATGTTTCTTTTTTAGACTGTGAGCCCTTTGGGGACAGGCAGTCAATTAATGTATGTATGTATGTATGTGTGTAAACCGCTTTGGGAACTTTGGTCGAAAAGCGGTATATAAATACTCATCGTATCCGTATTCGCATAATGGCTAGTGGAAACTCCGAGTTCAAATCCCGGCTCCTGAGATCATCTCAGGCAAATCACAATTACCATCTTAGAATGCCTACTCAAGAGCACTTCCCTTTGGTCAGCTCCACTCAGCGGCCTGGGCCTAGGTCTCTCAAGAACTGCCTCCTCCTGTTCAAAAGTACCCATAAAGCTCACTAATCTATGGAGCCCCTCCTTTATGCTCCTTGCCCATCGAAGGCGTGGCGTGGCAGGTATTCGTGAGGGACAGGATCTTCCTAGTTGCAGCACCCAAACCACAGAATGATCATCCTGGAGAGGTATGCTTAGCTCCCTTACTGCCTGCCTCTAGATCTCCTCTCCTAAGACTTAAATAAAAAATTGTTTCGGTGATAGGTGATATTTTTAATCTATCTATCTATCTATCTATCTATCTAACATATTTTTATTTATTTATTTATTACATTTTATATCCCGCTCTTCCTCCAAGGAGCCCAGAGCGGTGTACTACATACTTAAGTTTCTCCTCACAACAACCCTGTGAAGTAGGTTAGGCTGAGAGAAAAGTGACTGGCCCAGAGTCACCCAGCTAGTTTCATGGCTGAATGGGGATTGGAACTCAGGTCTCCTGGTCCTAGCCCAGCACTCTAACCACTACACCACGCTGGCTCTCAACATATTTGTATACTGCCTGAAACACAAGTCTCTTTGTAACGTACTCTCACTGGAATTTTATTCTGTTGTGCTATCAAGCCTTTGTATAGCACTTCTGCATGTCAAAAGCACTTCACATGAATTACCTTGTTGTAGTCCTTACAACAACCCTGTAAGGTATGTGAGTATTTTTATCCCCATATTACAGCTGAGGCGGAGAGGGAGTCACCTAGCCTAAGGTCACCCAATCAGTTCACAGTGGAGGAAAGCTCTGAACTGGGGAAATACTGATTTATAGCGCAATCTCTAGGCCACATCATTTTGTTATGTCAGTTTTTTTATTAACGTATTGTCAGCAGTCTCCCTCTTTTACTATTTTTAAATGACATCTGAACTTTTTTTTTTGGCTTTGCAAAGCTTTTTTGCAATGTTTTCTCAGTGGAACCAGACCTGCTTTCAGACTGCTGTGTTTACATGGTTTTTATAGGGTATAGTTTTCAAAATAGCATCATCTATTTTTAATTTCCGTTAAATGCCTCGGATCTGTTTTTAACGAAGAAAAGCAGGCTGGCCCACGTGTTGTGCAGGATGATGCCCGCATTTCCAATCACCCCATACTGCTGCGGAAGCATCAGTGGTCTTGCACAGGAACACAAGTGCGTGAATACTTAAAGCTGCACTTCTGTAGTGCTGCATGCAACTTTTAAGCATTTGTGCACTTCCACATTTGGGCAAGACCGCTGACGCTTCCTTCGATGCCCGTCCTACTATCTTCAATCGAACTAACTCCTAAGTAAGTGTGCACAGGATTGCAGCTTATGACTAGGAAAAGGAAGCTGCCTTATACCGAGTCAGACTATTGGTCCATCTAACGCAGTATTGTCTACACTGACTGGCAGCGGCTCTTCAACATTTCAGGCAGGAGTCTCTCCCAGCCTACCTGGAGATGCCAGGGAGGGAACTTGGGACCTTCTGCATGCAAAGCAGATGCTCTTCCACTGAACTGTGGCTCCAAGGGGAACACCTTACGGCAGTTAGTGCTCACATGTAGTCACCCATCCAAATGCAAACCAGGACAGGCCCTGCTTAGTAAAGGGGCCAATTCATGCTTGCTGGACTGCAGCATTTCAAAATGTGTCTCTGTGAACCGGATATTTGTTCTTCCACATTTTAAAACAATTCAGATACAAAACCAGCCTGTCAAGATGAAGCCACCAGGGGAACCTTCTCCCTCACAAGATCATTCTGAAAGTGAGGCAAGTTTTATATGTGATCCCACACCTTCACGCTGAAGAAACAGAGCCCAGTGACAGATTTGTTATGTGAGGGAGCACTGAGTGAGTAACTTTGCTTCCCAATCTGCCTTGTTGCCTCCTTTACCAAAGAAAGGTGCATCCCCCAGCTGCATGGACAGATAATGCTGCCCTCTTCTGACCCTGCCAAGACTGAAGTGACAGATGAGGCTACCTCTATAGGCCCTCCCCATCTTTGATCATGCTGCAGTGTGGCCAAGACACAGAGCTCTTATTTAGATGATCCTGGCAATCCCTTCCCGGTTTCCTCTGCAAAGGAAAAGCACTAGGAGTTGGGGGTTTGGTTCCCCCCCCTCCCATACTTTCTTTTAAGTGAATGCAGATAATCCAGGCCACAAGATATATCAAAGGCTTAATATTAAAAGATATAGTCACTGGGCAGTGGCTGGAATGCCAAGGATCTGGAAAATCTCCAGATTCCTAAGCAGCCTGGCAACCCTAATTAGACTTCTTTCGAAATCCCGTGGCTGACACCCTGTCACAGTATCAAGAAATACGACATAACAAAACAGGCTCCAAAATAGCATTAACACTAATAAAACGCTCTTTATATAAACGCATATTGAGCAGTCTCTTACAACATTTTAAATGCTAATTCGTTTCTATCTGCTCTGTGCCTGCTTCCAATCATTATCCCTGTTTGCTTATCAGCAAAATTATCTCAGGAATATTCTCTGCCCTACCTTCTCTGCACAGGCATCAGCCCCCAACTCCCACCCTCACACACACACACACACACACACACACCCCAAAGACCACAATTTCTTGGTCTGCTTCCATATTAAAAGAGAAATTAAACCTTTTAGATTAACCAGCAGAAGAACTAGTTGATTAATGGATGGGGGCCAACTGAATGAGTGAGGTTAAATTCTAATCAATTCAGCCCCAAGTTAAGGGCACACATTTTTTAGTATATTTTGGTACTGTGTGCCAATGTAATAGGAATGAAAAAAATGGTCTTTTCTTCTAATAATATGTAGGCTCTTTTGTTTATTAAACTGTAGGTTATGCTCCCTTCAAGACAACTGTAAGGCAGTTACATTGAGGCTTTGGTAATATGCACATTTATGTTCACTGAATTGATTGGTTAATATGCTGCAGACTAGGCAACAGCAAATTATCTAGTTGGGTTAGTATCCTTGGAGGTGAGGTGGGGGGAACAATAGCTGACTGTTGTGTCTCACACACCAGAGCAGCCTAACAGAACGTCCAAACTAACTGTACTGGTAACTGGGGAAGTGGCATTTTTGATGCCCCCTTCTGCTGGTATGTTTCCCAGACTGTGGTTGCCACGAGTTGACGGCACAACACTTCCCCAGGAAGCTCTCTGTGCCACCTGAAAATATGTCTCTGAGGCCTGCGCAACCCTCAGGGATATATTTTTGGGTGGCACAGAAAGCTTCTTGGGGAAGGAGAGGGCGTCAAACATTGACAATTCCCCACTATACTGGTGAAGTTAGTTGGGAACAATGTTCCATCTAACAGGAATTCCTTCCCAGATGTTGTTGACTACAACTCCCATAATCCCCAAGCAAAAGCCATTGCAGCTAGGGAATCTGAGAGTTGTAGTCAACAACATCTGGGAATCCCTGTTTGAGGGAACACTGGTTGGGAAATTCTGTTAGGCTGCTCTCTCACTGCACCAGTGCTTCCTTGATCTGAATATTAGCCAGAACTTCCAGTCCAAATGATGTATACAATTGTAGATGCTGAATAGACCTGTCAGAGTTCAAATGTTTTCAACGCTATGGCATGGTTCAGAATTAAGAGGAAACTGTGGTTTCTCGCTATGAGAACAAGTCCCTGTGAGCTTGTACACTCCACCTTCCACGCTTCTTTTTCAAGCGCATGAGGAAGCAAAACACTTTTACTTTAAGTTTGAAGTGAACCACAACTCTGTAATGGCCAAACTTGGAAACTGTGGTTTTCTTCAGACCACAGTTAGGGGATAAGCCAGGATCTGAAACCACAGTGTGATCCTTGTTTGCTTTCCCCTAACTAGTCTGAAATGAACCATAGTCCACAAGTTTGGATGTTATGCGGAAATAGGAACATAGGAAGCTGCCATGTACCGAGTCAGACCATTGGTCCATCTAGCTCAGTATTGTCTACACAGACTGGCAGCAGCTTCTCCAAGGTTGCAGGCAGGAGTCTCTCTCAGCCCTATCTTGGAGATGCTGCCAGGGAGGGAACTTGGAGCCTAGATGCTCTTCCCGGAGCGGCTCCATCCCGTAAGGGGAATATCTTAGAGCGCTTACACTTCTAGTCTCCCTTTCGTATGCAACCAGGGCAGATCCTGCTTAGCTTAAGGGGACAAGTCATGCTTGCTACCACAAGACCAGCTCTCTCCCTTTGTCTCTGAGCCCTTTCTCACGATCGGGAGAAAGGGCTCAACAGGGGCGAGGGCAAGAAGTCTCAAAATGCTGCTTACCTCCCCCATGGACCATCTCCCTGCCGTTGCTGAGCAGCAGATCACCTGCCCAGATGACTGCCAGCTGCTCCCGGCAGCACAGAGGTTTGTGGACTTGGAGGCCCCCAGAACTCACATAATGAACGACATGAGTGCACAGTGCATTATGGGGCACCTCCCAACACAGTCCGGGAGGCTACTCGCGTGTAGGTGCCGCATGGAGCCGTGTGGCACCGACACACAATCAGCTAGCCAGGGATAAGAGCACGCTCAAAGAGAACTAGCGTGCAGAGGCTTGATCACATAGCCGGAAACCATAGTTTCCTGTTATGTCTGAATCAGACCTATGCCATTCCTAAACTATCGGGGGAAATCTTGGAAGCTTGGCAATCCCATGAAAGGATAGAATGTGGAGGCACAAGTCCTGTCCTGAACAGATCTGAACAGTTAGGGGTCTGAAGGTCAAGGGTCACTCCCCAAGGAAGAAAAGAGCACAGCCACGCATTCAGAAGTACAAATACAAACATTCAAATATGTCCTGTGCATCACCCTAGTACAATACAGTCTCTCTTTTCTTTAACTACACTGACTTCTTCTGAGTGATCAGAGTTGTTTAAAACAAAAACAAAACTCAAGGCATGGGTATTTAATCTTGCAGAAATCCAGGAAAATGTTATGAAAATGTTATTGCTGTGAGGAGCAGCAATAAAAGCCAATGACAACATCTGAGTTTACTCAAGTTGGAGATCTTTGGATGGGAGCAAGTGGGAACAGCAGGGACCATGTTATTCACAAGCTGTACTCTCAAGTACCTTTTTCCTCGCAAAATGGAGGTGAGGGCTGAAACTTCCAAGCTTGAAAGTGTCTTTTAAAGCAGAGATGGGCAATATCTTAAACCTGCAAGGCCCCTATACTGAGGTCATTCACACAATCAAAAACTGTGTCCTACCTGGGTTTGGGAGCTGTGTGAGCTCCCAATTTTTGATTGTGTGGAAGCAAGATGGGTAGATAGAAAAACTGGGTAGATGTGATTGTGTGGAAGGAAGGTAGGAGGAAAAGCTACCTAGGTTCTCCTCCTACCTTGCTTGCACACAACCAAAAACTGGGAGCACACAAAGCTCCCAAACTGGGGGGGGGGGGAAACGACAGTTTATTCAAAATGCTGTCCCTTCTTTCTCTTCCCTCCTCCTGCTATTTAGTGCATAAGCCATCTGGGGTGGCCAGTGCCATCTGGGGGGACAAATGCTCATTCTGATTTTTGACAAGGCCTGCACTCCTAGAGATGGAAAAGAGATGTCAGTAGGGCAATATTTTCAGCTTTCAGGGTGTCCTCATTCTTTTCTTGTCCTGACCACTGGGCCAGCAGCAGCCACATTTGCAATATTATTTGTATGTCAAATTATCTGAATTCAGGTCACTTTCCCTTGGGTTAGGTACAGAGCAGATTAATCATGTGAATCATTAACAGATAGCTTCAGCTAGCACACCATGATGAAAGCTGAGCGGTCTGATGTCATACACGTGTCATCCCCATTCAAGAGCGAAAGGGCCTTTCTTAAAACTACTATAATTACATTTGCAAAATGATATAAAACACATTTGATAGCTGAGAGCTTCTCGGCGGAAATCAATGGGAGTTCTGTTTAGCAACAAAAGGGTTTATTACAACAACTTTGCTTCTTTCAACTTTACTCTGACCAATTCTAAAGCTCAAGGCAGAATGCAATATTTTCTTTTTAAACAATAAAATATGTTTGAATATTTTTTTTTAAAAAAATCATCATCGAGGGAGGAGTAAAGGAAGGAACTAAAAGGAGAAGATGACCATTCTCGGCACTCAATATGGCACTTTTAGAGCAGTCAAAGCACTTAAGAACATAAGAAGCACCTTGCTGGATCAGACTCAGAGCCGATCTAGTCTAGTACCGTTTCACACAGCGGCCCACCAGATGATGCCTCTGGGAAGCCCCCAAGCAGGAGATGGGCAGGCCCACTCTCTTTCTGTTGCTCCCCTGAAACTGGTACTCAGAGGCACCCTGCCTCTGAACGCGGAGGTAGCCTACGCTTTCTATACATCGAGGTCATTCACACCATGTACACTTTCTGGGAGCCCTAGGTATGCCACCTTGTTTCATGCTAGGAGAAAAGTGGGAAATGCTTACTCCATAAAAGGGCTGCACAATTTCAGCCCTCCCGTAGATGCTGGACTACAACACCCATAACCCCTGACTATTGGCCATTGTGACGGGGAATGATGAGAGACGTAGTCCAAAAATAGCTGGAGGGCTGAGGGTGTGCAACCGTGCTCCACAAAAAATCATGAAAGGAGCCATGAAAATCCTGGCTGTTGCTGCCCATAGCACCATGTGCCATCAAATGAATGAATGAATGAATGTCAGCTATACTGCTGGAGACAGTGATTATTATTATGACCCCCTCCCCCCAAAAAACTATCAAAGCAGTTTACACAGCAAGAGAAATGAGAAGATGGTTCCCTGTTCCCCAAAACGGAACACAAAGGAGCTATTAGGAGGGATGCTGTGCTGGTTTAAATAGGAATATTTAACTGTAATTTCAAATATTTAAATAGGAATGCTCTCCCATGGCTAAATATAAGAGAGCCACTATTTGAAGAGGGGCCTCTTTGCCCGGTTATCAGGAATTCTTCCAAATGCTACAGTAGGAAGGGGGATGAGACTCAGAGGGGAGAAAACTTTTGGTGATATTCCTTCTGGAAAAGTCATCTTTACCCAGAAGGTGGCAAGGCTGGGGCAAGAGGACCAAGACATTTCCCACCACCCCAGAGTAATGCAAAGTCTCATTTTGTATGGGGCATCCACGACGGCCAGAGGGCAAGGTGAGAGAATGGCTGAGACTGCAAGCTCCTCAGTGGCAGGGATCCCTACCTAGGGACACAGCGATCTGCCATCTACAGAGTCAGGCCGTTGGTCCACCTACCTCAGTATTGTGTGCTCTGACTGGCAGTGGTTCTCGGGGGCTTCAGACAATAATTTTTCTCAGCTCTACCTGGGGATGCCAAGGGCTTGAACCTGGGACCTTCTGCATGCTAAGCAGATGCTCTACCTCGAAGCTTAGAGGCAACGTTTTAATTAATATGGGTTTAATGCTGTTTTAAAATATTATTTTAATTTTTTTAAATTGTTGTAATGCGTGTGTTTCCCCCCTCCCCATTTTTGTCTTAACGAATGTTTTACTTTGTTTTTATCCTGTTGTAAACCGCCCAGAGACGTAAGTTTTGGGCGGTATTAAAATGTATGTATGTATGTATGTATGTATGTATGTATGTATGTATAAATAAATAAATAAATAAATAAAAACTACGATCCCATCCCATGTAAATTTGTAAGGCACCATGTATATTGATAGCATTGCAGTTATGGTCATGGACATTGCTATTATTATTAATGGCGCTACCTTGTTAAAACTCACACTCAGGAGCGTAAGGGAAACCTGTGAGCAAAGCATTACATCAGACCAGCCCGGGGGTGGGGGTGGGGGGGGAGACAAAAAAACAAAAAACCAGCTCTGCATTATGGTAGCAATATGGATGTGACAGATACAATGGGATCCTTATGTGCCTGCCAGTTTCCCAGGATGCTTTTCAAAGGCCTAGCTGGCTCACACCATCCTGAAAGGCACAGTTGCCAAGTTCCATCATTATAATCCAAGCCAGGCAATATCTAATGGCTTTCTTTAAAAGCAGCCTCTCTCAGAAACATTCAGATTTCCAACTCATTTCAAATGTTGCTGAAACATTCCTGGGAACGGGGTGGGGGCAGAGACAAAAGCTCAAAGGTAAGTATAAAGGTAAGTACTGAAGATAGACTTGAGTGCTATAGAAGAATCTGGGGGAGTGGTGGAGAGGCTTCGAAAACCCCACGATAAAAGAGCGGGTGAGACATTGGAGCCTATCTGTGGCTTGCACTGTCTCTCTCTATATAAATGCACAGAGCTTGGGAAATAAACAAGCTTGAACTCCGTCCAGGAAGGTAAAGATGCCTCGATAGGTATGATTGAGACTTGGATTATTCCCAAGAAAGTTGCTCTTGTGGCTGCTGTTGTGCCATTGAGTCGGTGTTGACTCCAGAGCCCTGTGGTTGTCTTTGGTAGAATACAGGAGGGGTTTTATCATTGCCCTCTCCCGCGCAGTGTGAGATGATGCCTTTCAGCATCTTCCTATATTGCTGCTGCCCCATATAGGTGCTCCCATAGTCTGGGAAACATACCAGCGGGGATTCGAACCGGCAATCTCTTGCTCGCTAGGCAAGTTACTTCCCTGCTGCGCCATTAGGTGGTCTTGTGGAAGCAAGCATGAACTGCTTCCTTTGCTAAGTAGGGGCTGCCTTGGTTTGCATGTGGATGGGTGATGACATGTGAGCACTGTAAGATATTCCTCTTAGGGGACGGGGCCATAGCTCAATGGAAGAGCATCCGAGGTCCCAAGTCCACTCCCTGGTATCTCCCCTGGTCTCTCCCCAGGTCCACTCCCCTGGTTCGCCTTGTGGGAGCAGTGTTGGGAAAGCAGAAGCTCAGAACAAGCTGAGGCAGGTGAGGGATGCTAAGAGCAACATCAACAAAAGAGAGAGAGGTTTTTTTGGAGTATATATTCAAGGGAAGCAAGTTGACTCCCCGGTAAGGATGGTGGAAGGAAGGAAGGAAGGAAGGAAGGAAGGAAGGAAGGAAGGAAGGAAGGAAAGGTAAAACTGCTCAGCTCTAATTTTGCCGCCATGTTCTCCCCAAAGGGCAATTATGTGCAAAACCTCACCAAACAGTAAGGCAGTTCACACCATTAAAATTAGGGGAGGACAAGTGTCCTACCTTAGTTCGGGAGCTGTGCGCACTCCCGTTTTGTGACCAAGTGCGGGGGAAATGCAAACTCAAGTGGTGGGGCAGGAGCTGGGTTGGCTACCTCGGTAAAGTGCTAGGTACGAGAGCTGGGTAGGACAATGCCATCCGAAGCAACTCCTCTCTCCCAGATATCACTGCCTCCCCCTCTGACCTTAAGAACTTAAGAACATCCATTCATTCGATTTCAGGCTCTTCTGAGAGCATGCCCTCTCTCCTGCTGTTGCTCCCCTGCAACTGGTATTGAGAGGCTGGAACTGGCCTCCCCTGCAACTGGTCTCTGAGGCTGGAAGTGGCCTATAGCCAAGAGACTAGCAGACGTTGATAGACCTGTCCTCCTTGAATTTGTCTCAGCCTCTTTTAAAGCCATCCAAGCTAGTGGTCATCACCACATCCCATGGCAGAGAATTCTATAGACCAATTATGCACTGCATGAAAAAAGTACTTCCTTCTGTTGGTCCTAAATTTCCAGGCAATCAGTTTTGTGGGATGACCCCTGGTTCTAGTGTTGGGAGAGAGGGAGAAAAATCGCTCTCTGTCCACTCTCTCTACTCCATGCATAATTTTACAAACCTCTACCATGTCTCCCTGTAGTTGCCTCTTTTCCAAACTAAAAAGCTCCAGATACTGTAGCCATGCCTCTCATAAGGAAGGTGCTCCAAGCCCCTGATCATCTTGGTTGTCCTCTTCTGCACCTTTTCCAGTTCTACAATCTCCTTCCTTTCCCCCTTGCACATGATCACAAAACAGGACCACACATAGCTCCTGAACTAGGATAGGACCTGAAATAAGTTCAGATCTTCAGGACCAGAAGAACTACATCCTAGACAAAAAACAAAACTTGCTGATGCATTCTCAGAACCTCTGTCTATCATCTTTGAGAAGTCTTGGAGAATATGTAAGTGTCATAAGACTGTTGTCCCAATCTTCAAAAAGTGGAAAAGAGAAGATCAGAAAAACTAAAGACCAGTCCATCCAACTTTGGTACCAATATTATACAAGAACAGATTATAAAGCAATCAGTATGTAAGCATCTTGCTAATAATGTAGTGATTGGTAGAAGCCAGCATAGTTTTGCCAAAAAGCCAGCATAGTTTTGCCAAGAAACCCCTGCTAACCTGGCAAAGAGGCACCTTTTACCATGGTGATTCTCTTTATTGATCAGGGGGAGAGTAACTGGCTGTATCCACCCCCAGCACAGTACCTCCAGTGACTGTTGCCGGTGTCTATCTTATGTTTCTTTTTAGTTTGTGAGCCCTTTGGAGACAGGGAGCCATCTTATCTTATTTATTATTTTTCTGTGTAAACCGCCCTGAGCCATTTTTGGAAGGGCGGTATAGAAATCGAATAAAGAAGAAGAAGAAGAAGAAGAAGAAGAAGAAGAAGAAGAAGAAGAAGAAGAAGAAGAAGAAGAAGAAGAAATTCTGCCAGACACATCTCTTTTTTTTTGGCTGGGTTACTAGCTTAGTGGATTGTGGGAATGCTCTGAACATAATTGATCTTGGTTTCAGCAAAGCATTTGACAAAGTTCCCCATAATATTTTGGATAACAAACTGGTCAGATGCAGGTGGATACCATCAGGTGGATTTATTACTGGTTGGAAACTATACTCAAAGCGTGCTCATGAATGACTCCTTGTCAAACTGAAGGGAGGTTTTGTGTGGGATGCCGCAGGGTTTTGTCCTCGGCCTGGTATGCTTCAATATTTCTACCAATGACTTAGATGAATAGATGGAAGGAATCTTCATCAAGTTTGCTGATGGTGCAAAACCGGGAGGGATAGCAGACGCCTCAGAAGATAGGAATAAAATTCAAAATGATCTGAACAGGATGGAAAACTGGGCTGAATTGCAACACAGAATTCAACAGAGACAAACACAAAGGGGCTGTTCTCACGCACAGGGAAAAGCGAACAAAGGAAGCCCAGCCAGTTTCCCCTGCATGTGAGAACCGCTGGGAGCCACTCGGCCTCTGGAGCCCGCCTCCAAAATGAGGTTAAGACAGTAAGTGCCCACTTAGCCTTGTTTTCCAGATTTTCTGCCAGCCCCAGGAGACTGCAGGGCTCCCAGCCAGCGTCAGTAGGATCCCCATAATGCACTGCACACTTGCGCGGTGCACAATGGGAGTTCTGGGGGAGGGCAGGGTGGCGCACCCCGGCTCCCGATCCTCTGTGCTGCCCGAGGGGGCAGCTGCATGTCTGGGCGCACAATCATTTCCAGGCTTCCTCCCCGCTCACCCTGTGACCCTTTCTCGCCGACCGTGAGAAAGGGCTCAAAGTGTTGAAGCAACAGCAGAAAATCAAACGCTCAGATTTATGGCAGGGGATGTCTAGCATGGTCACAGCACAAGTGGAAAACAGCTTGGGATTGCAGTCGATCACACATGAAACACAAGCCATCTGTCGGGGATGCCCATGTCTGGATTCCCTGCGTTAAGCAGGCCAAGGATTCTCGAGTCCCCAGATGCTGCTGGACTACAACGCCCATCATCCCCAAATGCAATGACCACTGTAGCTGGGGCGATGAGAGTTGTAGTCCAACAACACCTGGGGACCCAAGTCTGTGAACCCCTGGAGTAGGGGATTGGACGCCATGGCCCACAAGACCTCCCCTCCAACTCTATGATTCTATGACAGGTGCTGTTTCAAAAATCTCAGCTTCAAAACAGTTTTAAAATAGTTTAATAGTTTTAAACTATTTTTTCTGGGCAGCATCCAGACTAGTTAGTCATGACTAAACACCACTGAAATCACTGAGACAAGTGAGTCAGGCCAATCAAAGTTCCATTACGTCCCACTGAAATTAAGCCATGTCTAACTTGGTCTGGATGCTGCCCTCTCAGTCCATATAAGTCTCTGCATGCAACCCCACAAAAAACCCACAAAACTTTTCTATGAAAAATATCTGAAGATAAATGATACACAGACAGGAGAGCAACTGTGCATAGAAGAGCATATATACTAACAATGGTCATATTTTTAAAAACAACAACATTTTAAAAGAGAAATATTTTGCAGTATTCACAAGGGGTAGATTTTGAATTTCTGAAGACATTGGGGTTGGCAAAAAAACACTTGAACCACAATATACTTGGGTTGGGAATT
This sequence comes from Hemicordylus capensis, assembly GCF_027244095.1. Lineage (NCBI taxonomy): Eukaryota > Metazoa > Chordata > Lepidosauria > Squamata > Cordylidae > Hemicordylus > Hemicordylus capensis. The sequence goes on along the minus strand of NC_069666.1, from coordinate 10,857,866 downwards.
GCAGCCAACTTTAAGGCAGGACTTGACGAATTCAAGCACCAGAGAGCCATGATGCCTGGAAATGTAACCAGGGAGCCTAGTCTAGAGTATTTAGAAGTGGAGTTACATAGGAAGCTGCCATATACTGAGTCAGACCCTTGGTCCATCTAGCTCAGTATTGTCTTCACAGACTTAGCTTTTCTAAGGTTGCAGGCAGGAAACTCTCTCAGCCTGATCCTGGAGATGCTGCCAGGGAGGGAACTTGGAACCTTCTGCATGCAAGCACACAGGTCGTCTTCCCAGAACGGCCCCATCCCCTAAAGGAAATATCTACCAGTGCTCATATGACTCCCATTCAAATGCAAGCCAGGGTGGACCCTGCTTAGCAAAGAGGACAAGTCATGCTTGCCACCACAAGATTATTCAACAGAAGGCCAGTTCATACCATTGACATTAAGGTGGGAGAAGCCTCTTACCCTCATTCGGGAGCTCTGCACACTCCCGATATTTTATTGTGTTTCAGTGGAAAACAAGGTCGGAGGCGGTGAGCTTGATCAACGGTTAAGCCCCAACTGGGCGGGACAAGCACCGATTTCCACCCCCAGCTGCTGAACAAGGTAGGCAGGGAAATCAGCCTACCCATCTGGGGCTTGACTGGCCATCAACCTCCCCATCTCCAACCTTGTTTTTATCTAACGCATGCCTGAGAATTGGGAACATGCCCAGCTCCCAAATTAGGGAGGAGGCTTCTCCTGCCCTCAAGTCGATCCATGTGACCTGCCTTCGAATCCTTATTTGTCCCAAGCAACTCTGTTGACTGGGGATAGAGAGCAGCCCAACCTCAGCAGACAGAGCGGACTGGCAGCAGTTGATCTTTGCTGCCCAACAACAACAACAACAAACACCACCCACTCTCTCCACAATGTCCCTCATGGAGGCTGGTAATTTTGACATGTGTCCATCACCTGGCTGCTATTTGGGGTGGGGGTGGCTAGCAGATCCAAAGATGAGTCAAGTCCTGGTCAACGGTGAAAGCATCTACACCTTGCTAGCTGAACACCTGGCTGAATGGGTAAGCGGGCCATAAATGGCAAAACTTGCCAGACGATCAGCTGCAGCACAACCAAGTTTCAAAACCCCTGCTAACTTGGCAAAGAGGCGCCTTTTAATGTGGTGATTCTCTTTATTTAGAAGGGGCAGAGTAACTGGTGTCTATCTTGTTTCTTTTTAGATTGTGAGCCCTTTGGGGACAAGGAGCCATCTTTCTTGTTTGTTTGTTTATTTCTCCGGGTAAACCGCCCTGAGCCATTTTTGGAAGGGCGGTATAGAAATCGAATGAATGAATGAATGAATGAAGAAAAACCGCCCCCCAGGCTTCACACGCACAAGCTTTCTCACCATCTATGGCTGCAGAAGGATGTCTTTCCAACAGCCATTGATTTCAATGGGATTTAATTATACGTAATGGCTATTAGACAGTGGCCAAAGTGTTGTGGCACTTCAAAGGCTCATAAATAATGGACGGCATGTCTAAAGCACCTTGTAAAGTGTCCAGAGCATTTCACACAGGCCACCTCACAACGACCTTGCCGGTAGGCCTCTGTTAATAGCTCCAGATTGCACAGGGCAGTGGCTTACCTAAGGTCACTTAGGACATTCCAGGCTGAGATGAGGCTTGAAGTTAGGATTTTCTGCACCACTGCATGCTAAGAACGCAAGAAGCAGAGCCTGTCCCAATCAGACCAAAGGCCATCTGACAGTCCATCGTTTTGTCAGCAAAACTGGTTAGCTCTGGGAAACTTACAAGAAAGCAGTAGCCTTTCTCTAGCATCTGATAGGCAGACAGAGTACTTCTGGGCTTGGAGGCTCCACTTAGAAGATATAGATATAGGAGAGGAGAGCTGGACATGTGGTAGCAAGCATGACTTGTCCCCTTAGCTAAGCAGGGTCCACCCTGGTTGCATATGAATGGGAGACTAGAAGTGCAAGCACTGGAAGATATTCCCCTTAAAGGATGGAGCCAATCTGGGAAGAGCATCTAGGTTTCAAGTTCCCTCCCTGGCAGCATCTCCAAGATAGGGTTGAGAAAGACTCCTGCCTGCAGCCTTGGAGAAGCCGCTGCCAATCTGTGAAGACAATACTGAGCTGGATAGACCAATGGTTTGACTCAGTATATGGCAGCTTCCTATGTTCTAGATATAGATATATTGGTTCACATGTTATTTTAGATATTACAGGTTTTTCTTATCGTATTCTTCAGTTATTTTTGATTATACTACTATTCTATGTTGTATTATCTTATCTGGAGTAAAAGGAGGGAAAATTGGGGGGTGGGGGAGAGAGAAAGAACCATGTACATGGCCCTGAGCTCCCTGTAGGGAAGGTGGGGGAAACAGGTGATAAAGCACCCCTCTAACTGCATGTATATCGCCCACCTGCTGGTAGAGAATCTGCTTTGCATGCAGGAGTCTCCAGGTTCAAGCCCTGGCAGTATCTCTAGGGAAGGCTAGGAAAGACTCCTGTTTGAAACTGCGGAGAGCTGCCTGCTGCCAGCCAGTGTAGGCAGTACTGAGCTAGATGGACCAACGGCCTGACTCAGTGAGCCCTTTCTCACGATCACGTGAAAGGGCTTGAGGGCGGGCCGTGGGGAAGGCAGCAGACGTTCGCCATCCCTGCGGACGATCTGGCTGCCTGGTCTAGGTGGGCCAGGGCATACGGATCGCAGGCCCGGTCAGTCCGCTGCCACCCTAGGCAGCACAGAGGTGTGAGGGTCGGGATGCGTGGTTCCGGCGGCTGGAAACCCCACAATGCACCTTGAGAGCGCGCAGTGCATTGTGGGGATTCCCCCCCCCCAAGCTCCTGTGGGAGCAGGAGGCGCTCACACACGTGCAGTTAGCCCGAGTTAGGGGTGCACTCGCACCCTTAACCTCAACTAACCGGAGTGCTCCCTGGGCAGTTTTGCCATCGTGACATTGGCAGGAGCTGCTCAGCTCCCGCTGGTTCTCATGGGCAGCCAAGCCCCAAGCTTAGCAGCCCGAGCCTGGTCTTGGATGCACGTGAGAACAGGCTCAGTAAAAGGCAGCTTCCGATGTCCCTATGCCTCCTCCATCGTGGAACAAAACACACATAAGATCTACAAGCAACCTTCCATTCTGGACTGAAACTTGCTTAGCTCCAAGGAAGGTTGCTTCATTAGGTGCCTTCCAGCGGCGGAGCGGGACCGCCGGCGGCCTGTGTGCGGCCACCACCGCGGCCCCGCTGACCCCACCCCCATGTCTGACCCCGCCCCCATGTCTGATGTCAGACGCTGGGGCTAGCCATGCCCCCACGTCTGACGTCAGATGCGGGGGCGTGGTCTGGAGCCTTGAGGCTCCGTTCGGCCCAGAGAGAGAGTTTAACTGCCAAAGGGGCCGCGCAGCCCCTTCAGGAGCTACTTAGCGCAACCAGGAGCAGCTCTTCCCTGCCTTTGCAGGGAAGAGCCGCTCCTGGCTGGTGCTGCGAACACAGCGCCAGCTTTTATTTAGCTCCCGAAGGGGCCCCGCAGCCCCCGCTCGGGAGCTAAACTAGCCTCCCCGCATCGGACGTCAGACGCGGTGGGCGTGTCGGGGCTGCTCTCACGGCCCCTGATTTGTCGGCGGCCCGGGTTCTTTGAACCCGTTGGCCCAATAGTGGCTCCGGCCTTGGTGCCGTCAAGATCTGCCCCAGGGCTGTCCAAATAAGGATTTCATGGGTCTTCTTGGGCAATCCCCACTGGTACTATATTGGGCAGCAACGATTTAGGAAGATGCTGAAAGGCACCATCTCATATTGCACAGGAGATGACAAGGGTAAACCCCTCCTGTATTCTACCAAAGACAACCACAGGGCTCTGTGGGCGCCAGGAGTTGACACCAACTCAACGGCACACTTTACCTTAACCTACAGTTTATCCCACTAGTAACCACCATGCCATGGTCTAACTCTGCCCAACAGCATCAGCAGCTTAGAATATGATGAATATTGGATATTTATATGCCACTTTTCAACAACAGTTCCCAAAGCAGCTTACATGGATATAAATATCTATTTGGGCTCCCTGTCCCCAAAGGGCTCACAATCTTAAAAAAAGCAACTTAAGATAGACACCAGCAACAGCCACTGGAGGGATGCTGTGCTGGGGATGGATAGGGCCAGTTGCTCTCCCCCTGCTCCCTGAAGAGAATCAGCACTTTAAAAAGGTGCCTTTTGGCTCAGTTAGCAGGAGATTGTCCTGCAAGTCCTCACCCCATTTCCAGCATCCATGGAGGAAAGGAATATTAGAATAGCTTCCTGCTCTAGTGAATGACCCTTTGCTCTTTATAATCCTAGTGAATGGTTATATTCATTCAATTTGCAGTTGTCTGAGGCAGGTTGCTGCCTTGTGCTCGAAACACAGCCTTGCTTGGCGATACCTCTTAATCATAAACAAATAAATTTGACTAGCAGATATAACTGGAAGGGAGAGGAACCCAAAAGAAACTTCCTCTAGAGCTCCAGGCTGGAGACTGACAGAAGCCCTATTCACACATCAGGACTGTTCACACAACCGAAAAATGGGTAAGATAAACACCCAACCCAGCTTTGGGAACTGTATGCGCTCCCAGTTTTCAATTGTATGTGAGCAAACAACTAGGTCGGAGGGGAGGGAAGTGATCATGCATGAGAGAGGAGCAGGGGCGGATGATGCCAACCCCTCCAGCATTTTAACAATTAACAATTTCCCCCCCATCATTAAAACGAATATGACAAATATTTATATACCGCTTTTCAACAAAAGCTCCCAAAGCGGTTTATATAGATATAAATAAATAAGTAAAATGACTCTCTGTCCCCAAAGGGCTCACAATCTAAAAAAGAAACATAAGAGAGACACCAGCTACAGACACTGAAGGGATGCTGAGTTGGGCATGGATAGGGCCAGTTGCTCTCCTCCTGCTCAATAAAGAGAATCACCACTTTTAAAAGGTGTCTCTTTGCTCAGTTGGCAGGGGAGTTTTTATTCGCCTTTTTTCATGTTATAACAAACATAATTAAAACGAATCTCCTTCCCTGTTTGATCTATGTAATGGCGCAGCGGGGAAGTAACTTCCCTAGGGAGCAAGAGGTTGCCATTTCAAATCCCCGCTAGTATTTTCTCCAGACTATGGGAAACTCCTGTATCAGGCAGCAATGATATAGGAAGATGCTGAAAGGCATCATCTCGTACTGCACTGGAGATGGAAATGGTCAACCCCTCCTGTATTCTACCAAAAGATAACCACAGGGCTCTGTGGGCGCCAGGAGTCGACACCGACTCGACGGCACAACTTTACCTTATTCATTCCTAAAAACTACTTTAGCACTTTCTTAAACTCTTCTGCCAGTTTACCTGGCATAAGGAAAATCCCACATTTTCCCTTCAAAAATTACAATTTCCAATCGGGGGGAGGCATTAATTTTCCAGGTATCCTACAATATCATAGAAGGTACTAGCTTAGTCAGGCCTTTACATTAAAACAATTTAAAAATAAATTCTTTAATGTGTCCTTTTAATTTCAATGGGACTACTTTGAGTAATTTTCCTCAGTATGTCAGCCATTCATTCATTCATTCATTCGTTATGCAGCATCCAAACTAAGTCAGTCCTACCTAAGTCCCTTTGGAATTAATGGAACTTAAGTTAGTCATGACTAACCTGTCTCATTGGTTTCAGTGGTGCTTAGCCATGACTCACTTGGCCTGGATGCTGCTGAATATATTATTAATTATTATTGTTGTTGTTATTGCTATTGTTATTAAGATTAACTAGCTGGGAAACTTTTTTCCTTTGTTTAGGGTCTATGAGCTGCAAACAAAATTCTTGTATCCTTTGGCTCACTGTCAGATGGCCAACCCACTCACTGGACTCCTGTGACCTACTGGTAGATCTTACCTTACCATTTGGGAATCATTCCTTCTAACACTGTGCTTTCCAGCCACAATCCAACCCAGGGCTTGACAAATCCCAGGCGCCAGAGATTTTTTGACTAGGAAATTCAGAGATAAGAGTTATTTAATAAAATCTTTATTTGTCCCAGGAGCTTATTCCCTAAGCATGCTACTTGTAAAGGGGGTAAAGAGACGCCCAGTTACTGTGGGCTCAATGTGTGTCACTAAGTCTGGCATTTTGTCAAGGGTCCATTGTCTGGCTGCTAAATTTTTGGGTTGGCTCCAAGATCCAAAGAAAATCTGTGAAGGCCTGAAAAGCAGCCAGACAACAACACTGCCAATGGCAGTGGGGAAAGGGGCAATTCGACCAAGCCGGGGCAATTCCACCAAGCCCCCTCCTGTTAGGATTCTCGCTGCCATTCATGCCAGCTGTCTCTGGAAGCAGCCCCAATTCTCTGACCCAGACTCTGTCACCTGCTTTGACCCCTGGACCTAGTATGGGGGGGGGCATTGCTTTTGCACAGGGAAATTCTTTGGCCTACTGCTGAGGTCAGCTCATCCATCATTGTAACTTCATTCTATCAGGTCTGCAAAGCACCTTTTGCTTTGCAAACCCCTCTGAGAAACCCCTTATTAAACCTCCTTTTGTTGAAAAGACGTATACAAATATTCTAAATAAATAAACTTCCAACCCAATTTATTTCAATGGGCTTAAGTGTGTAACTTAAGTGTATAAGTGTGGGCTGGATTGGAATTTGTAACCATTGTCCACAGTTAGCTTGGCTACCTCTTTGTAGTCTCATGGCCCTGTATATTCTTTATCTCTTCCATTCAAATCAATGAAGCTTGGCTAGATCACACCCTAAGTAAGGGGTTAGGAACATAGGAAGCTGCCATATACTGAGTCAGACCATTGGTCCATCTAGCTCAGTATTGTCTACACAGTCTGGCAGCGGCTTCTCCAAGGTTGCAGTCAGGAGTCTCTCTCAGCCCTATCTTGGAGATGCTGCCAGGGAAGGAACTTGGAACTTAGATGCTCTTCCCAGTGCAGCTCCAACCCCTGAGGGGAATCCCTTACAGTGCTCGCACTTCTAGTCTCCCATTCATATGCAACCAGGGCGGACCCTGCTTAGCTAAGGAGACATCATGCTTGCAACCACAAGACCAGCTCTCCTCCCAACCCTCAGATGCTGTTGGACTACAACTGCCATCATCCCCTTCAGTCATGTTTGGGAATGATGGGAGTTTTAAGACAACATAATCTGGGACCCATACTGGGAACCCCTGCTCTTAGATATCCATAGGTCAGAAGCAATATTTATTTATTTATTTATTTATTAGATTTATATACTGCTCTTCCAAAAATGGCTCAGGGCCATTTTCAGGGCTGAAACATTGAAATTATCCCATGATGATACCCCAGAGGATAGCGCCTTCTTTGTTTGATAAGCAAGAGGCATGTATGAGGGATACTGTGTATTGAATTCTATGGTTGTATGTTTAAAAGCACAATGGCCTACTGGGGCCAGGAAGACATCTATCCTCTCCAACCAAGATGTTGTAGGATTTCCCCCCTCGCTACAATGGCATCAACAATGGCCACGGCTTGAGAAGAGATACTAGGCATGGGGCTGGATCACGAGGTACCCTAATCCAGGGGTCCCCAATTTTGGGTGCCCAGATGTTGTTGGACCATATCTCTCTATGGCAGGGCTGCTCAACTTCGGCCCTCCTGCAGATGCTGACCTACAGTTCCCATAATCCCTGGCTATTGGCCACTATGGCTGGGGATTATGGGAGTTGTAGTCCAAAAACAGCTGGGGGGCCCCTAAATTGAGCAGGCCTGCTCTATGGCCATTGTGGCTGGGGATGATGGAGTTGCAGTCCAACAACATTTGGGGACCTGAGGTTGGGAACCCCTACTCTAATCTATTGGAGATGTGAAAGCATGCATAAGATGGTCTCTGCCATTAGCCAGGAGGCTGCTGGGAGGTGGCACTTCCTTCCTCCCAGGCAGAACACCATGTCAAGGGAGAGATCAGCCTGGCCATCTCCAGCCCAAGAAGAAGCAGCTGCAGAGAGCCTGCTTCCACCCTCCCTGCCACAAATAACTCTGCTCTGACTGCCCAGGGACTAGAAGACCAAAAGGAAGCAAAGGTTGGCCTCTGTTATGTAGTTGAGGGATGGGGCTGTAGCTCAGTGGTAGAGCATCTACTTTACATGCAGAAGGTCCCAGGTTCACTCCCTGACATCTCCTGGTCGGAGATGGGAAGGACTTCTACCTGAAACCTTGGAGAGCTGCTGCCAGACAACGTAGGCAATACTGAGCTAGATGGACCAATGATCTGACTCGGTATAAGTCAAGTCCCCGCAATCTGCCCTAGGCATCATTTTGAACAAAAGCAAGTCCTCAGAATAAATAAATATAACCTATATGCAGTGGGGAAGAAAGAGCATGCCTCCCTTCTCCTGACGGGTCTCCAACGTCACTGGACACCCCCACACGGAGGGATAACATTTGAGTAGTGCACACGTAAAATCCCGTGCGTAGGCCCAATTCATGTAGTTGATAGTCCAGATAAATCCAGGGATCACCCATGTGATTTGGATCAATGTGTGTTGCATTTTACACACACACACACACACACACACACACACACACACACAATGCCCATGTGCAGGCATTCAGTGCTGTCAGAGGTGGGGAAGATGAACTAAGAGGTCAGGGAAAGAAGATGAGCTCTCACTCCCTACCACACTTAGAGGAGCAATTGGGTATTGTCTGATCCTATGATGAATGGACACTAAAGTGCTAAAGAACTTTCTTTCTGAGTGCTTTATTGAGTAGATAATAGTTTCACAATCAGGTCCGGTTTACAGAAGCAGCAGAATGAGGTGGTCGAATCCTGAAGTAGCAGAGTGTCCTGCACCTCTTCAGATTTCAAAGGTGTGTCACGTTTTTGAAAGTTCCCCCCTATATACACTTGCTTGAAAGCTAAATCCATGATATAAGTACTGGCATTCAAAAATGTGATCCCACACCTACGGTCTGAAATTGTCCATTCAACTTTGCCATCTCAGAATTTTACCACCAAGTCTAATGGGAGGACCAATGGTCTGACTCGGTATAAGGCAGCTTCCTGTGTTCTATGTTCTAGAAGGCAGCCTCCTGTGTTCCTGTTCTGTGGCATGTATGTACCTACCGGGCCTCAGGGTCTTGGGACCATTTTCAGCTTGTTAAAGTCCAATCTGAACTTGGGTGGTTTCTGCACACCCACAATTTACATCTCATGATCAGGGGTGAAGAAACCCTGGCTCAGTTTATCAGCCAGACAAAATGTTTTATCCGTCAAGCCATGTTGGTACATTGCTCATCAGGACTTTTTTCACTCGTCAGGCAGCATTTTTCAGTCATCACTGACTAGTAGACTAGTGGATTTCTGCAGCCCTGCTCATGATGACTTCAGAAGTTTTTCTAATGTATGTTGGAGCAAAGATATGGAAAGTTGCATTACAGAGCAGTCCAAGTGGCCAAAGCAAGGCTGTGTTCTAACCTATGGACTAATCTGCTTGAAACAGCCTCCGGGACCTGCTGGTGAACTTCTCAGAAGCATGTGATTGGCTGTTATGGAAAACAAGATCCTAGGCCAAATGAACAGATCAAACTTTATTTTGGTCATCAACCAGCAAAAAATAAAATACACCAGTGCCTATTTACATACTTGTGACAACTGTTCCAAACAGAATGGTTAATTGGTCTGACCCAGAAGGGATCTTCTTTTACTTTTAAATTTTGAGGAGATGGAAGATTCTGCTTCAGAACAAGATACTGAGTCCATGTGACCTTTGGGTCAATCTGCTCTCAACTATTTCGGATCAAAATGTATTTAGGGGAGCAAAACATAATAAAATCCAAAGAGCAGAGAATGGTCTTGATTGGGACTCTCTCTTGCTATGGCTGGACATGGAGGACAAAGGGTCTTAGCTACTGGATCTGGGCATCACCAGGAAGGGTACCACACACATATTCCCAAGAGAATCTGTCCTTTCTCTCTATTTCTGCAACATGTGTACACCCTGTTACTTCAATATAGCAATTTTTAATTGGATGGGTGATACGCCGATTTTTCAGAGGATGGGATATACTCATACTTGAGTCTTGATTTTATGGGATCAAATATCAGTGTACTGGAAGGCAGGTCTGGGGGAAATAACAATGGACCAAATGTAGTGGTGAAGGAGAAGAAGGAGGAGAAGAGGAGAAGGAGAAAAGGAGAAGGAGAGAAGAAAAGAAGGGGAGAAGGAGAAGATGTTCCAGGATTCTCTGCTCATGGGGAAGTATATTTGGCTATTGAGAATTGGTTTAATGGCTAGCACTGTTGTGAGCCTAGAAAGATGACCTGAATTCTAAATGTGCAGCTATCTTTTATTTTCCATTCTCACACTCACTCACTCACTCACACACAATGGTATCTGGCCGTTTCTGCTAGGGTGCCAAGTGGTAAACACACACACACACACACACACACACACACACACTTGGGCCTTCAGCTGCAGCAGAAGCTGCAGAAGCCACCAGGCGAAGCTCTTCAGACCACAGATGGCTGCAGAACCAGCTGCTGTAAAAGACACAACTACAGGAGCCGGCTGAAGAGTTGGCCCCTGCCCACCACCTGCTCAGTCCATGCACGAAAGAAACCAGCCAAACAAACTGCGAAAGGAAAAGTCAAGTTCATCTGCACACAAAACGACCAGGATACCCCCCACCTTCCCCTCCCAACCCCCCTGTGTTTCTGCCCCCCACTCTCTGGACACACAGATGCCTATGTGTGTGTGTATACTCCTGCATGTACACCTCTAAGCTTAGGCCCTAATCCCAAGCTCCAGGCAACAATGAGACACAGCCACCCTGCGTCCACTTGGAAGAAGATCGGGATAAGATCCATCCACCAAACAAAAATAAACATAAAACAGAAGCATCCTTGCTGGACCGTGAGACCCCTTTCAGCCCACTCGGCATGATTCTAAAGGTCACAGGCGAAGCAGCTTTGTTTTCTTTTAAGAGGCACAGGCAGCATTTGCCTCGATGGTTTAATCATAATTGACCAGGGAAGCCGTTTCCTCTTCCCATCCCTTCTGCCTGCCTGCAGAGGAGACAAGGGGGCGGGGAACAGAAAGCAGCGAGTGTGTCTCAGGCTGGTGGTTGCTGAGGCTGCTGCTGCTTTCAGTCCTGAGTTCAGTCAGTGGGGAGGAGGAGAGCGGTGGGGGGGGGGGGAGTGAAGGAGACTAATAAACCAGCACCATTGTCATGCAGAGGTTGCCTCTGCCTCCTCCTCCCCCCCCCTCCATAACACAGCCCTTCAGGTACAACCACCCGCTCCCAGCAACACCATCTTTGCTCCCCTTCTGGCTGCCAAGCGGTGGGCTGGGGCGGCTAATCCAGATGGCGACCAAAGGCTAACCAAGAGGCGAAGGATGGGCAGCCGGGTGGGGCTGGGGGGGTGCCCATCAGGTTGGGGAAAGGGGCAGAAGAGAAACGCCCCCTCCCTCAGTGAGCCCATTGTGGCGTGTGGAAGGCAGGCAGGGTGGAGGGTGTGTGTGTGTGTGTGTGTGTGTAAAAGAGAGTCGCCCTCCCTGCCTCCCTCCCTCTCGGGATTTGCAATGGCTCTATCATCACGCCCCTGGAGAGGCGAGCAAAAGGACGAAGCGGCGGCTACACAACCCCCTACGGCGGGTGGTGGTGGGGAGATAAACAAAAAACAACACGAAATGAAAGGGCCGGGCCCAACCCGAGGCGGGATGAGCGGGATCGAAGCCCTTGCCCCCTGGACACCCGCCGGCGCCCCCCAGGCCCTCCCCTCCCCTCGGTACTCACCCTGGCCGGCCAGTGCGGGTAGCCCTTCATCTTGGCGAATACCAAATCCCCGGCTTTATATTCTCGAGGCCTCGGACGAGCCATCGGCTTCTGCCCGCCTCCCCTCCCCGTCGCCGAGTCCGACGCAACCCCCACCACCGCTCCCGGGCCTTGCCCGACCCTCCAAGCTCTGGGGAGGGGGGAAGGAGATGCGCTCGGCCGGCCGCCCCCTCCCTCTTCGCCTCTGCCCAGCGAGCGGGTGGGGAGGCGCGGATGTGGGCCCTGGGCAAGGCGGCGGCGGCGGCGGCGAGGAGGAGAAGGCGAAGGAGGAGAGGGGAAGCTAGCTGGGCTGTGTGTGCGCGCGTGTGAGAGAGGAGTGTGTGTGTGTGTGTGCGTGTGCAAAGCGGGGGAGGGGAGGCCCTGGACCCCGCACCGCCACCGCCACCACCAGCCCCCAAGAACCAAGGGATCCAGCCGCCTTGCGGGACTCCTTGGCTAGGAAAGGCTCCCCCCGCCGCGCGTTTCTTTCTTTTTTCTTTCTTTCTCCCCCCCTCCCCCGAAAGTGTGTGTGTGTGTGTGTGTGTGTGTAGGGGGAGGCGGAGATCCCCCTCCCCCAACCTCTGGCTTGGTAACAATGTTGCCAGAGGAAAAAATGTAGCCAGCCGCCGCCGCCTCCCGCCGCGCTGAGCGAGCTACATTGCGCTTCCCATCTTCGGCACAGGCGCTGCAGCGGCGAGCGGCGGCGGGAGAAATATGGAGCCTTCTCCTCTTCCAAATTTAATCCTCGGGCAGCGACCGAAAACAGGATCTCTCTCTCTCTCTCTCGCTCTCTCTCTCTCTCTCTGCCGACTTTGCCTTCCTGTTATTTTCTAGGTACACAGATCGGTTTCTATGAAAACAGAAAGGGCACTTAGAGAGCGTCTTAGAAAGGAAGCTGTTTTCCCTGCTATATACACACTGCTCGCTCGCTCTTGGACACACGCACACAGCTGGGCACAGAGGCAGGGTGAGCGAGAGTCCCTTGATTCATCATATTTATTGTCTATTCCACTAGGAGGGAGCAGGAGAGTCATCAATTGCAGCCAAGGTTGAATCCTGCCCATTTTTCACCGGCAAATGTCCTGCCCCCTTCATTCCTGCTTAGATGCACAAAGCAAACCCTCTGGTTTAATGTGGGTTTTGCTCTGTGGCAAACGCCCACCAGGATATTGACCAGGGTGGCTTAGTGTCTGCGGTTGGGTGCCCTAGATGTATCAGGATGCACATGTAATCAATCTGGAATTCAAAAAGTCTGCAGGGGCAGGCCACACTGGATTCCTGGATGTTTCTTGCGTTCTGTGGCAGGCCTGAGGCTGCTCTGCTGCTGCTTCAGAAACTTTGTTAGGCGGAGGGGATGGAAATGCAATAAACACACAAGCAAACCAGCCAGAATGCTCAGGCCTGTGCAGGGTTTCATCCTTGTGCTCAGTTGCGAGGTGCGAGAAAAGAAGGATGTGAAGCCATGATCAGAAACCAATTTTCCTGGAAAGCCATGTCGAGAGTGAATAAGAAATAACACACACACAATTGTCCAGCTGACAAGTTCTGTGACAGCACTTTCTCCATGGTTTCTCTTTTGTCTCTAGTTAGTAACTAGAAGAGACAGGCAGAATGCCGGGGTGGGGTGAGGGGTAGATTTAGCCATGGGCCTCCAGGTGCCAATCTCTGCTTGAGGCAGGAAAATAAAATGTATGTGTGTGCATTCAGTGGTTTTAATTGTTGTTGTTGTTGCTACTGTTTTTCTTCGTCGTCATCATCATCATATTATTATTATTATATTAATATATTAATTATATTATTATTATTATTATTATTATTATTATTATTATTATTAACAACATTTATATCCCGCTCTTCCTCCAAGGAGCCCATACTTAAGTTTCTCCTCACAACAACCCTGTGAAGTAGGTTAGGCCGAGAGAGAAGTGACTGGCCCAGAGTCACCCAGCAAGTATCATGGCTGAATGAGGATTTGAACTCGGGTCTCCCTGGTCCTAGTCCAGCACTCTAACCACTCCACATATTTTAAAATGCAAAAAAAAAAAAAAAAAAAGATTCTAGAGACACCCTTCACTCACTATATCACTATAGGCTCATAGGAACATAGGAAGCTGCCTTTTATTTATTTATTTAGCAAGTTTATTGACTGCCTGACTTCATTAGACTCGAGGTGGTTTACATAAAGTAAAACAACAATGAAGCCAAGAGAAGAAGGGGGGAGGGGGGAAAAGAACCCCCCCATGTTGAAAATTAAAAGCCTGGCAAAATAGCTTCTTAAAGGACAGAAGAGAGGGGGCATTGTGAATCTCAGGAGGCAGAGTGTTCCATAAGGAGGGGGCTGCAACAGAGAAGACCCTCCCACGAGCCCGGGCCCCACATACCTCCCCTGGGCTTGGAACTCTGAGAAGGCCCACCTGAGATGACCTCACAGGGCAGGTCAAAGTTGGACGGAAGAGGCGGTTATACCAAGTCAGAGCACTCTGGTCCATCCAGCACTAATAATCTATACTGACTGGCAGCAGCTCATCCAAGATTTCAGAAAAAGGTCTTTCTTAGCCCTACCTGGAGATGCTGCCAGGGATTGAACCTGGGACCTTCTGCATGCAAAGCAGATGCTCTGCCACTGAGCTATGGGCCTATCCTTAAGTAAACACAGGGACAACAACTGGTCAGAAAACAGGGACCATACCTGATAAACAGGAACACTTTTATATTACTTCCATCACATTCACTCCTATGGCTGCATTCACTGCTATAGACCATAGGGAGCTGCTTTATACAGAATCGGACCATTGGTCTATCTAGCTCTGTACTGTCCACACAGACTAGCAGCAGCTCTCCAAGGTTGCAGGCAGGAGTCTCCCACCCACCCCCCAGCCCTACCTGGAGATAACCTTAAGTGGCACAGTGGGGAAATGCTTGACTAACAAGCAGAAGGTTGTCGGTTCAAATCCCCGCTGGTACTATATCGGGCAGCAGTGATATAGGAAGATGCTGAAAGGCATCATCTCACACTGTGCGGGAGGAGGCAATGGTAAACCCCATTCTACCCAAGAAAACCACATGGCTCTGTCCTTTACCTGGAGATGCTTCCAGGGATTGAACCTGGGACTCTCTGCATGCAAAGCAGATGCTCTACCACTGAGTTACAGGGCAAAGAAGCACCTTTCATTCAAAGTGGTTATTCTCTTTATATGTAGCAGGAGGAGAGCAAATGACTCTATCCAGCCCCAGCAGAACACTTCTCCAATGACAGTTGCTGGGATCAACCCGGCATTGATTTTTAGACTGTGAACCCTTTGGCGATCGGGGACCCATCCTTTTCTTAATTGCTCTCTTTCTGTGAGTGAGTTCACATAACCACACGTGTCTGTTCTTAGTTACAAAGCAGATGCAATGCAAGAGGAACTGAAGGTCAAGGGAAGTGTGTGTTCCTATGGTGACTGAACCTGCTTAAGTTCAGTTCCCAATCCTGGCTATCCTCTTCCTCCTTAGATTTTACCAACTTTGAAAATCCTGGTTTCATGTGGGTGCAGAAAGTCAGCAAAATCTAAGTTCATGAGGGAAAAAATGTTTTGACCTTTAAAAGTTTGTTTGTTTGTTTGTTTAACACACTTCTAAACCGCCCAAAACTCAAGTCTCTGGGTGGTTTACAACAACCAACAAAAAGCTAAAACTTTAGTTAAAATAAATCACACACAAAAAAAAAACTTAAAACAGTCGTTAAAAAAAATGACATAGTAAAAGTTAAAACATTACAACAATTTAAATTTTTAAAACAACATTTTAAAATGATGCTAAAACTGTTAAAACAATATTTAATTAAAAGCCTGGGTGAATAGGTGCATCTTTAAAGACTTTTAAAAAGTTGCCAGAGATGGGGAAGCTCTTATTTCAGCAGGGAGTGCATTCCAAAGCTCTGGGGCAGCAGCAGAGAAGGCCCATCCCCGAGTAGCCACCAAATGAGCTGGTGTCAACTGCAGATGGACCTCTCCTGATTATCTCAATGGGTGGTGGGGTTCATAACGGAGAAGACGTTCTCCTAAATACCAAGGGCCCAAGCCGATAAGGGCTTTATAGGTTATAAACAGCACCTTGTATTTTGCCTGGAAACTTATTGGCAGTCAGTGTAGATCTTTCAATACAGGAGTAATATGGTCTCTCCAAGATGACCCAGAGACCAACCTGGCTGCCGCATTCTGAACCAGCTGTAGTTTCCGGACTACACACAAGGGCAGCCCCAAATAGAGCATGTTACAGTAATCCAGTCTGGAGGTTACTAGCATATGTACCACTGTTCTGAGGTTGTTTATCTCAAGAAACGGATGCAGCTGGCATATCAGCCGAAGCTGATAGAAGGCACTTCTGGCCACTGCCTCAACCTGGAAGATCAGGGAGAGGCTTGGATATAGAAGCACCCCCAGACTGCGTACCTGTTCCTTCCAGGGAAGTGTGACCCCATCCAGAACAGGCAGATCAATCTAATCTCCAGAGTTTTGACCCTGCACAATGAGTACCTCTGTCTTATTTGGATTCAGTCTCAGTTTGTTATCCCTCATCCAGCCCATTACCTCCTCCAGACAGGCATTTAGAGAGGTTATGCCCCCTCCCGATTATGTTAACATGGAGAAGCAGATTTGAGTGTCATCAGCATACTGATAGCACCCTGCACCAAATCTCCTGATGATCTCTCCCATCCGTTTCATGTAGATGTTAAACAACTTCGGAGACAATACGGAGCCCTGAGGGACACCATACAAAAGTTCAGATTTGGAAGAACAACAGTCTCCAAGGGACACCATCTGGAATGTGCCCAAGAGGTAGAAGCAGAACCACTGTAAAGCAGTGCTTCTCACTCTCAACCCCCTCATATGCTCCAGAAGAATACTATGGTCTATAGTATAAAAAACTGCCGAGAGGTCCAAAAGGACCAACAGAGTCACACTTTCTCTGTCAATTCCCAATTGGAGACCATCCATCAGGCCGAACAAGGCAGTCTCTACTTCATAGCCCACCAAAAAGCCAGTTTGAAATTAGTCTAGATAATCAGTTTCCTCCAAGACTGTCTGGAGCTGGGAGGCCACCACCCTCTCAGTTACCTTGCCCAGCCATGGAAGGTTGGAAACAGGCCTATAGTTGCTCAACTCTGAGGGATCCAAGGCAGGCTTCTTCAAAAGTGGTCTAATAATTGCCTCCTTAAGACAAGGAGGCATCCTGCCTTACCTCAGAGATGCATTTATCATCTCTACTAGGCCTTCTACAACAACCCCACTGCCAGATAGTATAAGCCATGTCAGGCAAGGGTCAAGAGAACAGGTGGTGGGTCACACCATTCCAGTCAGCTTGTCCACATCCTCAGGAGTCACAAACTGGAAGTGATCCAACTTAACCACACAAGAGGAGTTGCTGGACACCTCCACATCAGACACCGGCATACCCCGGATTCCAATCTGGCTGCCACATCTTGTACTAACTGAAGTTTCCGAACTATATACAAAGGCAGCCCTACGTAGAGCACATAGTAGACAGTAATAAAAAAGAGTCAGCTACAGGACAGGTTTGGGGAGGGGTCTCTGCAAAATGCCCACCATTAGACCCCTCCTACTTGTATGGGCCCTGAAAGCGTTCCCTGCTGCCACCACCACACAAAAGCTGTAGGCACAGAGGTGGACTCACAGATCAGCCGTGATCCCCTCTGAGGGCCCTGGGTCTTCACCTGCTGCTCAGTGATGCTGGCCTTGAGAGGTGATAAAGATAATTTTTGCCCTCTCTCTCATAAGAGGAACTCAATCATCCAGACAAAACTGACTGGCACAGAATCAGGGCATACAAAAGCAAGTCCTTCTTCACGTAACATACAGTTAACTTGGAGAACTCACTGCCACAGGATGTGGTGATGACCACTGGTTTAGATTAGGCAGATTCAGGGAGGAGGAGGGCCACTGACTGCCTGATATTCACTAAACACAGGATTCTACTTTTGGCACACCCCAGCAAATATTACTACTGAGCCTGAACATCATGCACGGCAGTTGCTGCATGAGACTGGTGGGCCCAAATTGGGAACCCGCACAAATAGGATTTTCAGTGGTAAGGTGCTGCAGGAGCGGGCAGGGTCACAGTCCCTGTACTTTTTTCCCCCTCCAGGGTGTCAGCAGGACTCTGTTTCTCAAAACACAGATTTGTTATTTAAAGCTACACCTGCCATTTGTTTAACCCAATAATTAGTATAAAACAGCAGTCCCATTCTCTGATCTCTGTGTTTAGGGTAGACCCATTGAAATAATAGCACTTAAATTACAGAACAAGCCTATGCATGTCTCCTCAGAAGTAAGTCTCACTGAATTCAATGGGGCTTACTCCCAAGTAAGTGGGTACAGGATTGCATATCCTTGACTCCTTGTAACAGAATTACCAAATTATTACATCCATCTAAGTGGGGTGTATGGCCATGGGGGTGTGGCTGTTGGGTGGGTGCAGCTAGAGGGGGTGGATGTCAGAATGGGTGTGGCTATGGGAGCTGTCACAGAGAGCACTTGCACTTCTGAATCTGCGACCACACCACTGTGGATTTTCCTAGCCATGCCCCAGGTACTTGAAAAGAAAGAAAACATGTCACCAGAAGCCACAGATATGTGTTGTATGACAAATGCAGTGAGAGTTGACAGGAAGGATCCATACAATCTGGGATAGATTTATGACTCCATCCCCAATATGGTTTTCTTAATAAATACTGGATTTCTGTCACATGCCCAGTGGTGCATCCATCAAAATGCCCTCTGAAATAGCTGTTAATTACATTCTAGACTGGAGAGAGGAGAGGGGATTATAAGAAATATAAGGTAACTTCTTCTTCTTTTTGCATCAGTGAGCCTATAAAATATCAGGGGGTAGGAAGGAGTTAAGCGACCCACATTTTTCTGCTTTAGGTGGGTGGGTATAGGTATGGTAAGGTAAGGTAAAGTGTGCCACTGAGTCGATGTGGACTCCTGGCGCCCACAGAGCCCAGTGGTTTTCTTTGGTAGAATACAGGAGGGGTTGACCATTGCCTCCTCCCACGCAGTGTGAGATGATGCCTTTCAGCACCTTCCTATATTGCTGCTGCCCAATATAGTACCAGCAGCTATTTGAACCAGCAACCTTCTGCTCCTTAGTCAAGCATTTCCCCTCCGCATCACTTAAGGTGGGTATGGTAGACCCCTGCTAACTGAGCAAAGAGGCACTTTTTAAAAGTGGTGACTCTCTTATACTTAGCAGGGGGAGAGCAACTGGCCCTATCCAGCCCCAGCACAGCATCCCTCCAGTACTTCTTGATAGTATCTACCTTATGTCTGTTTTTACATTTTGAGTCCTTCTGGGAGAAGGAACCAACTTACTTACTTACTGCTTTCTTTATTTTTTAAATGTAAACCGCTTTGGAAACTTTTGTTGAAAAGTGGTCTATACATATGTGTAGTAGTAGTACTGTAGTTGCAACTGTTCAGTCCTTTTCTATTTGCTCAGGTTACACACGGGGCTTACTCATGTAAATGCACATACAATTGTCATTTGAATTTGTTTTTCAGGGGTGCCCCAAAGTAATGCAGCTCCTGTGCTGCAGGCATTATTGGTGAGGCATAGGTCAGGGCCATCATTAGTGGGTGGCCCATGGGGCACAGCCTCCTGTGAATTACTCAGAACTCTGAATTTCATCAGCCATCTCCCTCCTTCATGGCCGCGGCTTCTGGAATGCGGCCTCTGGGTAGATTAACCAATCAGACCTAGTGTGCATTATCACAGCCAGCCAAGGAAGGAAAGGGTACATGTATCCTATGGCAGTTCCCTTCAACATGAGCAGGATTACTGGATTGTGTCCAATAATAAAATTCATTAGTGAACAAGCACATGATCAAGAAACTCAGCATTTTTGCATCAGCTGGTTATTGGACATTCTGCAGCCTTGTGGCCACTTTACGTATATTCTAAAATTGTGATGCTTTGCTGTTGCCTGTGACTCACTTGTTTATCTCTTTGCTTACAATCTAATTAAGCAGACAAATCCTAGTCTTTCAAAAACGAATAATGCCAACTTTTGCAGAAGATAGTTCACAGGACCATCACAACAAAGATACCCAAAGTACATGGCACTATCGCAGCTTCAGACAGACAGACAGATAGACAGAGATATTTTAAAATATATTTTGTGGGCTTGCTGCAAGGCGTCTGTATAAAATATGTAGGTTGACTAGAATTATATCTATTAATATATTGCTGAGTGGATAGTCAAAGAGCCTCTGCAAACTCCGATTAGGGGGGAGGATTTTTTTTGGGGGGGGGGAATCAGGTGGCATGCCCAAAAATATGTTAGTTTTGGAGGAGAAACCTAGGCCTCACCTGCAGTTCTAGCTGAGGCTGCCCCTCCCTCCAAGAATTGCTACCTCAAAGAGACTGAGGAAGAGAGTGACGAGGGGGATATGATCCAGCTCCCACTGTTCCAACGGAGGTGGCCGCCTGCCTCCCCAAACTGCCACTCTGAGAAACAATCCTGCCCTGCAGGAAGCCGAGAAAAGGCTGAGGACCGGTAACATGAGGTGCCATGACCCAGTCCAAATGAGCTGCCCCCCTCCCCAAATGCTAACCCAGAGTGGCTGAGGCACCACTCTCTTGCCCCGAGGCGAGAAGGCAGGAGATGAAGACGAAGATGAAGAATATTTATACACTCTCTCTCCAGATAGGTAGGTAGATAGATAGATAAATAGATATAGAGATAGGTAGATAAATAGAGAGATAGAGAGATATACACACATACACAAAGGTAAAGCTAAAGTGTGCTGTCGGGTCACTGTTGACTCCTGGCGACCACAGAGCTCTGAGGTTTTCTTTGGTAGACTACAGGAGGGGTTTACCGTTGCCTCCTCCCGCGCAGCATGAGATGATGCCTTTCAGCACCTTCCTATATCGCTGCTGCCTGATATAGGTGCTTCCCATAGTCTGGGAAACATGCCATTGGGGATTCAAACTGGCAGCCTCTGGCTTGCTAGGCAAGTCATTTCCCCGCTGCGCCATTAAGTGGCTTGCATACACACACACACGTACATAAATCGGCTCGCTGTCCCCCAAAGGGCTCACAATCTAAGACGAGCCTGGTGAGAGGCCACATGCCAGGTCCGGCCCTTTGAGGAAGGTGGCCCCTCCCTCTGCCAACTGCCACCCTGACTGAGGTACCATCTTGCCCTGAGGGGAGGGGAGGCAGAAGAGCCTAGTGGGCCTGCCGCCTCAGGATGGCACCCAGCTCCTGCTGTTCCAGCGAGGCCACCCTTCCCTTCCGCCCAGAAGCGCTACCCCAAATTGGCTGAGGAAGCAGCTTGCCCTGAGGGGAGCGGAGGGGAAGCAGAAGAGCCTTGTACGATGCCACCACAGGACAGCTCCCACTCTTGCGGCTGAGGTGGCCCCTCCTGCCCTCCACTGCCACCACCAACTGCCACACTCTCTTGCCCTGCGGGGAGGAGAGCGGAGGTGAAAAAGTCTGCCACCTCAGGATGGCTGAGGAAAAGCCTTGCCCTGAAGGGAGAAGAGAGGAGGCAGAGCGGCCCAGTGAGGGGGCCCACTATCAGCTCCTGCTCTCCCAGCTGAGGAGCCCCCCTCTATCCCCCAAATGCCACACCACGGTGACCTTGCTGTGAGGGGAGGACGAGAGAAGGCAGAAGAGCCTGGTGAGGGGCCATCATCCAGCAAGGGCTGTTCCAGCTGAATTGGACCCCTTCCTCCCACAACTGCCAGCCCCGAGCGACGGAGGAGCCATCTTGCCCAGCCGGAGGGGAGCTGAGAGAAGGCAGAAGAGCCTAGCAGGTACGCTGACTGGACAAGAGGGCCACATACGAAGAGCTTACATTTGAAAACTTGTCTTTGTTTCTGCTGCTTGTGTGTGTAATCATGTACATTTCTGTACATTATTTCTCTCATTGTTTCCTTATTTATGTGTTGTTTTGCTTATGTTTACTGTTATTTTGCATCAGTTTACATTTTTAAATGTAAACCGCTTTGCCAAGTCCACCACCACCGAGAAATGCCTAAAGTAAATAAACAAGTGTAAGCATACCCTTGGGAAAGGGTGGAAAAACCATTTCCAGTTAAACAGGCCTTTAAGTCCATTAGCTCTTTTTGGACTGATGAGATTGCTGTGAATTTAGGTGCTGTAATTTTCACTCCCCGGGAGGCAGAGAAGGAGCAGTGAGGAGGCGTCTAATGATCACAAGCTTTTTCAGACAGCGACTTTACTGCGACTTTACTTTGGGAGGGTGGGTGTGCGCTCACATAGTGGCCAGATTTACCTCGAACTCCGCACGATATTTCAGAGGGTGCTTCACTCACGATTCGGGTTTCCCCCTCCATAGCCCAATTTATGTCCTAGGTTTAAAAAAAAAAAATCCTCTTTTTGTATTGGAGTATCCGTTTTGCCCTGAACTTGCAGTAAAGGCTTGTGGTAAATTTTGCTGTCTGAAAAGCATCTAGGAGCTGTAGAAATAGGACAGGTGAATGCTCCCATCAAACGTGGGTTGGTGGCTTCTAATCTCTTCCTGAACTCGTGTTGCTTATGGGAAAGGGACAAGGGTAGGTATGAGTTTCTGTGCTTTGGGAAAAGATATCTTTATTTTGCTGTACAGAGAAACAGGCCAAGGTATGCATAGTGTCTCTACTACCCTCTGGGACTCCTCAGTATGGCTCTGCAACAAAATGTTGCAGTATATCCCTGGTGTGCAAGTGTTACCTGAGCCTATGGCTGAGCATTGCGGGGGAAATGCAGAAGTTAGCAAAAAATACAGGAGTCCCTACTCTAACTTGGGTCTTCCTTCCTGTGAAGTGGGAAATGGATCAGAAGTGGAATAGGTTATATCTAATGGTGAATATTGTTGGTTTCTTGTGTGATGGTGTGTGCATGTGTGTGTGCATACAATGATCAGCAGGTTAACAGATTCAGTGCACAACTTCCCCCTCAGGACTGTTCATGCTCATATAATTGATTTTGACCAATAGCTTAAATGTGTCAAACCCTTTCCTCCTCAGAAACACAAACATGTGAAATGGATGGTGAGAAAATTAAAGAGTTTTAGTTTTGTTTCTGAGCCCCCGCTCCAGAAACAAAAGGAGTAGTGACTGTCTTGAGGGAGTATTCTTCAAGCTGAGAACTTCCCCGCTCGTCATGTTTAAATCCTCCTTCTTCACTCCTTGCCACTGAGTTCCACTAGCTGTGCCTACCTGGTTGTCTGTTAACTGCCCTCTGAGTCTGCAAACATTCCACTCTATTGAGATTCGTTACAGCAGTTGCTGGGGTGGGCTGGGTGGGGGGTAGTGTTGGACTGCTGAGATTTTTCCCTTCAGATTTTTGTGAAACTGCTGTATTTATGGGTTACCCCCAATCTTCTGGTACCTCCCTCATCAGCAGGTGCTCCAGTTATGTGTCCATAAGGATCATAAGATTTCCAACTCTTTGGGAAATAGATATAAGACTTGGTAGTGGTGATGGGGGGATGACCCCAAACAAGCCAGCTGCCTAACTAACTAACTAGCATGTTAGTTCATGGCAAACTGGGAAGAAAATCAAGGTAGTTTCAAGACCAACTTTATTTATTAGCAGGTTGCCTACTTTCTTTTTTTTTAAAGCAATACCCACATGCTTCCAGCAGAGGCCTCTGTCTACTAACAACTAATTCTTATTTGGATGGAGGCAAGGCCATTCTTCCGAGTCCCTTCTGCCAACTGCCTGTTAACATCAGCAATTTCCCAGGAGTCAAGAGTAAAATGCATTGCTTTATGAATGTGGATTTCTAATAACAGATGCTTTGAGGGGTGGTGGGGTGGCGGCGGCGGGGAATGGGAGAACCAAAACTCACAAGGCTCTCGATTCCTCCATCTTGTCTAGGGCTGCCAAATAGGACATATTTTGCCAGTTCAGGAGTTTTGGTTTGAGTTCAAAATCAGGTATTTTGTTGCATAAACTCAGTATTTTGAGTCCCTCCCCACCCCCACCATTGGTCACATAACCTGATCCACAACGAGTATCCCAAAAGCCACTCACAATCTGAAGAGCAACACAACAGAATACCAGCAACTGTCAAAGGGTGGGATGCCATACTGGGCTGAACTGGGATCCTCCCTCCCGCTAAATATAAGATAATCACCACTCTGAAAGGTCCCTATTTGCTCGGTTAGTAAGGACTGAGCTGTACATGTAATTTTTTTTAAAAAGTGTGAACATAAAAATCCTAAATGCAAAACGTGATTAAGGTGAAATTACATACCGTAGAGAAACATATGTCCACCAGGGAGGCAAGACTGGTTAGAACTCCCTGTGAAGGATGTGATCTCTGTAGGGATCAATGGTCACTCAAACCTGGTCTTCTGCGCTTGCACAGGAGGACCTTGAAAGAATTCTTTATCTCAGTTCAGGCGCATAAGTTGCAGGTAAGCAACCTGTTTTTCTGCAGCTTTTTGGCTAGTAATGTGTGAAATGGTCACAAAGCAAAGGACAGCAGAACTTCCTGCTAACCAGGAACTATTTTTCTATGGATGGACCTATTTCAGCATGCCTGAATCCATGTCTGGGCAAGAAAAGTTATCAAATCAACATCCAGCGCTGGTGTATTTACAACAAAATGACGACATACAAGC
The DNA here is from genome assembly GCF_027244095.1 of Hemicordylus capensis. NCBI lineage: Eukaryota > Metazoa > Chordata > Lepidosauria > Squamata > Cordylidae > Hemicordylus > Hemicordylus capensis. Next base: position 10,833,421 of record NC_069666.1, on the reverse strand, counting down.
ACAGAAGGATTTTGGTACTCTTGTGGTCTTTTTGGTTTTGGATCTGCCAGGGGGGAAAAGAAAGAAAGGCTCAAAACACACACTCCTTGAAGGTACAAAACAAACAGTTTTCTTTTGTCCGGGAGAGAAAGAAAAGCCTCTCTCTTTGTTCCCAGAATCAGAAGCAAAATCTCCACCTGGGAGTGAAGGTAGCTGTTGAAAAACAGGTGGGTATAGAGGCTTGAACTATAGACCCTTGTACACAGTTGTGTACATGTTAGACAAGAGCTTGAGAAATATGAACCAGCTGTTTGGCTAAGAGCACCTTTTTAGACTCCCACTAAGGGCTGAGCTGGCAGGGTAGGCTTTAAATAAAATAAGTAAAGTTGATTCACACAACCAACTAAAGGCAGTCAGGAGAATATGAAGCTTGCAGTAGACTGTCTGGTATGTTTCTTCATTGGTTGCTGGTCCATTTCTAGGCATAGCTAAAAAGGCTGCTGCTTACCTATAAAGCCCTCAGTGACTTGGGACCTAGGTGCAGGCAGTCCTCAAAAGGATGCCCTGAGTTAAGATAAATGGCACTTAAGACATTTGTAAACTGCCCCCTTGTTTAATCTTCACAACTATAGGTTGCTTCCCTCCCCGCCCCCGCCCCCCGGCTTTAAATTCTTTGGGTTGTTTCTCCTGTGTTTAGATTTAATTTCCTGAGGGGCTGTTAATTAATTGGTAGTAAATTGTAATGCTCATTCTGGTTGTTGACCTAAATAAAGATTCATGCATGCATGCATGTATGCACTCATTCATACATACAACACTTGCTGCAGAAAGGGAGGCTTTGTTAGATGGCCCCTAGTGAATGAGTTAGAGGCAATATGTGGCTTTCTAGATGTTGCTGAACTGCACCTCCCATCACCCTCGCCACAATCTTTTACAGCTGGGGATGTTGGGAGTTGTAGTTCAGCAACATCTGAAGAGCCACACATGCCTACTCCTGGGCTAGAGGAGGAGAGGGCGACAATGGTGGCTCAGATTCACTTTGTTACTGAGACTGGTACTCCTGGTGGCAGCTGCTGCTGTGGCTGCATCGGAGGCTGCAGAGACATTGACTGACTTGCCCCTCCAAGAGACTCTCTCAGGCCTGTAACCAGCCTCAAAAAATTTTTGGGGGGATTACAGAAGTCAGGGGAGGCAGGTTATAACATGTTCAGTGAAAACAGTCAGTGAGGCTGGGGAGGAAAGAATTTTTTTGGTGTGGCAGGGGCAGATACACACCATGCCACCAGCTGGCTACGGGCCTGCACTGCTGCTTCTGCTGCTCCTCCTTCTCCTGGCTGAGCTGCTGTGCTGTGACAGTGAGAGGGAGATAGCCTGGCCTGTTCTCAGCCCACTTACTGCTTCCTGCCCACCCTTTTTCCTTCCCTGTCTAACTGTTGCTCCGAAAGAGGAGGAGGAGGAGGAGGAGGAGGAGGAGACGGAGGCGAGTTGCCCAGTTGCCTCTCTTCTTTCCATAGAAAAGTGAGAAAGAGTTAGAATGGGACTGAGAAGGGAGTGGGTGGCCAGGGTGAATAATCTCCTCCCTCCCTCCTACCCAGCAGCTGAACCTGGATCTTTAACAAGGTAGGCGAAAAAGCCCTCCGGCCCAGTTGCTGCTTAACACACAGTCACTGCCAGCACCTCCAACTTTGTTTTTAACTCACAGACAATCAGAAAACAGGAGCACGTGCAGCTCCCAAACTAGGCTAAGAGACTTCTCCTACCCTTCATGATCATGATAATGAGCTTTTTTACTGTTTCCTATGGGGAAGTAGGTTTGGTTAAGACATTTTGAATGAAGACACGTTTTAGCAACCAATTGTGTCATCACTCTGGAAGTTTCCAGCATGTGCTCAGGAAGATTTTGACATGAGTCTGCTCAGACAAGTTGGCCATCTTCAGAGGTCCTACTTCAACCCCCCCTCTGTCTGAAATTGTACCTGAAGAGGGTGGTGACCAGTGTTTCCCTCTAACAGGGAATCCCAGATGTTGTTGACTACAACTCCCATAATTCCCAGCCAAAGGCCACAGCAGCTGGGGATGCTAGGAGTTGTAGTCAACAACATCTGGAATTCCCGGTTAGAGGGAATGCTGGTGGTGACTGTTGAGAGTAACTTCTCAGGTTGCAGCAGTCCCTGACTTGCCTCTCCCAAGGAAATTCATCTGGTGCCAACTATAATGTATTTGAATCCCCTGCAGGGCGCTTTCCAGATTATACAGTAATACAGCCATAGTTTACTTTGGCTTGGCAGAATCATATTGAAACCGTAAATAAAGGATGTTGCATAAAGCCATCAGCAGGTGGAGCAGTCTTTTCTAGTTTGTGCAAAACTCTCTACAATGGGGAAATTCAACTTCTTCTTTTTTAATAATGTTGTAGGACTACTGTAACACAGCAATAAAACTGGAAATAAGGCATTGGAAATATGAATGGCACCTTGCTGACAGAGCAGGGACTGCAATATTGATACATAGGCAATACGGAAGCACACTTAACGGACACGTAGTGACTCTTTTTAGTGTCCAACCTGGAAAGTGCCCTGAAGACACTTAATTTTTTTGGTCCAAGCCTTTGGCTGAACGTTGGTTTTATATCTGCTAACTAGGGTTTTTATGGCACTGCTCTGCTGCATTCTTGTATGTGACCTTAGATTCTCCCCTTGTATTTATTTTATTAAGTTTGTATGCTGCCCTGAGAAAACTTTCTGAAGGACAGACTGACAGTTTCTTTCTTAAATAAATAAAATAGACCGCAGAATACAATAATGTCTGAATATGATGGTATAGACTTCCAGAGAAGAAGAGGGTCATTTTCCCACAGGGATTTCGCTGAAATATGTTGAGAAAGGGGCAGGTCGGTGGTGGTGGGGGATATCATTCCATGCATGGAGTCACGAATGTGAAGCATTTCCACTCCTTCAGCACTTTGGAGGTTCCATGTGGATTGCACCTGTTGTAGTTTTGCTGCAACCTCTAACCTTTCCACCACAAAGCGGTTTTACAAACCATGAGTATGATTAATTCAGGAGCACGCAGGTGTGCAATTCATGCTTTTCAACACATTTTGAGGGGATAATACCAGCAGTTACTGTCAGTTTTGTTCATGGGCAAAATAGTACAGATAGGAGTATCTGACAGTTTTGATGGTTGGTTTACCATGTATGTGTGGCTTGTGCCTTCCTTTTAGCAGCTTGTCTGTTCTGCTGATCAGATGTAGTAATAACTTTCAGAACATTTCCAGCTTGTGCTTCTCCCCTATGCATGGCTGTCTAGGGCTACAGCAGGGCTGCACAACTCAAATGCCCCAGTGGGCCAGAACCACCACCACCCTGGTCTTGGGGGCTGAGGTCAACTTTGACTGTCTTATTACATTAAAATTAAATATCAAAAATATTAATGCAAGTTGTTATTAGTTACTTGTGGATCTTTCCCCCTCATCAAGGGGCCCGCGATTTCAACTATATTATCATTATCATTTTCATTATTATTACATTTATATCCTGCTCTTCCTCCAAGGAGCCCAGAGCGGTGTACTACATACTTGAGTTTCTCCTCACAACAACCCTGTGAAACAGGTTAGGCTGAGAGAGAAGTGACTGGCCCAAAGTCACCCAGCTGGTATCATGGCTGAATGGGGATTTGAACTCGGGTCTCCCCAGTCCTAATCCAGCACTCTAACCACTACACCATGCTGGCTCATCTATAGTGGATCGTGGCCAGAAATAGGCCCTGTCTCTGCTGGAGTGCATGCCAGTCCCAAGCAGATATCAAGTCCACCACAAAGGTGGACTTGTTCTGCTCTCCCTAAATCGCTTACAGGCTGCAATCCTAGGCATGCTTGCTTAGGGCAGGGCGTAGCTAGGGGAGAGGGGGCCGTGTTCATTCCTCTCTCTGGCGGCCCCCCAGAGTGAGGGAGATAATAAAGAAAATTGGGAGGGGTGCAGCTGGAGGGCCCTCAGGAGCTGGGGGCCCGTGTTCTTTGAACCCTTTCCCTCAATTATAGCTACGCCCCTGCCTAGGGGTAAGCCTCACTGGGTGGGAACACTGTGGGACTATTGCCAAGTAAACATGCATAGGATGGTGCTATAAGGTAGTTTCAAAGAGGACAGAGGATGGCCCCTTTGGGGAAGAGGAAACTGACCCAAAGAGTGGCCCCCTCTGCCTTTCTGGGATGCTGTTGCTGCAGGATATTCTTATCTGCGGGCCAGCAAAAAAGTCTCTGTGGGCCAGATCAGCCTTATGTTGTGCAGGTGGGACTCAGTGGGATTGTCCTATGAGTAAACATGTCTAGAATGAGGCTGCACATCTTCTGTATATCCCCCACTTCACCCCACATTTCAAGCCAACAATATTCTATTGAAAGGGACAGTTCTGAAATGGGCAGAGAGAGGAAAAATAATGTTCCCATTTAAGAATTTGGTTGCATGCTAATCTGAGGCATGTGCATGACAGCAGGGATAGCTTAATAGACCATAACTTGACTGACCGTGGTTACTGGGAGCAAATTGAAAAAATCCATATCACACAAATATTTCCCATTACACAATGGACACTTAGGCTACAATCCAAGTGGGAGTTGTGTATGTATGTGTGAAAGAGAAAGAGAGAACAAGAGCGAGAGTGAGCGCAGAGGTGGAAGAGATCCATAATAAGGTTTAAAGAGCTGTGCTTGGATATGTTCAATATTAAATTGCAAAGCAGCTACGTATTTCATGCAAAAAAGAATAATGTTGTTAACCTGGAAACCCAGGGGGCCCCCAAACAGGATGCTTGGTGGAAGATGTGTAACATTGTTGTATCCAGTCTAGTAATCTTTTGTCTTTTGTGTGGACATTTGCCCAGCGAGGATTCCGGGGGGGGGGGGGCGGGGGGAGGGAGAGAGAGAGAGAGAGAGAGAGAGAGAGAGAGAGAGAGAGGAATCAGAAAGAAAAAGGAGGGAAAGGAGGATTTATATTTATATACTGCCCTTCATCTTAAGAAACCAGGACAGTTAATAAAATAGAAATGATTCAATAAAAACATCAAAACAGAACTAATATTGTCCTACCATACTAATAATTGTGTGATGAACTTGTTGGAGATGGGACTCCATAGGTATTATCTCTTAACACTATGCAACTCCTATTGACTACTAGGGACATTAGGAGTGAAGCTAGAGAGTATAAGATTGCCCCCTTTGTTCTCCCTCACTCTATCAATCTCTGCTCTGAGTCTCTTCTGATTGGCTGATACTCTTAGGATGCTCTCTTCTTCCTTCTTCCTTCCACCATGAGCTAGCTAATACAGGGTGCAGGCTTTTCTATCTAAGTGTGTAACTTCTGAAATAAACCTTTACTTGTTTAAGCCCGTAAGCAATTGTCTCCAGATCTCCTCCCTAAGCTCTGTTCTTGTCAAACTGGGTTTCTCTGCTAAATAGGAGGTTGATTCAAATTCTCCCCTACAGAACCTACTTACTGCCTTATTATTGTCATGGAAATGAACACTCCTCCTTAAAACAAAATACATGTCCTTCCTCATTGACAGGCCAATCACCAAAGCCTCATAACTTTCTATAATTGGTCTTCACTCATTAATCAATAAAAGCGTTGATTGCGTAATCCATCAACTAGCTTAATTAACGATCCATAATATCTTTCATAACCAAGTAATTGTTCCTTTCAGTCGGATACCATAATTCTAGACAAGAACAGCCTGGATGATAGAAGTAATTCAACGTGTGCCCTCTGGGCTCCACGTTGCAGCCTTGGAGTGAGTGCTGGGCCAAAAAACATGGGGGAGTTTCTCTTGTTCTGGCAAGGCTTCACTTAGAGAGACTTTTTATATCTTGAACTGAACCCTTTTATCTCTATGCCTTGGGATTCTCCTTTGATCTGAAGGCACAAAGCAGGGCGCCCTTTCTCTTTGTGAATCAGTTAAGTTGCTCACTTCCATTTGAGAAATACCTGTAGGTTGGCTATTCTAATTACTAGGGGAAATATAAGTTATGTAAAAAAAAAATTTTGATTACTGCTTAGATGGGGTGGCGGGGAGCGGAGAAAGAGCCGAAACTATTCAATTACAGAAGGGGCGTGTGTTTGTTGGAGGAAAAACAGGCGAGTCTTGTTGCATCTTACAGTTAAAGGTTTATCAGATAAGCATTTATTAATGACATGTATTGGATAATCAACTTGCTTCACCAAAGCTAAATGCTGGCAATGGGTCAAGTCATACATTCCTCAAATAATGTATTGTCATGCGCATATTAATTGGGGATGGATATTGGAGTACACATGGTGACACTTACACTTGTTTAAGGATGGTCACTCAATTAATGAAATCATAGTTGATTAATCAAATGTTTTAATCAATCAATTTAATGTGCATACACTTGCATATGACCAAAACAATAGTTTTGAAGAAAAAGGGGGACTTTGTTTTTAGAATAGGGATTCCCTCCTGCATGAAAGTAAAGGTAGAATACCTTTATGCTTGCCACCTGCAGTTATTATGCTTACAACCTGCAGTTATTACTTGAAGAGGCATTCCCTCTTGTGTGAGTTAAGGTAGCATACTTTTTCTAAGTTTATGCTTGCCACCTGCAGTTATTAAAAGAAGAGGCATTCCCAACAGTGTGAGAGTGAAGGGAGAAAGCCTCTTTTAAGATGATGCTCGTCACCTGCAGTTATTATAAGAGGCATTCCCATCTGTGTGAGAGTGAAGGGAGAATGCCTCTTCTAAAATGAAGCATGCTGCTAGTATTTTCCAAGGACTTCTATTGATTTTTTAAACATTGTTATCTGATTAATTGGCAATGCCTTTTTAGTCAAGTAAAAAGGTTTCTATTAAATTAACTCTATTAATTGATTACTGCTTAGTAATCACCTTCATTTAAATGTGCTGTACACAGCAGGGACAAAAGGAAAAGTACTGGGCCTCTCATTTCCATCTATAATGTGGGGAAACTGGACCATTTAGTTGAACATGCCCCATTCATAACTGATGCACCATGTGTGTCTGTCTTTTGTATACCCAAAGACCAACATACCCAAAGACCAACATACCCAAAGACCAACATACCCAGTGACACCCAAAGACCAACAGTAACAAGCAATTGTGGCCCAGAAGGGCAGTAAACAAGCAGCACTTAAGCTTGTTCCCACTCATCTTTCTCCACCCCAGCTGCTCATTCTTCCTCACCTCTTCTGCTGCTAGTACCAGGTGTGCAGGCTGCTCATTTGTTCAGTTCCCCAACCCGGGCGAATGAGCAGCCTGCGCGTCTGGGCTTAACAGAGCAGTAGGGGAGGTGAAGAATGAGGCAACTGGGGGTGGGCGGGGGGGGGGGGAGTTAAGTGGGAATGAGCCACAGGTTCAGCTGGTTTACTGCTCTGCCTGTACAGGCCACTACTGGTAATGAATGGAATGGATATCCGAACGTGGGTTTCTCATATTTTCAGAAACTCATGCACTGAATACATCCAGGTCAGACAGCTGAAATGCACTCTATGTGGAGCTGCCTTTGAAGACTGTTCAGAAGCATCAGCTGGTGCAAAATGCAGCCATGTGGATGCTTGCTGGGGTTAGGCAGTATGACACTAATATTGTATCAGTTGCATTGGATAATTGAAAGCAATTGGACTTTGTTTCTGGGCCGCCCAAATGCTGGCATCAACCTTTCAAGCCATATCTGCCCTGCAGTTGGGTTACCTTACAAACCACCTTAGCCCAAGCAGCTTGTCAAGCCCTGCTCTCTGGCCTTCCTAGAACACAAATTTGATTGGAGGGTACCAGAGACAGGACTTTCTGTTAGAGATGTGACTCCATAGGCATCGGCCCTCAACACCATAACTCCTATTGGCCACTAGGGGCATTAGGAGTGGAGGTAATGGGTATAGGACTGCCCCCTTGTTTCTGTTTTTTAAAGTTTATAGTGTGCTTTCATTGTTTCTGTGAGTGTACATATTTTATTGTACATTGACATTCTAGGCAACCTCTGATGAAATGATAGGGCTAAATACAGATGGCTTTTAAAGGATTAGACAACTTGCTGGAAGATCACTATATTGGTGGCTATTAGCTGCGATAGCTACACGGAACATCTATTTACAGAGGCCATGCACCTTTTAGTATACCAAACATGGGAGCAAATAACAGTTTATGCCCTCCTTGTAAGCTTCCAGATGCAGCTGGACAGCTGACAATGGCAACAGTGTGCTGGACGTATCAAGATGAACCTTGAGTCTGAACTAACAATGCACTTTAATGATAGTATTATCTTGAATCACCGATACGTTGGACTGCAATATCCATCATCTGCAGCCACAGTGGCCTTTGACCATTGTGGCCGGGAATTATGGCATTGCAGTCTTAATATCTGGGAACACAAGGTTAGAAGCATAGGAAGCTGCCTCATACTGTACCAGACCATTGATCTTTCCAGTTGACTACACTGACTGGCAGCAGCTCTCAAAGGTTTTAGGTAGGAGTCTTTCCCAGCCATTCCCGGAGTGAATCTGGGATCTTCTGCATTAACAGATATTTTTCCACTGAGCTATGACCCCATCCCCTAAGGGGAATGTCTTACAGTGCTCACATTTGGTAATCACCCATCCAAATGCAAACCAGGGCAGACCCTGCTTAGCAAAGGGGACAATTCATGCTCACTACTGCAAGACCAACTCTTTAATAACTGTATAGATTTCTCATTGGATTTTGGCTTAGAGCAACTCAAATATATGGTTGTATATTTTTTTATTAACAGAAAATTCTGAAGAAATACAAAAATGGTATTATTTGGGGGGAACAGTGGAAAACGAAAGAACTGATCATTACAACTTTAGTTTACGGCACAAATTTCTTTCATATATTAAAAAAAACATTAAAGAGTAAGCAAGCACATTTATACAAAAAGAAAAAGGGAAGGCTTGAAATAAATGGAAAGAGATGTTGTGGGCTGCAGTCCTATGAAGTTATGCTGACTTCATACGATGACACACATATAACTGAGTGAAGGTTCAAGCCCATAGGTTTAACCACCAAATGACCTGGAGTCAGACTGCTCCAGTGGTCGAACCCCAAAACTAAGCACAGAGAAGTCCCAACATGAAAATAAATGTCATGAGTTGGTTGTCAAATGCAAAACTGTTCAATCTCCGCTCCACCCCCGCAAACTAGCTCCGAACACAAATATATTCTGGGCAATTGTTTCAATATCACACCCATCTGCTGAAAATGTAGATCAGTTAAATTCCAATGAAACTGTCAATTCCATTTCCAGTGCCCCAGGCATTCTCAGAATGGTCAAATGCCACTGTTCCTTCTATCTTTTTTTCTGGATCGTTTCACAAGATCCTACTGTTGTGGAATGGATTCCCAGAAATGTGATGAGTGCTGGGTTCCTGCTAAAGTGATGATTGTCCACACACTTTGTGACTCGTCCAGTTGAATGACGTCTGCCAGTTATATATTGAATCCTGCCACTTGCAGAATGCCACTGTTTTTGGACTCCCAGGGAAGTAGCAAAAAGCCCAAGATCTATTGAGCCCCTGGTGGTCTGTCATGCATGTTGAGCAGACAGTTATTCAGCTTGTGGTCCAAGTTTGGGGACTGGGAGAACAGTCCCAAACTGATTGCCCCAGTAAGCACCAGTGTGAGGTAGCCCACATGGTCATTTATGGACATCCTGAGCCATTCATTGGAGCTTGCTTTGTTTTCTGATTTGCCCTTGGGGCACAACAGAGCACTGGTAAACGGAACCAGAAATGTGGAACCACACTTCCTTCAGGCTCAGGGTACATCTACGCAAAAGCTTATCCAGAGAGGCTGGCCTGGGAGTTTGCTGGGCCGTGAAGTGTTGCAATGCATTATAATTATGATGCGCTGTGGTGGCATCATAATGCACTGTGGTGCTCAGTGACATCACAATGCCACAACACTTTGAGGCCTAGCAAAGACCCAAACCAGTGGCACCAGACAAAGTCAATATGATGAGTAGGCAAGGAAGTGGGCAGGCAGGAGGTGGTGGCAGGAGCAATGAGCAATTGAGCAAGTGGAAGGTGGCACTGGAGGGTAAGGAAGCCATGGGGGGGGGGATGGTGGTGCCCTCCTCAGCTTGGTGCCCTAGGCGACTGTTTAGGTGTGCCTAATGGACAGACCAGCCCTGCAGCCAACCAGATACACCTACAGAAATCTGTGGATCTGTGAGGCAGGTGTCAGATGCACACTGCCTTGTGGTGGACCTTTCTCTTTCTCTCCACCCTTCAAAAGTCAATGCACAAGGTCATTCTGGCATGGCAGAATCCATATTAAACAAAGTTCTCTGAGTGGTTCCATATGCGACCAGATCACCAGCCAGGCTATGGTGTGAAAAGCTCAGAATTTGGGGCTGATATATATTCTATATATCCCTCTAGACCTCTCTGCTATAAATTATCCCTCAACGAAAATTGGTTGTAGATCAGAAACTTTATGCTGTGTAAAAATGAACTCAGGTTGATTTCACCCCAGATTCTGGCACATCAGACTGCTTGTGTCCATCCACAGCTACCCACTACAGCTTTACATATGCCAATAATTTCAATCTGCTTTGCTATATAAAAAATTTGTTACAAATGCTGTAGTGCATTCTGGAATAAATTAAAGACTGAGATGCACAATAGCTTTTCATGTTCATCTTGTATGCCAAGCCCAACATTCCAACTGAATGTTTTTTGGTCACAAAACAAAAAGTATCAAGAGGGGGAAAAAATCAGTGACACTGCAAAATCAAAAAGGAAAAAAAGTCCTAGAAAACCACAAATCACTCTAAACACTTTGGCATCGTATGTACAAAATGTGCAGTCAGCATCACACTTGGGTACCACAAAAGATCCATGTTTGATTTTAAAAAAAAATTAATCCAAGGGTCAAACTTTATATGACATTAGGGGCATCATTCCGTTTCTGCTTCTGTTTTAAATAGCAGGGGTCCATCCAGATGCTGTGGTCGAGCAGGTGAGGGGTTTTAATCCTTTCCTCCCACACCGCAATAATGGTGAAAATTGCTGCCTTGAACCTGCTATCTGCGTCAGGATTGAAGATTTGTGCTCATAGCACAAATGGTTTGGGGAATGCTTTTGTTGGAAAATGGTATGAGAGAAAAACATCATACACCCCGCCCCCAGCACTGTGATTCTGAACAGGGACCCCCTGCGGCTGCCATTTAACTGCAACCACAAAGAGATGGAAAAGGAATGATGCGCTTAACATCAAATCTAGTCTAACATCTAGACCCTAAAGGTTTCCATCAGTGAAAAAAGTGGTTTTGTTTCAGCTATTTCAGAATGATTGCATCAAAGACACTGGCACACCACATGCACAAACATAGCAATGTGATGACGTGACTACAAATTAAATATGATAAAAGTGTCTCTTTAAATACAACATAAGACCAATCTCTTTAAGTGCATAGAACATAATGTAGAATACTGGTACGTACAGTGACAAGGATACTGAACAGTATTATAATAATTATACCAAGCAATGCTCTAATATGAAAGAGAGTGTTAACAAAGCCAACAGTCTCCTCTTTATTTTGCAAAGACTGGTATCTCTCCTCTATGATTAACCACGACATCAACAACCACACTTATCTATTGATACCTCCCAGATTTCTAATGTTTCTTCCTGTAAGATGCTGAAAAATGTTGAATCGTGTTTTTTCTTCCCCAGGATTTCATTTTTTAAAAATGTAGCAATCAAAAAGTGCAATAAAAATATGCATTTTTAAAAAATCCTACACGTGGCCAAAAAATCTTTGGAAGTGTTTTATGATTTATTAGCCTGTGTACACACACTGATGTGACTCCCAAAGTGAACAATAGGTCATTTTAAAACAAAAATGTTGTTCTTTTCAGGGTACCTGTTGGGGCTGCTCCTCTCATTACATTTTAAAGATTATGGGATGGCTTGGAAGGAAGCAGCTTCCAAGATAGACCTATGCACTGCTGAGTAGCTTCTGGCAGTCCACAGATTCATCTCGGAGTCAGCAGTGTGGTTCATTTAGACTAGATGTTTACGTATCTTTTTAGAAGAGGTGCCCTACATTTTTCAAATGTAAAAAATAATGAAACAAACTAAGTGGAACAAAACCCTACAAGATTTCTTCAAGTAAAATTTGTACTGCCATCCAGAATGGAATGCTACATTTTCCTAAATCTATATTTTGGTTTCTGACATTCAACAATAAATTAAGTTGAAAACAACACATTTATTTAATACTGTAAATCAGCTTTAGGGCAGGATTGCACCTTTCTTGTTACAAGAAAGGTGGAGATGCTGCTGAAAATCCTGCATGGCATCCTCATGTCAAGTTTCCATTTCTCTCTTTATGCCATTGGTTGCCACTGGCAGAGCAGGGAAATGCACATCACAGTGACATCCGGTCACAAGGTAAGTTTCACTGCAAATTATGGAGGGAGAGTGGGGGAAACTGACATGGGAGTGCCATTTTTGACAGCAGCTCCATTTTGCTTGTAATGCATGGTTCCGCCTTTACACTATGATTTTAAGAGTGAAAGAACAGTGCTCCAAACTCCCCAACTCAATCATCAGGTCACCCAATAGCTCTGACTGGATCAACCCCCATCCACATTTTACATGTAAACAAAATATACGAATAGTGTCTTCACTGCATCTCATATTGCAAACCAGCAAGAGCACCTTTAGCTTATCACGTTCATCTTCTCTTCTTCTCAAAATATTACTTTGTTCTTTTCTAAGCAAGTATCTGTGTCGGAGGATAAAACTAACACACTAGGGTGCAGAATCTGGTCCTTTGTTTGCAGCAGGCTCCATGTAAAGAGCATTGGAAGCAAAGCAAATAAGAGAAAGCTCATTCTAACACATTTTTTTGAAAGCTGAAATGATTATTAGAGAACATCAGTTGCTACGGAAGAGTGAGGTGTTACTGGGAGCTATTTGCCGACCTGACCAAGCTCTTGTGTAAGTTGGGATTCTGACTGTGCCGGTTTCGGCTGCGAACAGAAGAAAACAATGTGTTGCAGCCTGGTATTTTGCATTTGTGGAGCTGACGGAGATGCACAGTTTTGTAATGGGCCCTGAACGTCCCTTTATTACTGTAGCTTTTTTGGCATATGTGACAGGTGATGGACAAACTGGAAGGTATGTTTGAGAAACTTTGATTAGGCTTGTCCATTAGAGAACAGTTCTGGTAGAGTTCTTCATTCGGCGTCAAACATGTGCTTTCACAGCTTTCATCACTGTCCTCCAGAGGCTCAGCACCTTCTTCATTGCCTCCATCAGAATCCCACGAGGAATGAACGCTGTTCTCCGATTTGATGCTAGATGTAGTGCTTAAATCCAGAACAGCCCCATCATTTGCTGGGTCGTACCTATAGTTCTCGGGACAGGGCTCTTCAAACTTACTCATTGGGAAAACCAGACTGCCAGTTCTGTTCATCCCTTTAAAGATGACTGAGGTCTGTTGTTCGAGGTGTCTTTTCAAAGAGTCATCTGGGCACATTTCTTTAGCCATGTTGTTCAAGAGGTATGTTGCGTTGAAATGGTGGTTCTTGATTTCCATGGGATCTTTGGTCAAAAGCTTATGGTGAAGGTTTAGGTTGGAGCTATGCCTAAAGAAATAAGACAGACAATCAGCAAAGTTGCTTAAAATTAGTGATTAATGTTCACTGGGCAATAGCTGAATTGTCAGTAGGCTAGCCTACAGGACCACCATTAGGGTGGGAGGAATGACTGGCCAGGGTAGAAGAGCCAGGCACACCCCTGATTGGCAGCTGTGAGAACTCCAAACATGGCAAACTTGTGTAACCACTTGATATAGTTCAGAAACCATGGAAGCGGTGCAGCGCAAGTGCCTGTACACTTTTAATTAGCTGTGCAAATGTGCTCCTGCACACCACCACCAGGGATGGCTTTCACATGCACAGCAACCCTCGCAGGTCAGAAATGACTCACCCAGCATGACAGCCAGTATATTTCACATATATAAGACTCTCATCATGATGCTCACCAGCACCATACATACATACAAACATTAATTTTAATGGCATCAACTTTCAAGTAATCAGAATGAGAGGTTTGCAGCCTTATTTAATTTCCAGTTTGTGATTGGCAGTGGGGGATGAAATAGTAAGAGGAGGGGAACACACAACCTCACCCCCTGGCCAGTGTTCCCTCTAACATGGACAGACCATTCCCTGGTTAAGGTTGGTATCACGGCCACAACCCACCCCTGCAGGGTGATGGACCTATCAGGATGGTCCGCCCAAAAAGGCTGCTGGACCCAGTAGGTTTCCAAAAGGCCTTGGAGGGTTTTGAAGTTGGTGTGGCCAGTGATTCTGTTGATGCCCTGGTGGGAGCCTGGAATAAGGAACTTACCAGGGCAGTAGACATGATTGCTCCTAAGCTTCCCTCCAGACCTGCTTCAAAAATGGCCCCTTGGTATACCAAGGAGTTGCGAGGGCTGAAGCGGCTGGGTAGGTGACTGGAATGCAAGTGGAGGAGAATTTGGCTTGAATCTGACAGGATGCAGCATAGGACCCATTTGAAGGTTTACGCGGTAGCGGTGCGTGTGGCAAAAAGGGGATTTTGGTCAGCACGCATGGTGTCCATGGGTTCACATTTGGCAGAGCTATCCTGAGTCGTGAGGAGTATAATTTCTGCTCCTTCTGCTTCAAACCAGTTCCCGGAGGCGCTCTGCTGTGACGCTTTTAGAGGGTTCTTTGCAGACAAAATCTCCTGTATTCAGGCCAACTTGGACTTCACTATTTCTGCAGGGTCTATGGAGGAGGTGTCCAGCGATCCCTCTTGCAGTGTTACGTTGGATCAGTTTCAATCTGTGACTCCTTAGGATGTGGACAAGCTGCTTGGGGCGGTGCGGCCTACCACTTGCTCTCTGGACCCTTGCCTGACTTGGCTGCTTCTATCTAGCAGGGAGACTGCTGGAGGTGGCCTAGTTAATATCATACCTGCATCACTGAGGGAGGGTAGGGTGCCTCCATATTTGAAGGAGGCAATAGTTAGACCTCTTCTTAAGAAGCCTTCCCTGGATCCCTCAGCAATGGATAGTTATAGGCCAATCTCCAATCTCCCTTGGTTGGGCAAGGTGATAGAGAGGGTGGTGGCTGACCAGCTCCAGGTGGTTTTGGAGGAAACTGATTATCTAGACCCATTTCAAACTGGCTTTAGAACGAGCTATGGGAGAGCTATATGAGAGAGCCTTGGTTGGCCTGATGGATGACCTTTACCAGGGAATCGACAGAAGGAGTGTGACTCTGTTGGTTCTCTTGGCGGTGTTTGATACCTTTGACCATGGTATCCTTCTGGGTCGCGTGGGGGAGTTAGGGATAGGAGGCACTGCTTTGCAGTGGTTCTGCTCCTATCTCTTGGGTAGATTCCAGATGGTGGAGGTTGGTGACAGTTGCTCCTCAAAACAGGAGCTGTTATATGGAGTCCCCCAGGGCTCCATTCTGTCACCAATGCTTTTTAACATCTACATGAAACCGCCTGGTGAGGTCATCAAGAGATTTGGTGCTGGGTGTTATCAGTATGCTGATGACACCCAAATCTACTTCTCTTTTTCATCTGCATCATCAGGAAATGGTGTTCATTCTCTAAATGCCTGCCTACAAGCAGTAATGGGCTGGATGGGGGATAACAAATTGATGCTGAATCCAAGCAAGACGGAGGTGCTCATTGCAGGGGCTCAGAATCTGAGGGATGAGTTAGATCACCCTGTGCTGGATGGGGTTACACTCCCCCAGAAGGAGCAGGTATGCAGCTTAGGTATGCAGCACTTAGGTAATTTTGGAGCCTGGACCTAAAGGCCTTTGGAGGCCCCCACTGCTAGAGGGCCTCCCCACATGTTAAGCATCATCCCCCTACACACACGCACACACGTATGCACACACGCGCGCACACACACACACACACAAATGCAGTGTTTTTAACACATGGGTTCTTGAGGGCACAAACAGCAACTAAACTCACAAGAATGTAAGAATATAAAACAAGGATATTTATGCAAATATGCATCCGCAGAAACATTTCAGCATACAACTTAACATATTCCCCTCCCACATATTTCTTTCCCCACTCCCCACTCCGTCTCTAAAGCACCTGGCACAGGTCACAATCACACTTGGCTGCCCAGCGTGGTGTGGGCCAGTGGCTACCACAGCTCCCAGGACAGACTAAAGAGGATTTGGGGCCCCCCAAGGGGTGTGGAGGCCCTGGACCTCAGCTCCGAAGTCCAGGGGTGAGAGCGCCACTGGGTGGGGGGTGATCTGGAGGCAAAGCCAAGCCGGATTGGAAGGCAGGAAGGGACTTGCTCAGACTGAAGAGCCAGCTGGAGTCTGAGCCTTTATAGCGCCAGATGGAACTTTATTGGTCCCCTTGTGTCACCTGACAACTACTGAACAAGCAGCTGCAGCACACACACCCACCCACACACCCCGCCGGCTAGCTGCATTGGTGGTGGATAACCACAGCATGTCAGTCAAGCTACTAACAAGCCATGAGGGTGGTGTGGTGGAAGACCCCTGGATCTGGTTGCCAATATCCTTGATTAACATACCTTGCCTTTTAAGATGAATAAAATATCTTCTCAACAATCAGAAAAAATAATTGTCCTGCAGGTTTTGCATTAAAAATATGAGAAAGATGGAAACATACATATAAAAGACCATGTCTACCATGTGTGGATAATTTTGTTGTTTTTTTTAATTTTTTTATAAAGCTCCTTTTTAGCCACTATCATCTACAAGCAATGAGATTTTCCAGGGCTTTATTTAATGAAGCCTTGTTGCATAGAGTAAAGCAAAGCAAGGTTTTGTTCAATAGGTTTTCATTATAGCAGTGTTCTGATAAGGCATGAAGCATGCCAGAGAAGGATACACAGAAAAATCCACAGCGGACCTCTTCAAAACGTACTATTTCGATTTCAAATTAGTCCCCATTGTATAGAGTTTTTTTTTTAAGTAACAATTTTATTCTTCATTTTCTTACCTGTCTCGACTTCTACGAGAAGGAAAAGCAGCATTACAACCCTCCACCGTGCAAATATGCATTTCTTTCAGGTGTACATTTTTAAAATGCATTTTGACACTGTACGGGTTTTTAAAGGTCTTCTTACAGATGTCACAATGGAAGCGGCTGTCTTCCTTCTGAATCCCTACAGCATGTTGTCTGACATGATCCATCTCTCTAAAGCCTTCAAAACCAGGAATGGCAACACCCTGGTGGTTCAATGTGCTGAAACCACTCCCACTTAGCAAGTGGTGTTGCAATTCAGTGCAGTCGTTCATAGGAATCCTGTAACTCAACAGCCCTTTAATATAGTCATGGGGCTGTGGCACTGCTTTGACCACATCACTGTGTTGGTTTGGATCTTCATACGCGTTTTCATGAGAACCTATTTTTAACAAGTTGCTTTGTTCTGGCTTATCCTCTTTTTCGGGGTGATGCAATCCATCCGCTTTGGGGTATGTGCTATTTGGTTTGATAGCTTCAACGTATTTTGGCCCTTGGATCTCAGACATGGATTTCCATGATGAACCTAACTGGGGCAGCTTTTCCACTGAGTGGCTTGTACTTGTTTCTATCTCAGACTCGCATATCTCCACATGCTCGTCACTTACCACCTGAGGGGGCATGTCATCTTCTGAGCTAGCAACCTCATTGGTTGTGCTCATTGTTTCAGCCGCTCCTTTCTCTATCTTGATGGGCATGCTAGATTTGCGGGATTTTTTCTTGGGCAGCGCATCAAAGGGTGACTCATTAAAAACCAGCGGTTCAGGTATTGACGAGGAAACCAGAGGCAGAGAAGGAAGCGTACCTGGTGTGTTTGCCAGTTCAGCTGGTGTCACTGGACTGCGGTAGAATGGAAGAACTGGTTGGACAGTCTTCAAGTTTGGGAAGAGAATCCCATTTTGTCCTGCACTGTGAAAACTTGACTGTATCTTTGGATCAGTACAAGAGCTCCCGTAGCTGGAAACAGATCTGCTGTCAGGAGGTAAAATAGCAAAGTCTGACCTTTTGTTCTCTTCCAGTCCGGCAATGTTCAACCCATTTCTCAGATCTTTGTCTCGGTTATTTCTGTTCATTGGCATGTGAAGTCTTGGGTTGGGATTTGCGCTGTGACGGTTTCGGCTCCGCAAGGAGCTGAACACCATATTACAGCCTTCAATGGTGCATTTATGTTTGATTTTCAGATGGACAGCATTGTAGTGGATCTTCAGAGTCCCTTTGTCATAAAATGTCTTTTCGCACGCTGTACAAAAGACACGCCCTTTCCGCATCCCAGTGCCATTTTTGTCAGCAGCTTTAATCTTACTTTCAGGGGATACCTGGCCAATTTCAAGCTTTGCAACTGTGTTTTGGGAATCTGAATCACCCAGTGAGACACCTTCCTCTGGTTTCAAAGTGATATCTGGGCTGGTTGTGGTCTTCTTCTTTTCAGTTTGAAATGAAGAAATGGAAGTTAAGAAGCTGTTTTCAGAAAATGTCACTTCAACATCTTGCTTAAGTTCATTGCTGTGGTCCTGAGCTTGCTCGATCAAAAGCCTTTCTGGTGGCGAACCTATGAGAGGTGGAGGCACAGGACTGAAAAACTGGAAAGGCAGCATGAAAGCCATGTTATTTACAATGTTCTCGAAGTGATGAATGTTCACAGAGTTCATTTTGTCCAAGGAAGGAGGAACACTTGGACTCTTCTGATTGCAGCTTTCAATGAATGCCCTAATATCCATATTGGCTGCAGTTGTGGGTATTACGATGGATTGCCCTTCTTTCTCTTGAATTGCCATTAGTTCCACAATGGACTTGGTTTCACCAAAGCGAAGGAATTGTTGCAAAGTAGCCAGCTCTTCCTCACTGGTCATGATACTCCAATGATCCAACACCTTTCCTGAGGCATCCTGAAAGAGACAAAAATACCCAAGCATATTAAAGAGCATGACACACTGAAGTCCAATTCATACGGCCCACTTTAGTAGGCCCTACATTGCAGATACCAGATATAGTTCTAAATCTCCTGTTAAAATAGAAGAGAAGACAGGTACAGCTCCTCACACTGGGGATGATGACAAAATTTCAAACAAATAACATTTGAAGTGAATGTCAGGGTTCCTTTCAAAGTGAAACATCTTGGAATTTTCAAGGGAAGCCAAACGGGTTTCTAGAAGACAAATGAAATTTCTCAGGGGTTTCTGTGCATCCCTGCACCTCACCCATTTCAGGTAGGAACACAGGAAGCTGCCTTATATCAAGTCAGACCATTGGTCCATCTAACTTAGTATTATCTACTCTACAATCCAACCAAGCTTTTAGGCAGGAGTATTTCCCAGCCCTACCTAAAAGGATGTGAGGGAGTGAACCTGGGACCTTCTGCATGCAAAGCAGATGCTCTACTATTGAGTTAAGGTGCCACCCCCAAGAGGAATATTTTACAGAGTTCACATATAGTCCCCCATCCAAATGCAAACCAGGGTGGACCCTGCTTAGCAAGGGGGACAATTCATGCTCACTACTGCAAGACCATCAGCTGTAGTGGTGCAGCGGGGAAGCAGCTTGACTAGGGAGCAAGAGGCTGTTAGTTCGAATCCCCACCAGTGTGCTTCCCAGACTGTGCCTAGTAAATATATATTTGTAGTCACCTATATAGGGCAGCAGTGATATAGGAAGGTGTGGGAGGTGGATGCTCACTTCAATGACAACAGCAAAGTCATCATCTCATACTGTGTGGGAGATGGCAATGGTGAACCACTCCTGTATTCTACCACGAAAACCACATGGCTCTGTGGTTGCCAGGAGTTGACGCCGATTTGATGGCACAACCTTTCCTTTCCTACCGCAAGACCAGCTCTCCTTTCCAGTTGCAGTTCTGTCATTTGTTCCCTTCCCTCACCTGCTGTGCAACACCTTAAGAGTTCTGCTTGGCACAGTTGGTGAAGGAGTAGATGACAGCAGTGGACGGAGTCAAGACGACATAAGTTTAAGGTCTATATCTGGTGTCTGGGTTGCAAGATGGTAACCAGATAAACCTTCCTGCACAAATTAAAAATGGCACTTCTTTGACCTCCGTATTCTGCCGCCTCATCCTGCTTCATAGGTGGATCAAGCCTGAGAGACTGGGAATCTTTGGGCTTGTTCTCACAACCGGCAGCCAGATAGGAGGAACATCAAGTCAGGCTCCAAGTCCCCTTCACGCTCCTGAGAAACGGCAAATATCGAGGGGGGAGGAGGGGGATGTAATCATGTGGTAACCGCGATCTGGTTAGGATGACACGGCTTTCCTTCTCCCTTCCATACATCAATTAGATGGGTTGGTCGCTGCCATCCTACCCAGATTACGGCTACCCCACAATCACTTCCCCCTCCTCCTACCTCGATTTCCCCCAACCATTTCTCGGGAGTGCACATGGGTCTGGGAGCCTGGCTGGACACTCTTCCTACCCAGCTGCCGGTCACCAGAACCCAGCCTTTTGTTTAGCCAAAGTCACACACTGGCTATAGTTGGGGGCAGCTTATTGGAAACATTATGACATATTGTTCTTGGTTTACCCATCGCCCTAATATTAGGTCTTTCTCACACAGCCCTAATGGATTATTAGAAAGTGTTTTGCAATTGCTCCACAAAAAATTAAGACATGCCACCAGTCAAACAACATGCAAGTATGAGGCAAAGAGATGGAGCAATCAGGAGGAGATTTAGCTCCACATTTAAGTCAAGTACTCTTTCACTGCAAGTTTAATCATCTTCCAAGCAACTTAGATCAGAGAACAAATGAACCTGTATCGATCCTTTGCCAGTGTGCACAGAGCACAGCTGTAATTACACTAGAGTGTTGGAGTTCTTTCAAACTCCAGCCATACCTAACTTTTCCCAATAACACCGATAAATATTTTATCACAGAACATGTATTTGATGGCCTACTGAGAGTTTTCACTGCACATGCAAGGGTTTTCTGAGATGATGAAGAGCGCATCATCATCAATTTTTCATGCAAAAGAGATTCAAGGTAATTGAGCCCATATTTTTTTAATCCTAAACACTAAAAAGCAAGATTATCAAGAGCATTAAATATTTATTGGCCTCAACATGTAAATCATAATGTTACTTTACATTACATCAAAGAGTGGGGAGGGACATCTGAGTAAACCTATAGAGCATTTCTGCTCTGGTGTAGCAGTAAAAGCAAAGTTCAAAATGACATTACCCAAACACTGTGAAGGACATCTATTTCATGTTGTGCTTATGGCAGTGAAGCCTCTCACACCAATTGGCTCAGCTGCCATGATGTCATAGACTGTGTAACTCTCACTCAGGCTAAACAACCTCACAGTTGTTGTGAGGATTAAAAAAGGACCGTCTCTCCTCATATGAGACATCCTGTACCCCAAGATCATCAAGCAAGCCCCCCTTGTGCATTCCACAGCCAGAGGAATAGTCAATGGTGATGTGTGAAAGGCCCTGTTCTGTGGCAGTTCCCACACATGTGGAACTCCCTGCCACAAGAGGTTCAATCAGCTCCTTTTCTCTTTAGACTAGTATTTTAATTTGCTATGCTACCCCAGTCGCTTTCTGGGTTTTGTTGTAAGGCTTTTTGCTGCCATTATTTTTGCTGAGGGGAAACAATTCTTATTGTTTTGAATGTACTGCATTTTAACTGTACTGCATTTTAACTATTTTTATTTTTACCTCCTTTGAGTTTGTTAGCTGCATTCGAGGGGGAAAGTGAGGTATAATTAAATATAACTAAAGATAAAATAAAAGTTACCTGTAACACGTATCCACGTATGTAGTCCTGGAGTGTCCAGTCCAGAGCGTGGAGAATGTGAATGACTTCTTCTTGCTTCAGTACACTGAAAAGCCGGTCCAAGAGAATTTTGAGACGGACGGGAACAGCTTGGGTTCCAAATAACATGAGGCTGCTTATATCAAAGACCACATTGGATTGGACAATTTCTACTTGACTTGTTGGGTACAAAGTTGGGAGCCTTAGCTTACTTAAAGCTGAAAACAGAATGAAAACAAACTGTTAGAATGTGAAGGGCAGCAAATTAGACACATCTAGTTATGATACAATTAGCGGGGTGGGGAGGGTAAACAACTGCAGTATTAGAGAATGTCAGTCACATCACAGACCAATGGGGTGCTTAACTAGTAGCAGCATTCAGTGTCAGCCCTAGAGTTTTTGGTGCTCTAGGCCAGAGATTCTCAATGTTGGGCCCCCAGATGTTATTGGACTTCAACTCCCATAATCCCCAGCCAAAGGCCACTGGGGCTCTGGATTATGGGAGTTGAAGTCCAATGACATCTGGGGGCCCAACGTTGAGAATCCCTGCTCTAGGCCAGGGATTCTCAACATTGGGTCTCCAGATGTTATTAGACTTCAGCTCCCATAATCCCCTGTCCCACTGGCATTTGGTTGGGAATGATGGGAGTTGAAGTCCAACAACATATGGGGACCCAAGGCTGAGAACCCATGCTCTAGACAATACTGAGCTAGATGGACCAATGGTATGACTCTGTAAAAGGCAGCTTCCTATGGAACTGAAGGTGGAATACATGAAGGAGTCAGTGTCCCATCTCGGCCGGCATAGTTTCAGCCAGGATCCTGCATTAGATGCCTTCAGATCATGCCCTTTTCAGCACTAGCCTGTGGTGTGGGATTTTTTGCTTTGTGGTTTCTTACCGTGTGCTACCCATCCATGCCGACACTGGTCACATTGCCGCTGATTTATTTTCCCAGGTTTAAAACGCTGACAGCTACAGTTTACCAGAGTGCACCGGATAGCCTGAAAGATCAAGCAACATAGTAAAGCATTAAGGGAGTTGCACATCACACACAAGAAGAATGATCATGAACACAAACCACACACAATGGCTGTGCCCAGAGGAGGAGACCGAAAGCTTCCATTTTTGAACTTACCACATGCTTTGTGACCTAGCCTTGGTTTCAATGATTAACGTCTAGACTAATGTTGCACTTGCCCAACAACAGTATGCTAGTGCAAGCATGTTGGGCTAGCTAGTTCTGCTAAAGCATGAGCTTCCTTTCCAGACTAGTTCTGTTTCACTAGTGCAAAAGCGTAACGCCAAGGAAGGAATGCTTCTTCCAGGCGGTCTCCCAGTCCTTACACTAGCACAGGGCTGTACAACTTTGGCTTTCCTGCAGATGTTGGACTGCAACTCCCATGATCTCTGACTACTGGCTACTGTGGCTGTGGATTATGGGAGTTGTAGTCCCAAAACAGCTGAAGGGCCAAAGTTGTGCAGTCCCGCACTAGCAGAATTTATTTATTTATTTATTATATTTATGCCCCCCCTTCCAGTACACTCCTGCTTGGGACGGCTCACAACATTAATAAAAAAGATACAATATAAAACAATTAAAAAATTAATAAAATTAAACAAGTTAAAAGACTAAGCTAAAACCACATTTAAAAGTTACAAATTTTAAAAGTTTCCAATTAAGGATTTAAAGTTAAAATCTAAAAGCTAAAAACTAAAAAACCAACCAGATACAATCAGAAGGTGTAACTACTACTATTCATTTATTATATAATAATATTTATATATTATAATAGTATTAGTAGAAATAGTAGTACTATCATTGCTACTACTACTAATATACTACTAGTAATAATAAATAGTAGTAGTAGATGTTAGAAGTTGCACACATTTCACAATAGGTTGCACAATGTGTTTTGTGCAATGCATTGTGCAACAGGGTGCACAACCTTGTATATATCCCAGAGAAGGTTTTCCACTAGCGGTTGTGCAACACTGCAGAGCACCACAATTCTGCACAGCTTCTCAAGCGTCATAAGTGTGCACTTCTCCCAGGATGCTAGTGCAACTCTAGTCTGGACATCAGCCTCTGTTCCACGATCCTTGTGCAAATGCAACATTTGCACAAGTATGAGGGCACAAGAGACTGAGCAACTCTGAGCATCTGCACAGCTATGCAACCATTTTGTTGGAGCGCACCTTTGTTGCACTATTATAGCATTAGTCTGGATGTCAGCCTATGACTGTCTGAGTTGGGCCGATGCTCTTTCACAGTAATAGAGAGAAAAATAGTGTGTGGTGGTGCGGAGGATGACCAGATACAAAGGATAGCAGGCCCCCTCCTTTAGGGTAATACCCATCTCCATGTTCAGTGTATCCTTGGGAGGCCATTCTATTAAAATTGTGCCTCTCTCCTGAGTTGTCCGCCGCCTATCTTCTCAGAGTGGGGCACCCAAAGAAGGCCCCCTGATGATGCACTCAGTGCTCAGGCAGGTACATGTGGCACATAATCACAATTAAGATTAACAGAACAAAGAACTTGCATCACAGAATAAAAAAGAAACAATCAGAAGAGAAACTGATAGCTGATACAATGATTCCAGTACCTCACAAACAGTTCTTATGTCCTCTGAAAACCATTCACTATGATTTTTCTGTGGCAAAACTGTCCCAAGCTGGGTTCTCCCCCCTCTTTTTCCTCCAGCCACGAACCACATATTTTTTAGCCCCCCGTCTCTAATATGGGTTTATGGACCTACCTTACAGAGCTGTTGTAAGGATTACAAGGCACTTTGGTCATGATTTATACAAAGCAATTGATGTACATTGGTCCACCTAACTCAGTATTGTCTACACAGACTGGCAGCGGCTTCTCCAAAGTTGCAGCCAGGAATCTCTCAGCCCTATCTGGAGATGCCAGAGAGGGAGCTTGGAACCCCTTCTGCATACAGGTGCTCTTCCCAGAGCAGCCTCATCCAGGGGAATATTTTACAGTGCTCAAATGTAATCTCCGATTCAAATACAAACCAGGGTGGACCCTGCTTAGCAAAAGAGACAATCCATACTTGCTACAAGACCAGCTCTCCTCTTCATGGCTGGTCCATGTCACCCAGTGAGCAGCATAGTGGGTGGAGATTTGAACCTGGGCCTTCTCACTTCAAGTCCAACATCCTAACCCTGTTCATCTGGCACTGCACTGGTGCACTTCTTGAACCTAAGGCATACCCCCTTGCTGTGAAATCTCTTTCTCATTCCATACATGCAGGTAACGATGCAAAGCTATCTGCTATTCTTATTGCAAAAGCATAGTGCTTGCACAAGTGGACCAAGAATGCAAAAGACTGAGCAACTTTTAAGCATCCACTCAGCTATGGGATCTTCTTGCATGGGTGCATCTTTGTTTGTGGCACCAGCACAGTTTTAGTCTGGATGTCAGTCAATAAGGAAAGCCGGTCTTGTAGTAGCAAGCATGAATTGTCCCCTTGCTAAGCAGAGTCTACCCTGGTTTGCATTTGGATGGGAGACTTACGTGTGAGCTCTGTAAGATATTTCCCTGATAGGATGAGGCCATAGCTAAGTGATAGAGCACCTGCTTGCTTGCATGCAGAAGGTTCCAAGTTCCCTCCCTGTCATCTCCAGATAGGGCTGAGAGAGACTCCTTCCCATCACCTTGGAGAAGCTGCTGCTAGTCTGGGTAGAAAATTCTGAGTTAGATAGACTTATGAGTCAGTACAAGGCAGCTTTCTATGTTTCTAAATAAATAAAATAAATAACAAATAGCCCTGACTTTTATTTTGCAGTTGGTCAATCCAGGGAGAGATGGGCACAGATACCCAAAATTGAAAACTGGAACCCATATTTCATGCTAAAATTAAAAAGTGGATCTGAAAGGGTTGACGACTCTGGATCTAAGAACCTGATGTGAAAGTAAAAGTGATGTTCCTGAGGAACACTCCTTTTGAAGCTACAAAATACACATCAGCACATACTGCGAATCAGGCACTTTGCTTTAATGTACATCACAGGTTAGCTTAGCAGTTGGCATCCATTAATAGAGCAATAGAAAGCCATAAATTTCCTTTATAAGGTTCATTTAAGTGGGGGTGGGGGAAGCACGTTGCAATGAGCCAAGGTTCGTTGACTTCACGAGATGTCAAAAGATATATCTGGAGTTCAATTATATTACCTCACCACATCTTAAGATACGGTTGTTTCCATGGGCGGAATCATGTCCGGGCCCACAAGATCAGAGCTGGGTCAGAATTCCAAAAATAAGAAACTCTATAAAGGGGCCCTTGAACAGTCCCAGCTACAACTACAAGGAGGGAATGTAAAAATAGATACATTAAGACACACTCTCACATTAAGATAAATAACCTGCATTTATTTCATGCGTTTTAATTTTATTTCCCCATTGATTAAGCTCCATCAATTACTGCCTGTCTTTCTTTTGATATGATGTCTGATCAACGAGTACAACTGCACACAATTTGATTCTCAGGGCCAAATTAGTTGTGCCATGGGAGTTCTTGCAGTACAAAATCCCAACATGGGCTGGGTTCAGGCAATCACAAGGATCGACTGTTCTCTCTAAGAAAAGTGCACGTGCGCCCACTCACAAGTTTTTGGATGTCTGCTCAGTTAATTTTAGATCCCGCTCAGGATGAATCAGGAAGGCCCCACTCTGAATGCATGTTTGCACACACTGCCACCCAGAACAAAAAACATTCCACACAGAGATGAGAAAAATTAGAGAGATCACTGCAAGGATCCTGGTTAAAAAGTTAATCAGGAGTAATGAGTCCTATGGAGCTGATTCTGAGAACCCATAATTTCAGGGCAATGCTGTTCAAACTGCTCCAGTTAACCAGCATTTAACCAAGACAGATAACCAGGACTGAATCCTACGGCCTGTTCGCACAGTAATTTGAATCTAGGTTTAATGTGGGTTGCCAGCATTATTTAATCTATCTATCTATTTCTATGCTGCCTAATACAGAAATCTCTAGGGGGTGTTAGCATCATCCATTTTGATCAGGGCTGCAGCATGGGGGCAGGGAGATCTAACAACCCACCCACCTGCCCCATACCACTGCCCTGATCTAAACCACCTTCTGAAACTGCTATTAGCCACGGAGGTTTTCCTTTCCACAGCTTGCAGGGGGTGGGGGCGTAATTTGAGCTGGGGAACTGGCACAGGGCAATGGTTTACTTTTGCTCCCCTCATCCTATGGCCTTGATCCAAACAATCTTCCTGTGTCTGCTTTTTGAAAGTGGAAAAGACATCTGGAGTTCCAAGCACAGTACTCTCACCACACGTTGAGTTAGGTCTCGGATGTTATTTTGGCATTCTTTCTTCACATCATCATGAACAACAACACACACACATATGTTGCAACTATCCCCATTTACAGGTGGCAGTCCCTGTTTTCTGATGCCAGTCCCTGTTAAATCACTACTTTTATTTTTGCCTTGGGGGGGGGGATTTATCCACCCATGTATTTAATTACAATATTTCTACTTCACTTTTCTTAAAATGCACTTACCCAATGCGATTAACATTAAAACTGAAGATATAACAAGGAAGCTAAGAGAAAGAAAAAAGTAAACCAACAAAAACAAAAGCAGTGGGACAAAACAATATAAAACAACTGGCATAAAAAATTCTGGTATCAGTTGAAAGCCAGCTTTAAAAAGTCTTAAGGGCCTGCTTATAAATTGTGGGGGCCTGACTGATCTCCTAAGGTACAGAGTTCCACAAATGTGGGGCCACCACTGAAAAGGTTGGTCCCTGCAAATAATATCTGCATCTGCTATAGACCAGAATGTAGAACATTTTAAGGTCTGGGCAAGTACAGATGAGCAAAAGTGGTCTGTAAGGTAACACAGTCCAAGACCATGTAGGGCTTTAAGGTAACAACCAGCACCTTGACTTGAGTCCAGAAATGCACATGTGAAACAAAGAATGCCTAACTGCTGGTAGTGTGAGTTGCTAGCACTGTCATCCTTCACAATTCAGGTCCATCCTTGGGGATCTAGAAGTTAAAATTTCTGGACAGGTGGTAGGGCGTGGTGGTAGAAATTTGTGAGGCCTACTGCAAAGTTAGGTTTTGGGGCCCCCACTGTACAGCTAATTTCCTTTGGGCTAAAGTGTGGGGAGGTTGTTGGCACCTTGATCCCTCAGCTGCTCCTCTGCCTCAGCTAAATTGGCAACCATCGAAAACAAAAGAAAGAGAACTAAGAACAGCCTCCAAGCAACGTCTCCTTTCCTCATTTTTATTTGCCTCATTTTCATTGCAGGGGTCATCCAATGATTGGCAGGAGATCTGGGATGGAGAAAAGGGAGGACTTCTTCACACTGTGTATCATTAATCTAAGGATTTCAGTGTGCAGAGCATATTCTTTGCATTCAGAAGATCCTAGGTTCAATTTCTAGCTGCAAGGTTCCAAGGTAGCAGAGCTGGGGAAGAGCTTCGAGAGCTGCTGCCAGTGAGGGTAGACAGTACTTCTGCTAGGTGGACCAAAGCCTTGACTCAATGCAAGGCAGCTTCCTATGTCCAGGGAAGATTATGAGATAGAGCCCAATCAAAAACTTGTGTGTGGAAGCAAGGTAAGAGGGAAACCTGGGTAGAAGTGATTGTGTGGGAGCAAGGTAGGAGGAAAACCTGGGTAGCTTTCCCCCCTACCTTGCTTCCATGCAACCAAAATTTGGGAGCACACACCACTCCCAAACCTGGGTAAAACACAGTTTTTGATTGTGTGAATGACCTCACGGTTGAACACATGAAGTGGCAGGGTCAGGCAGACAAGGGCAGCTTAAAAGAAGGAACAGGATTGTTTGTAGCTGAATTGCCAGACTGGCTTGGAGCAGCTTGCAGGCTTCCCAGATCAGGCTAGACGGCCTGATCCAGCAGGGCTTTTCTTGTGTTCTACTACCTCCGGTTGTGACAGTCTAAAATGTCGCAAGCAGTATTTTAAGGCAGTGCACATGGCCATTCACACGGTGGGCAAGGAGGGCAAGACCAAGCTTACCTTCCCCTCAGAAGATCAGTCTTCTTGTGTGTGAGTGTGGTACATGAATCTCTGGAGGCCGGGAAAACGAGTCCCAGCCTCCAGGAATCCCTACATGCACTGCATGAGTAGCTTGGTGCTTTTAGGGATCCCCCCATGAGGCAGGTGCTCTAAGCACCTGACTCTGTGCAGACTGAGCATACACACAACCCAGGCACCAGGCTCAAGGGTGGATTAATGCATAGGCAAAGTAGGCAGTTGCCTACGGTGACAAATTTTGAGGGGCAGCAAATTTTCAAAAGGCTCCAGCCCTCTCCCCGTTGAAGGGGCTGCCCTCAGCTCCCCTGACCCCTTGGCTGCTGGCTGAGGCTTAATCTGCCCCTAGCCTGGCAGGTCACACCCATGCCCTTAAACCTGGCTAAAGACCAGGGTAAAAAGTTGCGTTTGGCAGGGCAGAAGCACCGGGACCAGGAGCAATCCTGGCATTCCATACAAGCAGCCTAACTCAGGCTGCACTGTCCTAGCCTGGGTCAGGCTGTTCGTGAGAATAGCCTCTTTGAGTTCACCAGAACTCTTCTTTAGGCTGACTGTTCAGCAAAAAGACAGATTCGAATCACTGCTGGCATTTAAATTATCAAAGGGAGCACAGCAATTGCTTCTTGGTCCCAGCATGCCTCATGGTAAGCTGCGTGTTCTTTGCACCAGGCTCATCTCTTCTACCTTTCTCTTACAGCTGCAGACTGGGACTTTTCCCTCACACTCACCAACATCTGCTTCTCTCCCTCCCCCTTTGAAACACTTTTGCTTAACATCTAACCTGAAGAAGAATTCTGGGTGCTTAAAAGCTCACTACTTTGTAATGTTTTAGTTGGTCCGACTACAAGAATTATGCTTCTTCTGCTTTTGGATTTCTCTAATGGACGAGCAAGGCTGCCTGCAATTCTTGTTTCTTTTCATTTTTAAAAGAGTGCACGAATATGCATTCCTATGTCAGCCCAGCCTCCCACCCTGGGAGGGTTATAGGAACATACATAGGAAGCTGCCTTGTATAGAGTCAGACCTTTAGTCCATCTAGCTCAGTATTTTCCACACTGATTGGCTGCGGCTCTCCAAGGATCCAGGCAGGAGTCTTTCCCAGCCGTACCTGGGCATTTTCCAGATTACATGCTACAAAGGGTTCACAACATTTCCGTTAAGTGCCCCTCCGTATTGCCCATGTTCAGACATCATGGTCGTTGCGTTGTCACCAGGGTGTCATCCATATTTCTGATGCCTTGTTTCAGCTTTTATTGATGCGTTATGGCCCTATAACGTGGCAATAGTGTTGCAGGAAAGTAGTTGAATTTTTCCATTGTAGGGAGGCTTGCCCCTTTGATTATGTGTTGCAGCGTGGACAGTTATTTTCATAATAATTTTTGTTGACTTCCGGGGGTGGTGGTGTCAAGAGGCTCCATCCCCCCCCTTTCCCCGCCAAAAGTGCACCGCCCGCCGGAAGGGGCTCTGCTGGCCTTTAACTCTGTGGTTCGTGTGGTGTCCCCTTTTAATTTCCTATTAATTTGTGCCCAAGGGGCTGCAAGACCTGGGAGGTTGCTAGCTGGAGCAGCCACCAAAATCATTCATTCATACATTCATTCGATTCATATACTGCCCTTCCAAAAATGGCTAAGGGCGATTTACATAAAAAACAACAACAAAGCAATTAAAATCAAAACTATAAAAACAGCATAAAACCAATTAACAGTTAAAACATTTAAACAGTTAAAAACCCTGGAAAGCCAGGCCAAACAGGTAGGTCTTAAGGGGTCTCCTGGGTGGCCGCCCCGGCCGGAGACACGGGCCGCGGTGGGTGGCGGGAGGGGGAATGGCGGCGGAGGCCCAGACCGCCGCAGGGAGATGGAGGCTGGGACCGGGGGCCGAGCGAAGGCCGAAGAAAACAGAAAGCAAAAATACAGCCTCTGCCGCTGCCTCCGAAGTCCCACCCTCCCTCCCTCCCAGCTTCCGAAACCACCTTACCCTGTCCCATTACAGTTGAACAAAAAAAGTCCTAAATTGAGGAGGGAGAGAGGAGCTCTCAAGCAGTGCTCCTCCCTCTTCAAAGGCTCTGCCCGAACTGGCGCTTGGGGCCGAAAGGACGCAAGAGGCGTCCTTTCAGTCCCAAGCGCCAGTTCGGGCAGAGCCTTTGCAGAGGGAGGAGCACTGCTTGAGAGCTCCTCTCTCCCTCCTCAATTTAGGACTTTCTTTGCTCAACTGTAACGGGACAGGGTAAGGTGGTTTCGGAAGCTGGGAGGGAGGGAGGGTGGGACTTCGGAGGCAGCGGCGGAGGCTGCATTTAAAAAACAAACAAACAGTAAAGGGGAGAGGAAAAGGCTAGCGCCCGTTATTATAACGGGCTTCAGAACACTAGTATATATATATATATCCCTGCTCCATTTCATGTTGGTGCTTCTGCTTGCGCAAAGGAGAAAGTTAATTGTTGCACCTTTGCACAAAGAATTTTGTTTGTCATCGTTTCAGCGGTTACCTACCTCCTCCACGACCCTATTGGCTGGAAATGGAGGAGGAGGACGAGGAGCAGTGAATGCGATCCCAGGGACAATATGGACACCACCTGCCTGGAAAATCAGCTACAGTAATGGGCAATACGGACGGGCAAAACTATGTCACGTTGCATAGAAAAGTGCCCGAGAACCACTGCACTTGCAGTTTCAAACTGCTGCCTCATACCGTTACACTTCACAACACTTTTGAATGATGAAGTGCCATCAAGTCAGTGTCGACTCTTAGCGACCACATAGATAGATTCTCTCCAGGATGATCTGTCTTCAACTTGGCCTTTGAGGTCTCTCAGTGGTGCATTCATTACTGTCATAATCAAGTCCATCCACCATGATGCTGGTCGTCCACTTCTTCTCTTTCCTTTTCCCAGCATTATGGACTTCTCAAGGGAAATGGGTCTTCACATAATGTGTCCAAAATAAAGTATGATAGTTTGAGCCTGGTCATTTGTGCCTCGAGTGAAAATTCTGGATTGATTTGTTCTATGATTCATTTGTTTGTTTTCCTTTTGCATCCATAGAGTATCATGGGGAAAACCATTGTCTGAACGATTCTAATCTTTGTAGCACGTCACAGCATCTAAATATCCTTTCCAAGGCCTTCATTGCAACTCTACCTAATGCTAGTCTGCGGCGTATTTCTTGACTGCTGGATCCTTGACTGTTGACGGTCAATCTTAAAAGGCAGAAGCTATCCACCACTTCAGTGTCTTCATTATCAATTCTGAGGCTGGTTGTTGTACCTGTTGTCATTAGTTTAGTCTTCTTTACATTTAATTGTAGTCCCATTTTTTCACTGTGCTCCCTGACCTTCATTACTAGAGCTTGCAGATCATCTGCAGTCTCAGCTATCAGAGTGGCGTCATCAGCGTAGTGCAGGTTATTGATGTTTCTTCCTCCAACTTTAAAACCATGCTCATCTTCTTCCAATCCAGATTCTCTCAGTATATGTTCAGCATATAAATTGAATAAATAAGGAGAAAGTATACAGCCTTGTCTTACTCCTTTGCCAATCTGGAACCAGCCTGTTTTACCATGTTCCATCTGGACTGTGTCTTTCTGTCCTGTGTATAGGTTTCTCATGAGAACAATGAGATGTTCTGGGATGCCTATTTTTCCTAAGGATATTCCACAACTTACTTACTTACTTACTTACTTACTTACTTATTTATTTATTACATTTATATCCTGCTCTTCCTCCAAGGAGCCCAGAGTGGTGTACTACAT
Source organism: Hemicordylus capensis (assembly GCF_027244095.1). Classification (NCBI taxonomy): domain Eukaryota; kingdom Metazoa; phylum Chordata; class Lepidosauria; order Squamata; family Cordylidae; genus Hemicordylus; species Hemicordylus capensis. The sequence continues at coordinate 10,800,823 of NC_069666.1, read as the reverse complement.
ACTTAGGTTTCTCCTCACAACAACCCTGTGAAGTAGGTTAGGCTGAGAGAGAAGTGACTGACCCAGAGTCACCCAGCAAGTATCATGGCTGAATGGGGATTTGCTCAGGTCTCCCCGGTCCTAGTCCAGCACTCTAACCACTATACCACGCTGGCTCTAATCACATGGTCAATGCAATCAAAGGCTTTTCTGTAGTCAATAAAGTGCATATTGACTTCTTTTTGGTATTCTTTGGCTTTCCCAATTATCTAGCATGCGTCAGCAATGAACTCTCTTGTTCCTCAGTCTTTTCTTGTTACTCGGCCTTCAAGCGTTGCAAATCATGTAGTCTGGAAAACACCTTGGAGATTCTAGGAAATCCACCTAGCACTTTCTGCATGCACAGGAGATGCTCTACTACTGAGCTACAACCTCATCCCTACAGGCCTGTAATATAAGGGGGTACTATGACCTCCCACTAGAAATGGAAGGCCAAGTACTAACGACTTGCTCAAGGCCATCCTGCAGGTCCCTGTCAAAGCCAAGATTTGAACCTGAGGCTTTCTGGCTCATAGTTCAGCACTTAATCATTTAAGATATGTATCAGAAGCCCTGCCCTGGATGCTACCACCTGCAGAAGTGAGGCAAGTGGCACCCAGAAGTGGAGATGGGACCAGTGTTCCCTCTAACAGGGATTCTTGTTGACTGAAGGTAAAGGAAAAGTGTGCCGTTGAGTCGATGTTGACTCCTGGCGCCCACAGAGCCCTGAGGTTTTTCTTTGGTAGAATACAGGAGGGATTTACTATTGCTTTCTCCTGTGCAGTATGAGATGATGTCTTTCAGCATCTTCTTATATTGCTGTTGCCCAATATAGTTATTTCCCATAGTTGGGAAGCATAGTCTGGGAAACATACCAGCATCGATTCGAACCGGCAACCTCTGACTTGCTAGTCAAGTCATTTCCCAACTCCCATGATCCCCAAGCAAAAGCCATGGCAGCTAGGGATTCTGGGAGTTGTAGTCAACAACATCTGGGAATCCCTGTTAGAGGGAACACTGGATTGGACCTCTTCCATGTTGGTGCCCCAAATGGTAAAACACTCTCCCTAGGGATGGTTGGCTGTTGCCAACTCTATTATCTTTTCAGCATCAGATGGTGGCATTTCTGTTCTTTTAAACAGATAATTTATTTCTGCTGACAGAGACTTGTAGCCAAGGGTGACTCTAGAATAACTAGTTTTGGGGAGCAAAGGGGTGGCAAAGAGCATAATTAGGGGAGTGAGAATTTTACTATATATTAAATACTTACAGAGGTCAGGTAATTAATGTTGTTAGTTTATTTACCTTTTTAATGAAGCTTGCTTCACATTTTCAAATTTAATCAGAAATGAATCCAGATGGCAGGAAAGAATGGATGGGGAGAGAGGTCAGTACCAAGCAGGCTGAAATCTGCAGGGGAGATGACCCTCCACCCCGCTGCACAAAGGGTCTCATCCAGAAGCCCAGTTCCTGGCCAGGAAGGAAGTGGAAGGGCTGGCCTTGCTCCTGGGAGGCTGGAGGAGTCTCCTCCCTACCTGGCTGGCCTGGCTTCTGCTGCTTGTTCTGGGTAGGGCAGTGAGTGAATGAGGCTTATTTAAACAACAGAGGCCTTTAAAAGTAATTAATTCAAGCAATAGGCCCATAATATACTATGACTGTACTGTCTGAAACTTTGCAGTAAAGTTCCGGGCTGGTGGATGGGGAGCAAAAGGGGGAAAGAGAAATATCTGGGATGGAGAACTTGCAAACCCTTGGAGTCATTCTTGCTTGTAGCACCTTAAAGACTGACACATTTATTTTTACTTTTTCTCATGTGTATTGTTATTTTCAGTGTTGCTTTGGCTGCCATTTGATCATAATATTTGATTTTTATTTTTTTCTTAACTGCCTGGGAAGCTTTGGCTAAAAGGCAGCCTAATCAAGCAAACACATAAATTTAGGAAACCATAAATGTAGGAAATAAGTATTCAGGAGCGAATAAAACTACAGCAAAGTTTGCCCATGTAGAAGGGTTCTGGTCAACTTAATTTAAACACAGACAGCTTTGTCGTTCACATCCAAAAGGCAGTAAAAGTGGCAGATCTCCCCCAAAGTCAAACCTGATCAACATGACAGCTAACAGATTTGTGGGATGGGAAATGGAATACAGACCATTATCAGGATCCATCAGTTTCTGGATTAAGGTAGAAATTCTTCACCAAGTGCAATTTAGGTCATTAGAACAACTAAATGCCAAATTCTCTCTTCTGTGTACATGATGGAGAGAGAGAGAGAAAGAGAGATTTACAACTTGTGCTTTCGCACTGCTGAGGTTGGTACCATCCGGGCTGTAAACAAAGAGATTTTTCCTCCCAACTCAGGAATCCAGTTTTCTGCTACCATCAGACACTAAAAATATTTCATCAGACTACCCAAAAATTTGATGACTTTTTAAATCCAAAATTCACTTTCTCTTCTCCCACTCTCTGTCCAGTTCACAAAAGACTTTTCCCCATTAGATACCTACCTATTACTACAGTTGGTGAAGACCACATAAGACCAAGATTCAACCTGGATTAATTTTTGCATTCTATGAATTATGGTTTTTAATCTGGTTATACTATTGTATGCGTTATGCTACAATAAATAATAATAATAATAATAATAATAATAATAATAATAATAATAATAAACAATGTCCTCCAGAAGTGCTTCACCATGCTCCCTCCCTCACGGTTTTCAAAACACAACAAACAACCCATTTTTAAAGAAAGGTTTTAACAACTTGTATATGTTTTAAATTTTTTTTGTGTTATTGTTAACCGCCCAGAGACGAAAGTTTGGGGCGGTGTACAAATCTGATAAATAAATAAATAAATAAAATAAAATAAAATAAACTTTTATTCACTACTCATATCTGGTGAGTTTTTAGCTTTTACCTTTTTAATTGTAACGTTTACATGTGGTTTAATTATTAGTTATTATTATAATTATATATTTTTTTATACCACCCAAAACTTATATCTCTAACTGGATTTTAACTGGATGTCTTAACTTCTATTACTTCATTAATTTTCTATTGTTTTATATAGTGCATTTTTCTAATTTTATGCGCTGCCCTGAGCAGTAGCACACTGGATGGGTGAGTTAGAAATATTCTAAATAAATAATTGTATATACCACTTTTCCATAAAAAGGCTCTCAAAGGAATTTACATAGAATAAATTATAAAAAGTAAGAAATGAATAAGAAAACATGGTTCCCCATCCCCAAAGGGGCCCACCATATAAAAGAGAAAAATAGGGGAGCCACCAGAAATAGCCAGTAGAGGGATGTTATGAATAGTTACAGTAGCTACCCCCCTGCTAAATAAAAGAGAGCAACCACCAAACCAGTGGAGAACAGTTTTAGAACCTGAAGTCTAAGATCTAGGCACATCTTAGATAAATACTCTGTGGCACTTTGCCACATGGGCTTTTAAAAGATACTTTAGGCTAGTATAGACTAGCTGAAGAGTTATGGACCCAGCTTGTAAAAAGAGGACATCAGAACATAAGAAAAGCCCTGCTGGGTCAGGCCAAAGTCCCATCCAGTCTAGCATCCTGCCTCACACAGTGGCCAACCAGGTGCCCACAAGCATGGAAGAGAGAGAAACCTACCCCTTCCGTTGGTGTTCCCTAGCACCTGGTGTTCATGGGGATGTCACTCTGATCCTGATGGAACTATATAACTACGAAGGCTAGTCAACACCGATAGCCTTGTCCTCCATTATTTCTGTCGAATCCCCTTTTAAAACCATCTAGATTGGTGGCCATCACCACATCCGGTGGCAGCGAATTCCATAGTTTTACTGCACTATAGGGTCATTTACACTACCAAAAACTGTGTTCTGCCTGGGTCTGGGAGTTGTGTGTGCTCCCAGTTTTCGGTTGTATGGAAGCAAGGTAGGGGGAAAAGCTACCCAGGCTTTCATCCTACCTTGCTTCCACAAAAGTGAAAATTGGGAGCACACACAGCTCTCAAACCTGAGTAGAACACAATTTCTGATTGTGTGAATTACCCAATTGTGTAAATAAATATTTCCTTTTGTTTATTCTGAATCTCCCAGCATTTAGCTTCAGCAGATCACCCCAGGTTCTAATATGATGAGAGAGGGAGAAACACCTCTCCCTATCCACTTTATCCTCATCATACATAATTTTATACACCTCTATCACGTGCTCCCTAAACACCTTCTTTCTGAACTCAAAAGGCCCAAATGTTGTAAATGACAGAAAATACATGCTGCATACAGTATAAAGATAAAATGCATTGAACTGTAGAAAAATTCAACAGTGTATTCTTTTTATTGTTATATTTTAAAAACATCTGATTTTAAACTATGTTATTTTGCCAGAAAGTGGCCTAAACGTTTTAAAAGAAACATATACCAATAAAGAAACGCTATGACAAAATGCCCCCTTCTCTTTAATCTCTACATTGCCAGATCCATACTGAACTGAGTCTGATAGCTTAAGAAGACTTTCTTTTAAAAAAATCAGATTTGGATGTAAAATGGAGTTAACCTGCAAATGGCCTGCAAAATGCCAAAAACAGTGGTGCAAAATAAAATAAGCATGTTTAATCAGCAGCTTGTTTCTCTGAACATTTGTGCTTTTCCCTGGAAGTTTTTCACACTCGGTAGTTCACATCTCCACCAGAATGGAGGTGTACATTCACATATTGGCCAAATTTACCCCAAGGTCCCCGTGAGCTATCAGGGAGCACTTCACACAGAATTCGGGTTTTTCATCACGCATTAGAGTCTGATTAGAGCCTGATTTATATCCAGGGTACAAAAACCCACTTTTTGCACCATTTGGGGGGGGGGGGCAACTCCGAACTTGCAGTAAAGCCTGCTGCCTGGGAAAGCTCCTGCTGTTTGATGACGTGCAATGGAATTTTAGTATAACGACAGGGGACATACCAAATCAATACAGTTATTTTATCTTTGTGGGAGGACATTGCAGGCTTCCTGAGTTATGCAGAACTGTTCATCCAGTTGCAAATTCCACCAGCTTCAATTGTCTGAAAGTTTGAAGAGGAATGGGGCTGCAGCTCAGTGGTAGAGCATTTGCTTTTCCTACAGAAGGTTCCAGGTTAAATCCCTGGAAGCTTTTCACACGGGGCTTTTAAAGCCCTTTAATTTGTATCTCCTCCAGAATGGAGGGGGTGCATTCACATATCGGCTAGAAAATTACCCTGAAGTCCCTGCGAGCTATCGGGGAACCGTTCACACACAATTTGGGGTTTTCACCGCGCGTTGGGAGTGTAACCCAATTTATATCTGGGGTAAAAGAAATCCACTATTTGGGGTGGGTTTTTGAGACAACTTCGAGTTCACAGTAAAGCCTCCCCTTAAACTTGTGGTAAAACCTGCTGTGCACAAAAGTCCCTGGCAACTCCAGGGAGTGCTGGGAAATGCTCCTGGCTGAAACCTTGGGAAAGCTGTTGCCAGTCAGTGAAGACAATCTTGAGCTAATTTGACCAATGGTCTGACCTAAGGCAGTTGCCCGTGTTCCTGCGTTGAGCTCATAGACAAGTTCTTCACTACTACACTGCACCTGTTGTCTGTACTGCATACAATAACAGGTTGTGGTAAACCCATCTTCCTTTCCTGCTACCTCAGGCATCTCGGCCCTTTCTCCCTTGCTGCTTTCCATTCTTGGAGCTGCCTCCCAGAACATTTGGGAGGAGAGTTGGTCTTTTGGTAGTGAGCATGAACTGTTCCCTTTGCCAAGCAGGGTCTGCCCAATCAATGAATCAATCAATCTTTATTACAGTCTTAGACCAGCATAAAGTAAAAAGGTGATTATGTAGAAGAACAGATACTAAAAGCCTGTAGGTAAATGACTAAGTACAAGATACAAACCTATCTTAAGGCTACAAGTGACCAAAAGTAGACATAAAATTCAAACTAAAACTATAATTATATTAAAAGCCTGTGGGTGCATACAACACAAGCATATACTAAAAAACTATAAAAGAAAAAATCAGGAGTAGAAATAAAATTAGGAGCATCATAAAAAGAGGTAAGAATGCATTACAAAGAAATGGTAAACAATACACCAAATGCATGAAGGGCTAAACGCCTGGGGAATGGCAAAAGATTTAAAAATGAATAAAAGGCACAGAGGGCATAAAGTTGTAATGCGGTTAAAAGAAGTAAGAGAACAAACATATATAAAATCCTGAGTAGTTGAACTGCATAACAGCCAGCTTTAGGGTCTGCCCTGTTTTGCATTTGGATGGGTGAAAGGGCAGTGCAGGGGGCGGAGAGAGGTATCTTTAAAAGTCGCTACCGGGGATACCACCAGCACCTGGAAGACGGAGCAGTGACACCCCACCCGGCATCCCATGAGGAGGAGGCCCCACCTACAGCACTCACTTGGCCTCCATCTGTGCAGTGGCCATTTGAGTGATCAGCATAGTGTTGCTGGCCACGCACATGGCATGCATGGCATGGCATGCTGGCCACGCACATGGCATGCATGGCGGCCAGGTGAGTGCTGTTGGTGGAACCTTTGCCGCATGGGATGCCGCCGGGTGGGTGCTCCTGCTCCTCACGTCTCTCAGGTGCTGACTTTTAAAGGTACCTCTCGCCACTTATGTGAGCACTGGATGATATTCCCACTTAGAGGATGGGGCCATAACTCAGTGGAAAAGCACCTGCTTTGTATGCAGAAGGTCTCAGATTCAATCCCTGGCAGTATCTCCCAGTAGGGTTGGGAGAGACTCCTGCCTGCAAACTTGGAGAGCCGCTGCTAGTCAATGTAGACAATTCTGAGCAAAAAGGTCCAACAGTTTGACTCAGTGTAAGGCAGCTTCCTATGTACTCATGTCTCCAAAGCACATGCATGCAAAATGCTTGTGCATGAACATCAAGATGCAACATGCAGCAGCTAGGGTTTTATCCGGAGCTGCCCGGTGGGAGCACATCACACCCATTCTGAAAGAGCTGCACTGGCTACCAGTCTGTAGGGCGCGCAGCAGACAAGAGAGATACTTCTGTAGTGGGGGTGGGGTTGTGACCCCCAGTATAAGAACAGCGTTATTACGGGTGTGTCCCTAACTTTTATCTGTGAAATGTCAGAGGGTATATTGATATCCTGTATAGTACATTGGCCATCCTAAAATGTATGCTTGCAAATATATATTATATATCAATTTTGCCATATTCCACTAACTTGGGAAGTCTGGGGTGGGGGAACTGCATCAGGGTCTTCTCATCTGTGGCCCCAAATTATGGAACTCTGTATCTCTCAAAATGCATTTGGCCCATGTTGTTGATGATCTTTTGTTGCCTGGTTAAAACATATTTGCTTTGCTGCACATTTGAATTGGTATAATAGTTTTCTTCCCCACCTCTGTCCCCCTTTTATGAGTTTTTATTATTCCCATGCTGCTTCTAAGTCTTTACCAGCTTCCAGTTATTGCTAATATAGTCTTAAAATTTGTGTGGTTGTATTATGTTGTTTCAACTGATTTTTAAAAAATCAAAATACAAGGTTTAAATATCTTAATAAAACAAACATTGCAATGCTATAAATTAGAGTGACATAGAAACATAAAGTTTTAATGTTTGTTATTATATTTAAGTTAATTAGGAGATGAAATCATATTAACAATGGGAACTTTCCCACACTGGACACATAATATACTGTGAAATGTACTTTTAACTATCTAGCTACATTACAACATCAAATATGTTTAGACAATGTAGGAGGAACAAGTTTGGATCCAAATCTCCATGCATGTTTTTTAACAAAGACATTTGCATTTACTGAACTTCAGGGGAAGGGGCAGTCCTATGTATGTCACAGAATGCATGCACATTTTTACCTACATTGAAATGCTAACTGGGCAAAGAGGCACCTTTTAATGTGGTGATTCTCTTTATTTAGCAGGGGGAGAATAACTGGCCATATCCACCTCCAGCACAGTTTCTCCAGTGATTGTTGCTGGTGTCTATCTGATGTTTCTTTTTAGATTGTGAGCCCTTTTGGGACAGGGATCCATCTTATTTATTATTTCTCTGTGTAAACCACCTTGAGCCATTTTTGGAAGGGCGGTATAGAAACTGAATAAAATAAAATAAAATAAAATACAAAGAAAACCTGTTGAGGGGTACTTTAAATTTCTTATTGATTTTCACTTTCTCTTTTTAGCAGTTAGGGATGTGCATGTTTTGTGACCTTCAGCTATCTTCATGTGCATGCACGGAGGGCATGTGTGCACTGGCATTGCGCGGGGGCAGCTGGGGGAGAGTGCTGCTGGCACATGAAGACAGCTGAGACTGCTGATTTTAGAAAGTGGGGGTGAGCAGCAGAGGAGCAGTTATGAGCAGTTATGCACCTCTTCTCCTCCATTTTAAAGGTGCAGGGGATGTGTTCCAAATTGTGTGTCGAATCATAATTCATGCACATCCCGAGTAGGCGTCTCTGAAATTCTCTTTTCTTTATTATTTTTCTTTATTTAAAATATTTATATCCCACCCTCCAATATACTAATGCTCAGAGTGGCTCAAAAATCAGTAAAAACAGATACAATATAAGAACATAAGAACAGCCCTGCTTGATTAGGTCCAAGGTCTATCTAGTCCAGCATCCTGTTCCACACCGTGGCCTACCAGATGCCTCTGGTAAGCCCACAGGCAAGAGGAATGTGCATGCCCTCTGTCTTGCTGTTGCTCCCCTACAGCTGGTATTGAGAGGCATCTTGCCTCTTAGGCCAGAGGTGGCCTATAGCCTTCAGACTAGTAGCCATTGATAGATTCGTCCTCCATGCATTTACCTAAGCCCTTCTTAATGCTGGTGGCTGTCACCACAGCTTGAGGCAGATAATTCCATAGGTTAATTATGCATCGTGTGAAAAAGTACTTCCTTTTGTTGGTCCTAAATGTCTTGGCAATCAGTTTCATGGGATGACCCTTGGTTCTAGTGTTCTGAGAAAAATGTCTTTCTATACTCTTGCCATACCAGGCATAATTTTATAGACCTCTATCATGTCTCCCCCAGTCATCTTTTTTCTAAATAAAAGAGTCCCAGGTGTTGTAGCCTTGCCTTGCAAGGAAGGCAAGGCCCCTGATAATCTTGGTTGCACTCTTCTTCACCTTCCAATAAAAAAGGAATAACATTAATATAAATTAACTAAAACCAAGATTCAATTAAAACCAAATTTTAAATTACAAGTTCAAACTTTTAAATTCAGATAAAATATCAAAATGCCTCTTGAAAGAGATGGGTCTTTAGCTTTTTCTTAAAGACTCTGAGGGAGGAAGCATGGCAGAGCTATTTTGGACGGGTGTTCCAAAGTTGAGGGGCCGCAACCAAAAAGGCCCTGCTCTAGTCCCCACAATTGGATCTTTGTTAGTGACGGGCCCATGAGCAGATCCGGAGACAGAGGGCCCTGAGAGGTTTGTATGGGCAGATGCATACAAAGGACAGATCTGACAGACACCTTGGCCCCGAGCCAATATGAAGAAATTTCAGTTCCAGTTTATGTTTGTATGTCTGTATTTGTAATACTGCTGGTCAAGGACTGAATAAATATTATGTATGTATGTCAGTTCCATGAGTGTGCACATAAAGCCTGTGTGCACTCATGCACAAAGCGCCCATGTCTTGTACTCAGTGAATGGTTCTGTTAGACTTCTAAGATTTGTTTCACATCCATGTTAAAACTTTGCAGCACTATCTCAATTTAAATGTTTTATTGCATTTTTCCTCTTTTAAACAAAATATAGAAAGAGAAAACCCTAATCTGTGGTGAATCACAATTGTGGTTTCTGCAACTCTATACATTCTAAACTCAACCGCACGGGATATATACATAAGATATTATCTACAGCGTTAAAGACTTGAGCAATATTTTTTCGCAATTTTGTACCACTATAGGCAATTATATGATTTTAAAAACAAAACAAAATATTCCCTTGATGATGAGCAAGACAGATTTTAATTAGCTGTAATGATGAAATGCCCTGTTGGTTTCCAAGAATACAGTTAGGATTCCTTACTGAGGAGCAACTCCTTTGAGAAGAGAGAAAGCTTTTCAACTTGGTCTTTTTGGGTTGGATAGGGCCAGTTGACACACACACACCCTTGCCAAATATGAGAAGAGTCACCACTTTGAGAGGTGTCCCTTTGCTCAGTTAGAAGGGACTTGGCTTTTTAATAGACTGCTAATAATTCCATAGCAAAGAGAATCATGGAGTGGCAGCTGCTGGTGAATGCACAAGGCTGAACAGGTTTACGGTTTAAGCATGCTAATATCAATCTAGTTACAAGTAATTTTTAAAAGGTCTTGAAAGAAAAGCTCTGGTAACAAAATGACTCCCAGGGTCTTCTCCAACCTAAACCCCGCCCACAGCATCACTATGGGAACATGGGCATAAAGAGAAATTTAATCTTGATGCTAGTGAACTCAAATGAAAAACAAAGCAGGTCCAGTAGTAAAATCCAGGGGTTTCCAACCTTGGGTTCCCAGATGTTGTTGGATTACAAGGCCTATCATCCACAGCCATTGTGGCTGTGGGTGATGGGAGTTATAGTCCAGTAACATCTGGGGACCCAAGGTTGGGAACCCCAGGTAAATCAATGCTCCATAATTCTACATGCCTAAGATCTCAGCATAAATATATCGAAGGAGGCATTATGACCAACGTGAGTTCCAGGATCTTGGGGTCTGCAGCAAGGTCCCCATAACCACAAAAGTTGCAGGGCCTACAAACTGCAAGTTTTCTCAGATGACCTCTGACCTTCTTAAATGCTCTGAGCAATTTCTGGCATTGCCACAGACTGAATTCAGCCCCGATTCTTACAGCAAAGGAATGAGATGCATGCACAAAAGCTTCAGATCAGGTGCCAGGCCTCCATCCTAAACCCACTCATTTGGAAGCCCAATCAACTGAAACCACCAAGGGCATTTTCTTAGTCAAATAATTTTCTTAATAACATTGCATTACTAATAGGCTTGTATTGCAGATGGGGGTAGGGAAAGCTACATTGGCTAGAATGCTCCCTTTCATTACAAATGTCCTCTCCCCACTTTTGATCAGATGTTAATTACTAATATTATTAAATAGCATGAGTGAGGTTCAAAGACAATTTAAGCCCGACATGGGAAAACACTCTGAGATGTAAGTGAAGACTGAAGTGCCACTGAATATTAGGTCCTGAATGTCTGAGGGAAGTTGTTGCAAGGCTGCATATTAATATATTACACTCACACACATGCATACGTGCGTAATTGTTGTCCAGATTAATTTTATTAATGCTCAGCTACAGATAACTATTCTTCCACTTTTTGGACACACACAACAAAATAGAGACATTTACATTGAGGGATTTTGTGTAGACATTCACCCAGGGGCGTAGCAAGGTTGGAGTGGGCCCAGAGACAAGATTTTAAAATGGGCCCCTGCCTCACTGAAGCTCAGCTCATGAAGTAAAGAAATCTGAAATGAGGCTGAATAGTGGTAACAAAAAGCATAGTAAAATTTGTGTGTGTGTGTGTGCGCACACGAACAACAATAGAACATCATCCTAATTTTTTTTTTTTTAAGGTTTTGTAAATTGTGGACGATGCAAGTCATTTAATGGCACTAGAGAAAGACATGCTGTTCTGGTAGCTCCAGGTCTTAACATTCATATCAGTTTCGGCGGATTAATACAACTGAAGGAAGCCTGGGCGGGTGCGTGGCTGGGGGAGTCAGTCATGTCTCTGGGGGCCCCCCCATGGCAGTGGGCCCCCAGACATCTGCCTCCCCTTGCCCTGTTATAGTTATGCCCCTGCATTCACCGATATCTCTCTGAGTTTTCAGACATACACAGCTTTTGCCTAAGAATGCCCCCTTCACATGTGAATGACAACACTTGTCGCACTTCAAAACATGGGGCACCAGCTGGAGTAACGTTGGCCTTGAATCAGAATGTTTTTCCCGCACAACATTCCCCCCGCCCAGCACTGCATCCCCTCCTTTCTCCAAAGCCCTACAAAAATATTTCCCGGAGGGCTGGGTGGAAGGAAGGGACATGCATCTGGACAGCAGAGGACAGGCAGGGCAGATCAGGGAACTTTGCTGCACATGTATGAGCACAAGGCCAGCATTCATCTGGATGCTGCCCATGAACTGCAATGTATACAGTGTCAGAGGACACAAGGTTGGGAACCCCTAGTTGAAATAATTTTTTAAAATCTTATTTATCTTATTTATTTTATTTTATTTCTAGTTGAAATAATCAAGCTTACTACGACCATGACTCCTGCTATGAATACTTATATACCATTTTCCAGCAAAAGTTCTCAAAGCAGGTTATACAGAAAAGTAAACAATAAATACTGTAAATAAAGCAATTCCCTGTCCCCAAAGGACTCAAAATCTAAAAATAAACCTTGGGTAGACACCAACAACAGCCACTGGGATGCTGTGCTGGGTTTAGATAGGGACAGTTGCTCTCCTCCTGCTAAATATAAGAGCATTACCACTTTAAACAACAATTTCATGATGAAACTTCACGATCATGCATGACTAAAACAAAAAGTGTGTTCACACAGCAGCCGGTAGGGTAGGAAAAGCCCCCAGCCTGGGTTGGACTGCTGAGGGTGCTTGTGAATCTCGTGTGCTGCAAGCACATGGCTGAAAATGGGGAGCACACCTGGCTCTCCTCCTTCTCCTACCCTGCCAGCGGACTTGTGAACAAGCCTAAGCACATGAGCCATTAAGGACAGGACTAATCAAATTGTTCATTACTAGAGATATACCAGTTGTATAGACATTCAACAAATGAAGCAGCCTTGTCCTGAGTCAGACCATTGATCAATCCAATCTATTTTTAAGCATTCTAAATTTAGATTTTCTAAAACCACTTGCTCTGCAGTAGCCCCACTAAGGTCAGTGGGTCTACTCAGTGGAAAGCAGCTTGGAGAATGCATGCACTGAGACCACTGAACAAAAGGAGGCAAAGCTGGTAATCTGTCAAAGCAGTTCCTGGACGTGCCTAGTCAAAGCCTGAAGATGGAGGCTAGAATTTGGAAGAAAGGCCTGCAATGCATGTGTACAGTTCACGCTTCATGTTAATGAATACATCCATCCATTTATTTAAAAAACTATTCAGGGATATTATTAAAAAATGCTTGAATGCATGTGCATATTTCATGGTTCAGGTTAATGAATGAATAAATTTAAGATAACGCTTACAAATCAGGGGTTCCTTGCCTTGGGCTCCCAGATGTTGTTGGACTACAACTCCCATCATCCTCAGCCAAAATGGCCCAAGGCTGGGGACCCTGCCTTAAATAATAATTGCAATAAAAGCATCATGAACTGAAATAGGGACGTAGTAGCTGGTATTGGTCATTCAGTGTTCAGTTACAGTGAGAAAGTCCTGTAAGGCTATTTACTAATTAATTATTATATTTACTACAACAACCATAACAACAACAATATACATCCTGCCTCTCTTTCATCATGGACCTCACCACTGCTAACTGGGCAAAGAGGCACTTTTTAAAGGGATGGCTCTTTTATACACAGCAAGGCGAGAACAACTGTCCCCATTCAGCCCAGCCCACCAGCCCTCCCAGCGGTTGTTACTGATGTCTCCCTTGCATTCCTTTTTAAACGATGTGTTTCTTTGAGACAGCACACCAACTTCTTATTCCTTTTGCTACTGCTTTGAGAACTTGTTTTTGTCAAAAAGCATAACAACAACAACAACAACAACAACAACAACAACAAGGTTCCCAGGCAGTCATCTATCCTGTGATTATTATAACCAGACCTGTATCAACCTACATCCTATGACAGGCATTCCCAACCTTGAATTCCATCATTGCCTTTGGCCACTGTGGCTGGGGATGATGGAAGTTGTAGTACAATAACAATTGAGGACTCAGGTTTGAGAACTCTTGCCCTAGGATCACAAGGATTGCGTTGTTTGATCAGTCTAAAGTTCATTTGGCCCGCCATTCTGTCTCCTATGGCCTTTCCCCTGTGGTTTGTCCCCAACACCCGGTATTCAGGGATATACTAACTCTGAGCATGGAAGCTCCATTCAGCTATCATGGCTCACAGTCACTGATAGACCCATCCTTGCACTATGGATACACCTATCCACTGATTTCAGTTCCCACTGAATGCAATGGAACATCACCAGCAGAAGTGCTTCTTAACCGTTTCCTGGAGTTTTATAATGGGCACTTGGGGATATGCAAAAGATTACAGATGTTTTACCTATTAGCTCACTTAATCCTAAAATACAGCGTCGGCTAAGAAATATATCACCGCAATGAACTCTAAATGAGAATCCCAGCTGAATTCCCACTTAGAGAAATGAAGCTACCGATATCCTAACAAACCAGACTTGGGGTTAAAATAGGCTGCCATGGAAGATGCTACAGATGCAATGACACTATTACAGGCCACGGTCTTCATAAGCTAATTAAATGGATTGCTGCTGCTTCTGAAGAGCAGAACAGGGGGACAAGTCCATATCGCCCACCCACCCTAAAACAAAAATTCACATGACCGAAGACTTAATGTACTGCCTGATTATCTGCACTGAGACCCCAAGATTATGACAGACTCATGATTCCCCCGTCTTTTTTTTTTTCCAAACCTAACTGAGATTTCAGAACTTTCGCTCTCTTGGGGCGTCTCTGTCAACACAACAGCAGTAGCCTGCTCTATAAATTTTAAAAGCCAGTTAATGGCTAGCAAGTACACTCATTTTCCCCACCCCACCCACAATTTTTGTCTTGACAATTAAAGACGATTAGCTGGCATTCCCTTTAACCGTCAAAGGCGCACAGTGGCAGCTCCCTAGCCACAAAAGAGGCGCAGTAAATGAGAAGAACATGTTACTACACTGCATTTGAGAAAGTTTGGCTCCGAGCTATGCACTGATTAATATCAGATCTCCTCCTTTACTTGCCTCTTGACAATCTTGTCACATCTGGCTGACAAATCCTTACAAGCTTATCCAAACCAAGGCAGCCCCAGTCATGCTTTGGGACTAGCTGGAAGGCAGCGGCAACACCAGCCGTGCACTGATGTGCCATCAGTGAAACTAATGAAGCTGACTTCAGTTGCAGGCTCCCGGAACATTCAAAAGGAGCACAAACGCCCCAAGCTTTTGCAACACAGCACAGAGTTAGCTCACCAGCAGATAAGACAAACAATCACTTCCCAAGGTTCAAGCAGCCATGGAGTTGCAGGATCAGAATAATATCATGGATTTCGAAAAGACTTCAGCAGCAAGCTTTATCCAAAAACCAGCCCCAACTTCCCAGAATGTACACTTTCCAAAAACAGTAGTTTAAAAACCCTCCCCCCTCTTTCAAAATTACTATTTGTTTCCACATTTCAGCCTTTGATGCCCAATTTAAATGCTATTAAGTTTTTTTAAAAATTTGTGTCTTTGCCCATAATTAGAAAACAACAACTTCCAAACATCTCAGGTCATTTGATGTGGAACAGACTTGTGTTAAAACACACACACACACACACGGGTTTTCCCTCCTCTGTGTATGCTGAACATTTATAAAAAAGAAAAGTTGCCACAGATGTTTCTTACAAGACTTTTTCAACAGGCTAGCAACCTGTCAATTCCTAATTTAAAAAAGAAAAGCACAACTGTGTGGTGTTAAAAACTGAAGAAGGGGGACAGGGAGGGGCAGAGAAAGAAGAAGTGTTTGATCTGTTAACTGGGCAGAAAAGTAAAAAGAAATTATTCTTTAGCCCTGCCAACAAAATAGTGCATAATTCAACTGACAATTTGGTATCGCATTTTTATGGGATGAAATGACAGAAAGCTCCAAAGACATGAAAAATGAGTGTTTGCTTACACTGTTGTGTAGTGTAAGATACTGTTGTTTAGCCAACTTTCTTTTATTAGGAACATAGGAAGCTGCCATAGACTGAGTCAGACCATCAGTCCATCTAGCTCAGTATTGTCGACACAGACTGGCAGCGGCTTCTCCAAGGTTGCAAGCAGGAGTCCCTTTCAGTTCTATCTTAGAGATGCCAGGGAGGGAACTTGGAACCTTCTGCTCTTCCCCTAAGGGAAATCTCTTACAGTGCTCACACATCAAGTCTCCCATTCATATGCAACCAGGGCGGACCCTGCTTTAGCTAAGGGGACAAGTCATGCTTGCTACCACAAGACCAGCTCTCCTCTCAAAAGCTAAAAGCCTCTCAAAAGCTAAAAGCACACAACAAAACTACAACTCCCAGACAAGATGTTTGGGCTACTCTGCAGGACACATTATGATCACCCTAATGGGCACAATACAGAGGACACACACCTTTCCAGAGCTCCTTCCCAACAAACTTTCTTAGCAACATTAGAGTGTGCATTTTATATGCCACAAAAACAATAATGTACTTGCTGAGAGCACTCCGAACACACTGAAGTCACAAATCATGAATTTTATAGCTATTAATGTACATCCAGGACCTGTACGATTAAACACTGTCAAGTCGTTATGATTTACAGATGCTGCTGCTTCAACAGAGAAAAAGAATTATTAGAGGCCCAATCTGGCTTTATCATAATGATGCCCCAAAAGTTATCGGCAAAATAGGGCAATGTCTTGTTTAGGGTGCATTTTGTCTGCAAGGCCAAGATTTTGTAAGCAAGCTTGCAGTCCTCAAGCACACTTACTTGGAAGCAAACCTACTGAAACCAGTGAGATTGTTTCTGAGCAAACACAGTCAGGATCAGTCTATTAACCAGTCAAATAATTCTGTAATACATTGTAGCAGCTAAATAAGAAACTGTGAACACATATCCACTCTGAAATCCTATTCTTTGCTAGCCCAGGACAATAAAACAATTAAAACAAAAAAGCATTATATCTCTATAGAGCAAAAGCCCGCAAGGGGGAAGAATCCAGTACAAATTCACGCACACAACTACAAAGAACTTTCCTTACCTCCGACATTCTTATGGTTCATGTGTTCCAAGAGCTATAAAACAGTTTCCCATCCCCTCCGCCGTGAGTTGTACAAAGAAGAACCAGGAAACATTCCTGTCTGTACAAGTAGGGAAGGCAGGATCATCACACGCCTCAGTCTTTACCCTCGTCTGAAGCAGAACACCTCCAAGCCTGATGTGCACTCACACTGAGCACCCGGGAGTGAAATCAGATCCCTCCTCCTTGGTGTGCTCCTCCAGAACCTACAGGACTAAGTTGTGAGTGACTGCCTGCCTGCCTGCCTGCCTCTCTCTCTCTCACCTCTCCAGGATGCTCCCACCTCAGAGCTTCAGAGGGGAGTGTCTCGGCATGCCCCTCCAGTCACAGGGCAGACCACTCACAGCTTGCTGGAAGAGGGCATGACACTCATCCTTCACAGAGGCTTGATCAAAAGAAGCCACGGGGACCCAAGGCTCTCCTAATGCAGCATGAGGAGCCTGTACCTCTGCTCCGCAGCCTAACGAAGGCATTAAATCAATGCAGCTAACCTAAGGCCTATATTATACTCTCTCTCTTTTTTGTCCATCCCAGGAATGTGAGCAACTATCTGCAAATAAAGTCTGGAGGGTTTTTTCTAATGCTCAAGTTAGTTCTCTCTCTCTCCCTCTCTGACACACACCCCCCACTTATTTTCTGAGCACACATACAAAGTTGTTCCTTAAGCCCTCCTATCTGTCACGAGGTTGAAAAGTGCTGAATTTATGTTAGCAGCATGTTTTTGTTTTTCAAACTGATGAAAAGTTCAGCAAATCCATTACTACATGGGTTCTCAAGCCTGGGTCCCCAGATGCTGTTGGACTACAACTCCCATCTTCCCCTAGCCACAACGGCCAAGGCCATCATGGCTGGGGGGTGATGGGAGTTGTAGCCCAACAACATCTGGGGACCCAAGCTTGAGAATCCATGCATTACTTAATGAAAGAAAGCAGATTTTAAAAACATAAAACATTCTCATCTCTTAGCGACATAGCAGGCTGCCTTATATTGAGTCAGACCCTTGGTCCATCCAGCTTAGTTTTATCTGCACAGACTGACAGTGGGTCTCCAAGATTTCAGAGACGTTTCCCCCCGCCCAGCCTTACTATACCTGGGGATGTCAGGGATTGAATATGGGGCCCTTTGCATGCAAGCAGATGCCCCACCACTGAGCTATAGCCCTATCCCATAAGGGGAATATCTTACAGCAGCCAGCGTGCACAAGCAGTTGCCCATCCAAATGCAAACCAGGGCAGACTCTGCTTAGCAAATGGGGCAATTCATGCTTGCTACTGTAAGACCAGCTCTTCTCACAATTTCTTAGATACTTTGTCTTAATGTACTAACTGGTACAAACCAGAGAAAACAAATATTTTGTTTATGTATCATATGCATATTTCCAAGTATGTAAGCCAACATCTGTTCAGACAGCTGGATCTGTATCAGTTAAACTTGGAAGCTCACATTTAAATGTTAAGAATGTCACACAGTTTCTGTGCACAATGCAGAGAGTTTCACTTCCCTCTTCTTGACTTGCTCTAGAGGAAAATAGGGATGTGCACGAATCGGTTCGGAGGCCCTTTTACAGACCTCTGAACAGGTTCGAAGGTCCGGAGGTTCAGCTGGTTCGATGGTGGGGGAGGGGTTACCTTTAAGGAGCAGGGAGGGTGCTCTGACTCCCCCCACTGTGATTCCCCCGCCATCGCTGTGTTTAAAAATGGTCCCACGGGGCAGCAGCATACCTCCTTGCCGCCCCAGTGCATGTTGGACTGGAAGTGCCTGGTGCGCATGTGTCACTGGTTGAACCCGTGCACATCCCTAGAAGAGATTACAGTTCATGGTGATGAGCATTTCACTGAGCAAATGTGCCACTTCTCTTGAAGGGGTGAAGGGCAGATGAAGGGGTGAAGCTATGCAGATAAAGTCTTAGTGATTCCCACTTACTCCTATGAGACAAAAACCGTGAAATTGCCTCCCACCTCAAATATCAGGGTCCCCAGAAACAAGATGCAGTTTTAACCCTCACCCCGGTAGGGTTGGCTAGCCAACCTGCCGAGGCTGCCAGTCACTCATAGGCGATTGCTTTTGTACCACATTACTGCATGTTTTGACGTGCTTAAATTTGTGCATAGCTAATCAGTTTGGAGAACAATCGGGACAGAGATATCAGGGGGTTAATCACCCATCACTGACGGCCCCCTACCCCACAGCTGCTATTTGCCCATGCGGGGAGAGCTCTTTTGGCTAACAAAAAACTAACAATAGGTTGGTTCTCATGATCCTAAACAGGGCTGGAGGAGTGCCTAGCCAGGGTATGAGAGGTGTGCAGTCATGTGTTTGCAAAAATCAAGGTAGGAGGTGGGGAGAGTGATTGTATGGGAGGCGGGAGCTGGGTAGGACAGGCACTGCCAACACACATTCTGTCCCCAGCATTTTGTCAAGGGCACACCTGGTTGCTGACCCTCCTCCTACCTTGACCTTTGCAGACTCATGATTGCTGATCAGGAGCATCCTTCGTTCTCTTCTTACCCTGGCTTAGTGTTCCCCTGACCCTGTTTAGGATCGTGAGAACCTACGAATGTAAAAAAACCAAACCAAACCACAATTCACACTGAAAGTCAGTTAGAGCGGTCTGTACACTGTCAGTTTACATGTGGACACCAGGCCCATTCACTTGCCAGCTGAGCAAAGAGGCACCCTTTAAAAGTGGCGATCCTCTTTATTTAACAGGGGAAGAGCAACTGGCCCTATCCATCCCCAGCACAGCATCCCTCCAGTGGCTGTTGCTGGTGTCTATCTCGTGTTTCTTTTTAAGATTGTGACCCCTTTGGGGAGTGGGAGCCATTTTATTTATGTATTCATATCTATGTAAACCACTTTGGGAACTTTTGTTTGAAAGCAGTTTATAAATATTTGTTGTATTTGTATCATCCTTTCCAATCCAACTTTGAGAGTGCAAAGAAGCAAATAGCAGAAGATGAACCTAAACACACCAGGGATGCAGCAAGAAGAAAAGATGGCCAGCTATTCTCAACTTCTTTCTGCCCCAACTTTTTCCTTATCTATACTCACTTGGCATTTTATCTTGGGGCCAAATTTTGCCCAAAGATACCGATGGAGAACACCTACTGTATTCAACGAGAATTTTATATGAGCACCTAAGGGCAATGCTGGTCAATAAAAGATAATTGTAATTCCAAAAGCAGAAAATGAAGGGAAATAGTTGGAAAAGAAAAAATCCAAACATCTTCTGTTAAAGCAGATACTTTGTCCTTGCTGTTACATATCTATATCTATAACAATTCAGCACTTTTAGTTGTTATTTGCTACAGAAATGTGCCAAGTACTGCAAAAAAGTATATATTTTGCAGTACTTAGCAAATGTGCTGCAAAATTATATATTTCATATTTCCATAGCCCATAAGGTTCAAACTGCTTTGATAACTGTTGTTGTTGTTGTTGTTGACAAGTGCTATAGACATATTTTTTAAAAACAATGAGGCCAGAAATTCCACCTCTTCCTGGAGCTTCAGAATGGTCCTGATGCAAGACAAGTGTCTCAGTCAGATACCCCCTTCTCATTAGTAAACCGACTGGAAGATAAGCCTTGGGCTTCCAGGCAGGCACTGCACCTGGAGGAGAAGCACATGGTGCTGCTGCTGTGCTGTTCTGCTTTGGCCCTGCATTGCCGCTGCTCCTGGGATCTGCAGGGTAACAGAGTGCATTCTGGGAGTGGGACAGGACCTGCTGGCCAGGGCTGAATTCTTGGTGTCCCCAGGTATCTGTGATATGGTGTCTATAGGACAGGCCTGCTCAACTTTGGCCCCAGAGCTGTTTTTGGCCTACAACTTGCATAATCCCCAGCCATAGTGTCCAATAGCCAGGGATTATGGGAGTTGCAGGCCAACATCTGCAGGAGGGCCTAGGTTGAGCAGGCCTGCTATAGGAGGAGTGAGCTTTGGCTATTCCAGGCCCACAGGAAGGAAAACTGGTCTTGTGGTGGCAAGCAATAGCAGGGTCCTTTGCTTAGCAGGGTCCACCTTGGTTCGCATTTGGATAGGTGACAATCCGATGTGAACACTGTAAGATATTCCCCTTAGGGGATGGGGCCATAGCTCAGTCGAAGAGAAGGTCCTAGGTTCACTCCTTGGCAGTATCTCCAGGCAGGGATGGAAGAGACTCCAGCTGGAGACCTTGGAGAGGCACTGCCGGTCAGTGTAGACTAGGGGTGCACAAGTCAAATACTCTGGTGGGTCAGAACCAACCATGACTTGGTAGGCAGGAGCTGAGATAAATTTTCAGCACATTAATTATTATTAATTATTATTATTATTATTATTATTGTTTACACAGTCAGACAGGTGTTATTGACTGGTTTGTTTTATCCAGACAGCGAGTCCTTCCCAAGGACCTGGGATGGCTGAATTTTATTGCCAATATTGTTGCTGTTGTTATAGATATTGTCGCAGAATATAGGCTGTTCCCAGTAATTGGTTGATGGTGATTTCTGTGGCCCCTATGGTGTTGAGGTGCTCTTCAAGGTCTTTTGGAACTGCACCCAGGGCGCCAATTACCACTGGGATTATTTTGGTCTTTTTCTGCCATAGCCTTTCAATTTCAATTTGTAGATCTTTGTATGTTGTTATTTTTTTCTATTTCTTTTTCTTCTATCCCCTGGTATTGCTATGTCGATTATTTTAACTTGCTTTTCTTTCTTCTCGACTACAGTAATATCTGGTGTACTGTGTGGCAGGTGTTTGTCTGTTTGTAGTCGGAAGTCCCATAATATTTTTGCATATATTATTATTATTACATTTTATATCCCGCTCTTCCTCCAAGGAGCCTAGAGCAGTGTGCTACATACTTAGGTTTCTCCTCACAACAACCCTGTGAAGTAGGTTAGGCTGAGAGAGAAGTGACTGGCCCAGATTTTTTAATTTTAATGATTAGATTAAATTAATGATTACATTAAATTTTAATGATTCTAATTTTAAAAATAAATTATTAAAAATACTAATGAAAGCAAGTATTTGTTACCCACAGCATGCGGAGGGAAGAGGAACTCCTACTAACCTTTCCTCTTCCCTGTCCCCCATGGACTTTCAACACTTGCAAAGGTTAATTTTGAAAGGGGGCTGGCCCCCACCAGGTCCATAGGGCAAGCCGGCATTTTGCACCTCACCTCAAGCACCACAATACTTTGGGCCAGCAAAAAAGTCCCCACGGCTGGATCCGGCCCCCAGCCTTATGTTGTGCAGTTCTGGAGTAGACAATAATGAGCTAGATGGACCAATGGTCTGACTCAGTCTATGGCAGCTTCCTATGTTCCTATGTCCTGTGAGGTTTCTTATCAGGAAGAGTAGTCTTCCATAGAACTTGCTCTTCCTCCTCCACTCAAGGCTAAACTCCACGTAGGTCCTGACACTTAAACTATACTACTATGAATGTTTCTATACCTCCTTTCAACAACAGTTCTCAAAGTGGTTTACTACTACTACTACTAATAATGAAATAATAATTCATAATTCTAAAATACTAATAATAAACAAATATATAAAGATGGCTCCTTGTCCCAGAAGGGCTCACAATCTAAGAAGAATCACAAGGGAGACAGCAGCAGCCACCACTGGGAGGGATGCTGTGCTGTGGTTGCATAAGGACAGTTGGTCTCCTCCTGCTGAACATAAGAACACCACTTTCAGAGGTGCCTCTTTGCTCAGATTGCAAGGGTAGTCAGTGATGGATGGCTGGTATGTCTGTGGAGTTGCTTCTGCTTGAGAAAGTATGAGAGGTTGTAGGTAGAGCTGAAGATTAGAATTTTTCCCTCTGACCCCAAATTGAAACTTTTCGGGGTTCTGGAGATGATGCTTCCAAGCTGATAATCTGGCAACATTGTGCTAGAATCTCTTTTTCCTGTGCCCAGGAGTTGAGGAAGTCCCCTGCAGGCTAGATATTGAGCTGTGCGGTCATTATAGTAATTTGAATTTGCTCAGCTCCATGAGCCAAGCAACCAGCTCATGTCATGGCAGATTACAAGGTTTACAGTGGTAGATTTCAAGGTTCAGCAAGCTCCCTGACTTGCTGGCTGTAAGATGTATTCATCACACACACACACACACCACCACCACCACCACCACCACAGCCACCCAAGATGTCTTCAAGAAAAAAGGGTCCTTTGAGTATTCCCTGCATCTCCAACAAAAGCTGGGTCTGGTATGGAGTGGTCCCTCTCTGAAATACTTGCTGCAAATTGTGCACACAGGGAATGCCAGTCACCTAGGGCACCAATTCTTGGGGTTGCCACAGTTTGCTGGGCAGAAGCTGAGTCGTCAGGGCCTGCCTTCTTGCTGGTCTCTGACTTGTTTCTCTCCTCTGCCTCTTCCTGCCTCACTCCACTCTGTTACTGCTGCAACTGCTCAGATGGGAGCCTCCATCCTGGTTTCTCAAGTGCCCAGCCCCAAAACAGGAAGTACATGGCGCACCCATAGGTGGCTTGACTGCAGTCAGGCCTGGTTGGTTGCAGAGGGAAGCTCCTCACATTAAAAGCTGCCTCTTGGCTAGAAAAAGGCTGCATTTGAACATAATGGGGAGCCGGAGTTGAAGGGGAACTGGAGTTTCTCTACAATTACATCCTAATAGGTGCAACTCTCGCCCCGTTCCTTCAGCAATCTGAGGTTTCTCTCTGGAGACTCCAGCTTGAACCCTTGGTTTGTAGTGAGTTTCGCTGCTCAAAACCAGGGTTCTCTTCCAGGAACGTTATGTGCGAATGCAGCACTGGAGGCTGCAATCACTACAACCAGAGTTGAGGGAATAAACTCCTCCCTCTCTCCATGCATGATTGGCTGTGTGGGCTGCCCTTCAAGCAAGAAGGAAGCCCACACAGCCAGTTCCCCCTCCTCTCTGCAGTCTCAATTTAATCCGAATGCAGAGAGTGCAGGGGGAGCAGAATCATGGGTCCACTGGACCCGCGGTTCTGTGTTACATGTGAATGCAGCCAGAGAGTTTGGTTGGCCCTGAATATTACAGGGCCTGCGCTGTTGAGGGAAGGCAGGTGGTGGCAATAGAGGACGGGTGGGCATTGAGCAGGATCTGAGTTCCTCAACTCTTTTCCCTCTCCCACTCTATCCCCAAACTAGCACAGACTAGCCATTCACTGGTCATCTGCATGGGCTGGCCATTCAACCCGATGAATGAACAGCCTGTGCAACTCAGTATAAAGCCAGGGCTCTGTGCTTCTCAGCTGAAGTGGCGGCAAAGTCAACTTTGCCGTGGGCACCAAAATCCTCAGGGCCAGCCTTGTACACAGGAGAGTAGAATATGAAACAAAGGAAAATGTATCAACTTCATGAAACTATTAGATATTTAGAAATGGCTGCTCTGCTCCCCCCGTCGAGTATTCCCTGGAACTGGATCTCCCATGCAACTGCTCATGGAAGTCTTTGGTTCCTTTATGTTACTATTACTAGCCATTTATGATTTATGTCTAAATTCTGCCAGGAAATGCTTAGGGTATGCACTGAAAATGAGGGTATCTTCCCATATCAACTTGACTAGTGCTTTTTGCTAGAATCATCCTCAAGAGTCTTTTTTAAGCCCACAGCAATTAGTATCATAGATTAATAGATTGATTGATTATCAAGCCGGTGTCAACTCTTAGCGACCACATAGATTCTCTCCAGGAGATTAATAGAGTAGAGAGTAAATTTATTTTTAACAATGTAAGACTATAAGAACAGCCCTGCTGGATCAGGCCCAAGGCCTATCAAGTCCAGCATCCTGTTTCCCATAGTGGTTCACCAAATGCCTTGAGAAGCCCACAGGCAAGTGGTGAGGGCATGCCCCCTCTCCTGCTGTTGCTCCCTTGCAACTGATATTTAGAGGCATCTTGCAGGATAGACCTGTCCTCCAGGAATTTGCCTAAGCCCCTTTTAAAGCCATCCAAGCTAGTGGCCAACACCACATCCTGTGATAGAGAATTCCAGATTAATTATGAACGGTGTGAAAAAGTACTTCCTTTGGATGGTCCTAGATTTCCTGGCAGTCAGTTTCGAAGGATGACCCTTAGTTCTAGTTTTGTATATAAGAAACATTTCTCTCAATTCACTCCCTCTGCTCCATGCCTGTTCCCTCGTGTGTCTGCCATAACAGAATTTAATTGGGCATCAATTCCTTGTACTGTAGGGAAAGCAAAGAGGTTTCACTCATTCTCTCTTCAGGAAGGCTCTCTCTCTTCTAAACCTGTATCTCAGACTTCGTTTCTTGTGAATTTTCACACATTACAAATAATCTTTGGTAATTTTCTGAATGCTTCCTTGCATACATTTTCAGAGTGATAGCAAGGGAAATTCTGGCTGCACTTGCCCAGCAAACATTTCAGCATGAAAGAAGGCTTGAGGCATGGGAAAAGGTTGCCTGACACCTTTCCCTTTCATTTTATCACACTTTGCACCCGTTCACTATTGCTCCCAACTGTTTCAGCACCATTGTCACAGCACAGGGTATGAAGCCGGGGTTCTTAGGAGCACTGGTGGGAACTGAAGCAAGGTGCTAGGAACAGGAGCCAGGTCAAAGTGGCTGCAGGTAAGACAGTCCTCAAAGGCAACTGTATGTTCAGGGAGTCACAGAACACAGTGAGAGTTCTGGGACCAGAAGCAGCAGCTGTAACAAAGGTGCTGTTTCAGCAGTGTGTGAATGGCAGGGCAAACCTTACATAGCCTGCTGTGAGTGCCTTCATTAGCCCAGAGGGCTGTGCATGGTCCCTCCCTTGAACTCTGAGGAGTTCCTTACTCACAAGTCGACCCTTTTTGTGATAGCTCTGGCCTAGCTACAACGTACACACTCTTCCACCATTGTTACAGTTCTGCCCAGGCTTTTTGGTGCTGGCGGACGTGGCTGCTAGGCCCTTCTTCAGGGTCCGAGTCTGGAGTTACGCTCTCAGGGTCCCTTGCTGGTAATGGGTGGGCTTCAGAATCCCTGCTTTCACCCTGGGGTTTTTTGTGGGGTGTTGGGGACTGGGAATCCCCCACCGGCTTGTGGTGGTACCTGATCTGCTTCTGGCAAAATGCTTTCCTGCTCATCCAATAGCATGTCCCCCTCAGGGAACACTTCGGGGTCCCCCTCACAAGGGGGCTGCACCAAGGGTTCCATGTTAGCAGGTTCCTCTTCTGAGTCTGTCTTGGGTGTGCCTGGGTGAATCATGACAAACATGTTGGTGTTTTTGTTTCTTCATCATGATCCCATTGTGATTACATCACAGTATTATGTAGCTAATCAGATTTAGCTGTATGATAGCATAAACAAACCAATTCAGAGTAAGGGAACCCTTCCTGCCTTTACTCTGAATTGGCTTCTTGATGATGCCACATAACCAAGCAGATTTGGCTATGTGACAATGTCACAAATTTAATTCAGAGTAAGATCAAGAAGCATTGCTGTCTCTCTGAATGGGTCCTGGGGAGGGAGCTGTATTTTAGTTAGTCTGCCGCCCAAATTGTCAAAATTGGATGCTTACTTACTGCAGGGGCAAAAATGTTCATGAAACACGCCCCTTGTCTCATTCCAGCACTAGGGAAACTGTGTTGCAATAGTTACCCTAAGGCCAAATTCAGAAGACTAAAGTGAAGTGAAGTTACATCATCTCCTGGCGATCACAGAACCATGTGGTTTTCTTTGGTAGAATACAGGAGGGGTTTACCGTGCAGTATGAGATGATGCCTTTCAGCATCTTCCTATATCGCTGCTGCCCGATATAGGTGTTTCCCATATTCTGGGAAACATACCAGCAGGGATTCAAACCGGCAACCTCTTGCTCACTAGGCAAGTTATTTCACCGCTGCGCCATTAGGTGCTGTTATTCAGAAGACTAGTGGACCTGAAGTGTGTTTTTTAAAAAAAATGCTGTATGTGCCAACTCCTTGTACGTGTCTAGCCAGATGTGGAGCCATTTTTGCATACTTTATTAAAGCCTTTAAAGTATTTTTGTGGTAGCATGGAGCAAGCTTAATCTTGAGCAGAGCATATGACTGGCTGTACACACAGATGAACCGCTGAAACAGAAAGGAATTTCAGGTGATCCATTTGGGCTGTCAACTATTGAGTTCAACATTACTGAGGATTGACTGAAAAGCAGAATTGGATGGATCAGGCTGGAACCTTGGGCTGATGGCCCCCAAATCTGGAGGGATCTGATAAAATTTGGAGTACATTAACTTCCAAGCCCCTAGTACTGATTTACTGGGAGAATAGAATTCTAGTAAAATATGGATAGCCACCCAAGCTGCCATGGGTCTGATGGTTCATGATTGTATGGGCGTAAGATACCCAGATATGCTTAATGCCAGCAAGATGGCACCGGCCCAGCTGTAATACTGGAACAGCAGATGCTTCACAGCAGTCACCAAGTTTCATATTCATGTTCACATCCCAGGGTATTTCCCAGGGCTTTTAATGTTTTTAATTGCAAATCCTGGTGGCATCATAACTGAATGAGTAACACCTCGTCACCGTGAGAAGGTGACCATTTTCCTTTTGTTTCCAGGGGAGTGTTCAAGACTGCTGTACCAGTGACTAAATGTGTGTCTGCGGCAAGCTGACACAAAGAGAAAAAGAGCTCTTCTGGCTTAAAAAGCTTATCCATAAAATTAAAAGCTGCTAAATGATTTCCTCCAGCTACCCCAACACTCTACAAAAACACCCAATGATTGCTCTCTATGGGACACAGGGCCAGTATGGACAATGCTTCTGCTGCCCTTCTGCATCACGTGTGTGTGTGGGGGTGTGTGCATGCATAACTATGCATAGTATACCTTATACCTATGCATATTATAACGCATTGGCAGCAGACAGGTTGACATTTGTGATTTTCCCAGTACAGTGAATCACCAGTCATTACCCATAAACAACAGTGACGATTCTGGGTGATTCAGCCAGCGACTGGAGAATAAATTTAAGGTGATTGTATTCTTGAGCAAAAAGGCTCACAGGTCTCTTCTCCTGGATTTGCTTACACTCTGAAATATTTTTAAATATTTACAATATATGCACAGTATGCCCTATCAGGGCCCCATAACAACTCTAATCAAAGCAACTGAAAATGTAACCATGCACAAAAGAAATAACCTTTTCTAGGCTTAGAAATCTTCCCGGCTTAGAAATTCACAATTAAGTTGTGAAATTGTTCACAACTTAAGTGGGAAGGGTTAGGGTTAAGTGGATTAACTATTAGGGTTAGGGTTAGCCATTAAGTTGGAAGTGTTCTACCCACCTTTGGGAGCTGTTACATGCCCAATTCTCAGTTGTGTGCAAGTAAAAAAAAAAAAAAAAAAAGATAGGAGGCAGGGAGCATGATCATCTTCTAAGCCCCAGCTGAGCAGGATTTTTTTTATACCTACTTCGGTAGGGTATGCTTCTCCTACCTGACTGATTTTCTATCTCTACTGAAATTCATATGGAATGAATTGTTTAAATCTATATTTGTTTCTTAATGGATGAGAGCAGTTATTAATTATACTTGTGAGCAGTTAAACCATGGTTGTTTTAGCTACCAATAAAAGTAGCTGAACTGTGTAATTTGAACTATTATTCCTAAAGTAGCTGCAATGATAATTCAACTACATGGAATGCAGCGTAAGCAACAAGTAGTTAAACTACTAATTTAATTACTGCCTATCACTGCATCTGTCAGATGTTGGAGGGCATACTTCCTATCCGTGATACTGTAAATAATACTATTTTTTTTAAAGGTTTTTTTGTTTTAAATGAACCTCCACTTGAAATAACACTGTATCTTGTTTAGTTTTTAGCCTACTTTCCATGAAGAAAGTAAGCTTATGAGATCACCCAGCATTGTGTGTGTGTGTGTGTGTGTGCGCGCGCCCATCCGTTTGTTTGTGTCCCCCTAACATAAATTGGGTAGAGTTGTAGGGACATATAGTAATAGCTCAACGGCAGAGTTTGTGATGATGTTATCCACCCCAATTCAAGATGATGGATGCACGAACGCTTGAGGTGCAAGTGGGCTAACTTGTGAATTGCCTAACCGATTTGGACCAAATTTAGTCCAGTTACAGGGAAATAGTGACAGGAAAGTAAGCAGATTAGTTCTTACCAGAACTACTTGTTATTTTATGGGTTTGCTTTGTCCAGCCCACAGCCGCCCCCTCCCTGCAGCTTATACAGAACACTTGAGCAGGCATTCTTGAGTAAGTCAAATGTCTAAAGCCCTTAAACTCCACTAAACTACTACTACTACGAATATTTATATAACACATTTCAGCCAAAGTTCTCCAAGCAGTTTAACATAAAAAAAAACATTGAATAAATAAAACAGGATGGTTCCCTGTCCCCAAAGGGCTCACAATCCAGAAAGAAACACCAGGTAGAGACACCAGCAACAGTCACTGGAGGGATGCTTTGCTGGGGATGGATAGGGCCAGTTGCTCTCCCCTTGCTTAATATAAGAGAAACATACCACTTCAAAAAGTGCCTCTTTGCTCAGTTAGCAAAACGGCAGACTGTTTTGTCTAATCTATTCAATAAAAATTGATTTCATTTTGAATCTGGGGATAGGGATATAGCTAAACAAAGAGTTGAACTACCAGCTACTTGCAAATAGCTACTGAAGCCGTTAAGGTTACTTTTACTGAAATGCAGCTGAACTCAGTTTCACCTTGAGCATCAGCATGGCGAGGCCTAGATGCAGGGGCAGAGCCACCATTGGGTGAATGGGTTCAAAGAACCTGGGCCGCCACCAATCAGGGGCTGAGAGAGTGGCCCCAGATACACCCCCCACATCTGACATCAGACGCGGGGACATTATTTGGGGCCACATGGCCCTGTTTGGAGCTGAAATCGGCCCGCGCTGCATTGGCAGCGTGGTGGGAGTGACTCTCCCTGCCTTAAAGGCAGGGAGAGCCGCTCCTGGTCTTGCTGCCAATGCAGCAGGGCCGATCAATTTCCCTTCCAAATGGGGCCGTGCGGCCCTGATTAGGAGAGAGATCAGCAGTGCAGCCAAAATGGCTCTCCCTGCCTTTAAGGCAGGGAGAGTTGCTCTGGCTCACGCTGCCCAATGCAGCGTGGGCCGATCTCCCTTCCAAATGGGGCAGCGCGGCCCCGTTTGGGAGGGAGACCACGTTCCCCACATCTGACATCATATGCGGGGGTGGGGTGTCTAGCTGATGTCAGACGCGGGGAGCGGGGCCAGGGGGCTGCGGCAGCGGCCACACATGGGCCGCCATCAGCCTCCCTACACTCCTGCCTAGATGCCACTGGCCATACCTCCAATGTTGATACTCACGTTGGAGGCAACGGCCAGCCTTGCCTCCTTCCCTTGTGCCCTCCTCCCGTATCTCCCAGCTGTCTTATCTTCTGGGCATGCCGGGGTTTTGGACAACAAGCAGTGGCAGCAGAGAGGGGAGTGCTTCTAGCATGGAGCAGCAGCTTCTGTTGCCACCACTCCACTAGCTGCATGGCTTTCTCTCTCTCCTCCCCAAGTGCCTTCTGTCAACAGCCTTGTGTGCAGCACAAGCTTCTTAGTGCGGAAGGTGTGCCACCCCTCCATGGTACATGGGCCACCTGAGGCTGCCGCATGACCTCACCTCATGGACGAGCCACCCCAGTTTAACTAATAGTTCAACTACATTGTAAAGCCATACCATTTTTATCCAAATAGAAGAGGAAACTGAACTTAAGACGACCCCCTTTAAAAATACACGTTAAATACAGATGACCCATATTTACCGGAACGGAAGAGCACTGTTAATTTAAAATGAGCCCCCAATTTTTAACATGGAAGAACTTGGAAAAAAGCCTAGTCGGATTCAGGTAAATATGGTAGTTAGTCGTCGTAGTTCAATTATTTTTCAAATAGTGCTTGTCAGTGCAGAGAGCACTCTGGGAAGATATTGCTGAGGCCATTTCTGCTGTACCCCCTTGATGGAATCTAAGTGCACAGGGACAAAACTG
This sequence comes from Hemicordylus capensis, assembly GCF_027244095.1. Lineage (NCBI taxonomy): Eukaryota > Metazoa > Chordata > Lepidosauria > Squamata > Cordylidae > Hemicordylus > Hemicordylus capensis. Next base: position 10,769,869 of record NC_069666.1, on the reverse strand, counting down.
AGTAAATACAACAGTATCCAGTTAGAAATATATATATTTTAAATTAACACAAAATAAATTTGTTGTCATTAAGCTGTGTGTGTGTGTGTGTGTGTGTGTGTGTGTGTGTGTGTGTGTGTGAGAGAGAGAGAGAGAGAGAGAGAGAGAGAGAGAGAGAGAGAGAGAGAATAGTCCCTTAAATTCAAATCTAAGTGCTAATTAGAAATAAGCTATTTGAATCTAATCTAAGTGCTAATTAGAAATAAGTTGTTTTTTAAAAAAATCTTAGGATATATATAGCCAAGTAAAGTCAGGTGACTGGACCTCTGTATGTACTGTACTCAAAGAAACAGGCAACCATGACCTCAGCTGCTGCAGCTAAAGGCTGGTTCACGCACACAAGTTGATCACCTGATGAACACAAAGAATCAAAAAAAGGCCTCATATCATTTTTTAAAACAGAGTTTTCAGAAGTTCAGCGGCGAGTTATCAAGTGTTGGGTGGTTACGAGGCAAGATAGAGATATAGATAAATGTCTGAGCCATCATCCAGCTCAGGCTGCTGTGGCTGGGGATGATGGGAGTTGTAGTTCAACAGCAGCTGGGGTGCCAAGGTTGCCTACTCCTGTTCTAGAGACTCCACCAAGGCAGGGATCCAGGCATGCATCAAACCTCAGACAGCTCCGAGGACCAGAGTCAGGACCTCAGACAATGGTGAGCAGGGTAACACAAGCTGGATAGTGTGAGTGTGTGTGTGTGAGAGTGAGAGAGAGCAAGAGAGAGTGCACACACATGACTTCTTGGAGCAAACTACTGGTCCTCCTCTAGGAATGACTCTGCTTCTTAAAGGAGCTTTGTCCAATTTTTCAAAATTGGGCTCCACACCCCCAGATGCCTTGAGAAACCCACAAGCAGGAGATGAAGGCATGCCTCCTTTCTTGCTGCTGCGCCCCTGCAACTGGCATTTGGAGGCTTCCTGCCTCTGAACCTGGAGGTAGTCTATAGGCATCAAGTTTAGAAGCCACTGATACACCTGTCCTCCATGGATTGGTCTGAGCCCCGCTGGAGCTGAGGTTCTGACATCAAAGGACCTAGTGACAAATGCAGAGCTCTGCCTGCTGTGCCTTGAGAGCAGAACTAATATGCAGAGTGTCAGAGAGCAAGTGAGCATGCCAGGACTGAAGCGGGCAGGGCAAGTTCCAAGCAGTGAGCCTTTTCAGTCCAGCTGGGATCCCTCTTGAATTTAATCTTTAATTTAATATTGGGTTCATTTACAGCCCGCCCTCATCTTTTGAAACAGATTCTATGCTTGCTTTAACTGCCCAAACCTGTGCATGCTTACTTGGGAGTAAGACCCACTGAGTTCAGTGGGACTTACAGGTAAAATGTACCATTAAGTCGATTTTGACTCCTGGCACCCACAGAGGTTTTCTTTTGGTAGAATACAGGAAGGGTTTACCATTGCCTCCTCCCACACCATATGAGATGATGCATCTTCCTATATCACTGCTGCCCAATATAATACCAGCGGGGATTTGAACTGGCAACCTTCTGCTTGTTAGTCAAGCATTTCCCTCCTGTGCTACTTAAGGTGTCCTTAAGTCAGTGGGACTTACTCAAATGTAATTGTGCATAGGCTATCAGCTAATTAAACAAGCTTATCATACAAAGAGTTTTCCATACCTGAATTCCAAACGTATTGTATATTTTTTACTTAGATCAAATTACTCCTCCTCCAGTTTCTTTCCTTATTTATTCAGCTATGTATATGATTCCAGTAAAGTCATATTAACATTGAATATGATCATTATAACTTGATAATTTGCCCATTAAATAAGCAGGTGTAAAAATGCACCTGAAAAGCAAGCAACATGCATTGCCTTCCGGGCTGTCTTGAGTTCCCGTCCCCACATCAGGGAGTACTGCTTAAGGTTCTACCAAACTCTCGGTTGTTTTTGTTACGGGATGAATGTGAACGAGCTCTTTTTATGCATATCCATCTTTTATTTGCAAAATTGAGTTGCAATGGCATTGTCAGAACCTTGTTTGTTGTACGCAACTGCTGTTGTTACAGGGCAACTAGTTTCTTTTAAATATGCCTGCCTATACCTGTGTGTGTGTGAGAGAGAGAAGGGTGGGGGGTGGGGAATTGACTTCTACACACAAAAAAACTTCTGTAGATGAAACCTCATCTTTAAAATTTGTGCGGTGAATGTATGATTGCATTTTTGCAACATTCGGATAGGCACTGTTCTGGAAACGAGCGTATTGGGTTTGCATTTGTTGACATCACTGCTGAATGCTGCTTCTGTGTTTGGCACAATAGATATATTTTTTCCCCTTGTACATTTCAGTTTGGTTTTTGTTTTGCTTGTTTGTGATGTAAATAAGCTACTGTGCAGCCTGCTTGTGAAAAATGTTATTATTTGGCCCAGCTTTAATCTAATTAGCAAGTACCGCATACGGCAGAACTGTTTGCAATTGAACATTCAGGCACCTCCACATACCAATTAAGACATTACATCACGACTAGCCAGTCACAATTAGGAAAACTAGCACGGCAGAGGCCAGTGCTAGATGACATCAGCAGCAAATAAACACCCGTTCACTTCAAACTGTGCTTATCGTGGAATGCTATATTCCCCCAAGTTGCTGGCAATTGCATACAGGACTTTCAAATTACCAAGTGGCACTCGTACCATCTATTACAGGCTGTAAATGCTCAGCTAGCTTTGAAATGGGCTTGAACAATCAATGAGGCAATAAAATAACAGCAATCGCAGGCAAAGGCAAACGCCAATAGTAAAAGACCAAAACCAAAAGCAAAAAAGCCCCACCCAATTCAAAATACTTTTAAAACACCCCAAAATAAGGGCGGGGGGACATTCTCAAACCTAATACACCATTTCCAGAGTGTCCTTAAAGAGCCCTGGTGGAGTGTGCAGCTTGGGGCATGTGTGGGGTCCCTTCCACACAGTCAGTGTGGGGTCCTTTCCAGTTAATTTTTTAAATGGCAGCCACAAGAGCGGGGCCCAGGCGGTTGCTCTGCTTGCCCTCCCCTAAGCACAGCCATGCTCCACCTAAATGCCCACACCTTACCAAATCACAAGGCTAGTTCACACAATGGACTTCTAGGTGGGGATGAGCATCCTACCCAGTTTGGGGAGCCGTGAGTGAGGTCCCAATTTTTGATCCTGTGTGTGGGTGAAGAACAAGGCAGGAAGGGGGAGCTTGATAATCTACTAAGTCCCAGCTGACTAGGAGGGTTCTCCCTCCTACCTTACAACCCTAGACAACTCTGCTGGACAGGAGCTAGTGGATGAAATGCACACAGAAAAGAACTGCTTCTTTGCTGCATATTTTGCCCGAGCATAGATCTTAATATGTGCTCTGTGATGTAATCTGTTGGATTCGAGTTGAGTCTTTCTCCACCTGCGCTCTATCTGCCTGCCTTGCTGTTGCAAGTGGTTAAATCAAAGTGGTTAATTAATGCATTCTTGTTACAACTGCTATGAATAACAATTTATTATACTCTTTAGAACACCCACAGTAACGAGGAACTGTACAGAAAACAAAAAATAAAGAGATACAGGCCCTGGGGTTAAATTCTTGATACTAGACATATACAAGGGAAAGTGAAAAAATAGAGGTGGAAAATCCATCCACCTGAGAATGCAAGAGTGAAGATGTGAGTTTTTGAAGGAGGCTTTTAAACACACCAAAAGAAAGAACCAGATGGGAGTCAGGAGGCAAAGAGCCCCAGCTACAGGGAGCAGAGGTTATCTTGCATAAGCTCTGCCTGTTCTTCTACAACTCCTGTTCCTCCTAAGTGGGTGTTTTTGGGTTTTTTTAAAAGCATCAATGCTGTGCTCAGGCTATGGCTGCAACACAAGTCAGAGTGAATGTGCTTTTGATATTTGTCCAAAAGTGCCTCCCCCCACCTCCCACATATTTTAAAACCCTACTTTATTGACCGGGATTGGATTTGCAATTCCTGGTCTGTCCAGGCCAACCCTGGACATGTGACAGCCCTAAGTGGACTCCAGTCCACAAACATGTATGCAAGAATAAATATGTAAGCCTTCAAGATGCCACAAGACACTTTGCTGTTTCTTCTGTCTCAAGATCTATGTTACTTTTTTTGGCAGAAAGACTGTATAATCATCTGATGTAAATTATCACAGATCTTATCATTCACTAAGCTTAACACAAGAATAGTACCCACTGTACCTCTTGCATCCCATAGTCATTTGGCCCCATTGTTGGTCCATCCCTTTAAGCTCTCCTAGGAAGCCATTGTTCCCATCTTACTGCCTGTGTCAATTAACATAATTAATTTAAGCATAATCCAGATAACAGCTTTATCTGCTATTACCACTGTTGTAAATCATTACTTAAATGTCTTAAATTTAAGCTTTATGTTAAAATGTTCATAGACTTTACGGAAAAACGATCATAGACTGCGCTACTTGCAATCAGGGGCATCATTAGCGGGTGACCCATGGGTCACTCAGAGCCCCAAAACTCATCACAACTCCTGGCCTCACCTAGCTCTCTGCTGTTTCCGCATTCATAGGTACGATATTATAATAATAGAGACTTTAAATATGAGAGGGGTATGATTATGTTTAATTATCAAAAGCGAGACTGTGGGCCCAGGGTCTGGAATCTTTCAAGTATCTAGCAACACCCTTGCTTGCATTCCATAAGTCTTTCGACCCCAACTGTTTGTTTGTTCATATATATATTTCCATCTATATATAATTTATACCTGCCGACTGAGAATAATATTTGATGCCTCTGATGGTCTTTATTCCATGAATGCTTATAGGAAAATAAATATGCTAGTCTTTAAGATGCCACAAAGCCTTTAAAAAAAATACTGCAGAAAAAGTGGATTTTGAAACAAGGGAAGTTAATTGGCTGGACTGATAGACAGGATGGAGGCTGTTCCAGGCACCAGGAGCAACTCGGCTCAGGGCACAAAGGCCAAGGGTGGGAGTCAACGGCAGCATAACAGCTTAATCTTCATACACACAGAGAGAGTTTTCCAATCAAGTCCTTGAAGGGGGAAAAAATACCCTGTTCTGAACCCTGCTGTGATCTGCACAAGAGGCATTCTTCCTGGTCAGCCTGGAAGGCAGAGACCAGGTGCAGAAAACAGCTGCTTTCTGTAGACTGCAAGCAGGTACACACCTGGGCTCATACCTATGTAGTGTTTTCCCCCTCCCACTTCCTGAAGCAATTCAAGGGAAATGGCACAATAAGCTCTGAATAGTCTCAGGTCTGGTGTCACAACTCCTCAGGTTCACCTCTATATCCAGTTATTTGCTTTGCCCAACCAAATGCAAGGGAGTGGGGTTTTCTGTTGCAATTTGGTGCTGACTATACCCTAAAGCCTCCTTTCCGCCTTTCCTCACAGTTAATCTAGCTCCTGTCTCTGCTGAAACCCATTGGCATTATCTCACCATTAACCCTGCTAACTGAGCAAAGAGGACCCCTTTAAAGTGGTGATTCTCTTTATATTTAGTTGGGGGAGAGCAACTGGCCCTATCCAGCCCCAGCACAGCATCCCTCCAGTGGTTGCTGCTGGTGCTGGCATCTACTTCATGTTTCTGTTGTATTCTGTCTAGTAATCTTTTGTTGTGTTGTTGAGAACAACCTGCTTCACAGGTTGTCGTGAGGATAAAAAGGGATAGCCTGATATATGCTGCCTGAACTCCTTGAAGGAAAGGCAAGACACACATGTGAGGCATAAAGAACATACAAACCTTATTCATATATTTTGTTCAATATCTAATGATCAGAATTAGGGTAGGAGAAACTTCCTAGCCTAATTCAGGAGCCAGGCGATATTGGATCGTGTATGAGACAAGACTGAAGGCAGGGAGTTTGCTCTTCCCTCAAGCTCCAGCTATGTAGAAGGTGCGTGCCCTACCCAGATTCAGCTTCTGAACAAAGGAGGCTGGGGCTTGACCGACGATCAAAAACCGTGCGTTCCTACCCTAATGTTGATCCTACCCTAATGTTGATCATGTGCACTGCCCTAATATCCAAAAGAGGACCTGCAATCCAAATTTAGTACTTTTTATAATTACTTCTTCATCCAGCCAATCAAACAAGAGTTATATTTGACATTTGGATGACAGATTTCACTTCTGAAATTCAAATGTTGGATTTTGTTCAAATAGGAACAAAAAAAATGAATGACAAAGATTGGAGAATTCCACATAGTTTGCAAAATTTCCTGGCCTGCAATATATTCTCTTTAGTCCTGTCCCTACACCATCATCACACCCATTACAGACTGCAGATTGTGGCTGTGCGCAGGTACACAGCAGGTGTGCGAGCAGCATGTGGCATAGTGACGCATGGGCATGTTGTAAAAACTCACTGCTTTGAAACGACAGAAAAAGAAAGAAAGTGGCAGAACACCACAAAGTCTCTACCCCTATTTAAAAAACAAGAACAACCCTACTGACATATAATAGATGAGCCAGCTGGGGTCAGTACCATCTGGGAGGGACGAATGCCCATTGTAATGTTTGACAAGGTCTACTATACTGCTAGAGATGGAAAAGAGCTGATATCATTGCAATGCTTGCTGCTCTCAGTGTGTTCTCATGCTTTTATTGTCTTGACTATCAGGCCTGCAGTGTCCAAATTTGTAATGGTGTTTTAAATGCTTTAAAAAGTTTTAAAAATACAAAAAGTACTATACAATTTCATTGAAGTAATCAGAGGAATGGAAATAGTTTTCATTAATGTAATGAACAGTAATGTCCTCCAAATATTACTCCATGGAGAGAGTGCAATATTGTTATCCTAACCCAGGTGTTCTCAAACATGGGTCCCCAGATGTTGCTGGACTACAGCTCCCATCATCTCCAGCTCCGATGGCTTTTGGCTACTGGAGACGGGAGTGATGGGAGTTGGTCCAGCAACATCTAGGGATCCAGCATCTAGGGACAAGGGAGAAGACCTGGTCTTGTGGTAGCAAGCACGACTTGTCCCTTTAGCTGAGCAGGGTCCGTCCTGGTTGCATATGAATGGGAGACGGTGTGTAAGCACTGTAAGATATTCCCCTTAAGGGATGGAGCCACTCTGGGAAGAGCATCTAGGTTCCAAGTTCACTCCCTGGCATCTCCAGGTAGGACTGAGAGAGTCTGCTGCTTGCAACCTTGGAGAAGCCGTTGCCAGTCTGTGCAGAAAATACTGAGCTAGATGGACCAATGCTCTGACTCAGTATATGGCAGCTTCCTATGTTCTTAACCCCTGCCCTAACCCTTTGCTCTGTGCAAAAACAACTGCAATTCTACCCAAATTGTTTGGGGTGGGGGGAGGAATAAAGAAGGGATGATAATGCAGAGAAAGCTGTAAGTGCAACAATACTATCACCTGCTTTCCATCTCTCGGAGGGTAGTTGTTGCCAAAAATCACTGAGCATTCATCCTCTGAGATGGTATCAGTGGCCCAAAATTGGGGGCCTTGCTCTTGGACTAATATTGCAACAGTTGCCTGAATGCCCCCAAGAAATCAGGGTCAATTTTACCAAACTTTGCCACTGAAGAAGAATTAAGTAACAGGAGATTACTGGTTTAAGTAGTATGTGTGCCAAACACACAGTTTTAATTTTAACTCTCCAAGAGAGACTCCCCTGCTACTGCAATGTATTTTTTTACCAAATGACAGAACTCTTCCAGTGTCTTGCACTCAATAATTTAAGCCCAGACTGTGGCTCATCCTGCCTGAGCATGCGAAAAAGGGCAGGGGCCACTTTTCATGGCCATTAGCAGGTAGACAGAGAGTGCAAGAGGTGCTTAGGAATGCAAACTCATTAAAATGTGGGGACTGTAGAATACAGTTTAGAAAACCCTACACTTTCTAAGTAAACAAGAGGAAGCATTTTTTCCAGAATGTTGCAGATTGTGTCAAAAAAGACTGTGGAAAGTGTGTTTGCTTGGGGAAGGCGAGGAGGTCCACAGGTATAGTCATTTGCAGCTTGTGAGCAGCTTGTGAGCAGAACAGAGCAGAAAGCATGAGTTCTGAACTGAGGAAGCTCTCTGTTTCAGTCTTACCTCTGCCAGGAGATCACTAGGTGTGCCCTTCCCCCAGCTACAGAACTGGGAATCCCATGTACACTTACTTCAAAATACACCCGGTTTAATCCAGCAGCCATTGAATTCTGAGAAAGCATTCATAGAATTATTATTAATAGAATAGTGTGCACAAGCGCTACTTCCGATCACTTCTGGTCTGAGAAGCAGATGGGGAGGCAGGGAGGTACGCTGCCACCCCGCCAGACTGGTTTTCCAGCAAGTACCGGCGGTGGAAACGACGCACGGGGTGTGTGTGTGTGTGTGTGTGTGTGTGTGTGTGTGTGTGTGTGTGTAAGTGCCTCCGAACAGGTTCGTGCACATCCCTAATTCATGCTACGTTGCTGCCCTGATCACTGCAAACTGCAGGACAACAGCCCCAATGCTATATTCAGTCTGTATGCAGACTAACCAGGATAGACACCATCCAGACCAAATGAATAATGATTCAGTCCAATGGAAAGTAATGGGAGTCAAATTAGTCATGACTAAGTTGTTTCATTGATTTCAGTGGTGCTTAGTGATGACTAACTAATTTGGATGTTGCCCATGCTCAGTGTTTATATGTATACATCCTAGGGCAGCATTTCCCAACCAATGCACTGTGCAACACTGGCCAGTATGCTGTGCTTACTCTCATTGAGTCAGCTCCAAAAGTGGGCAGTTTGAACAGATTTATCCCATAATGCACTGGGAAAAACATATGCCTCTTGGCACATAAGGGAGCGAGTCAGCTGCAAAAGTGGGGAGTTAAAACCTTCCACTTTTGGACCTGACCCATTCCCTTAGGGCAGGGGTTCTCAAACTTGGGTCCCCAGATGTTGTTGGACTTCAACTCCCATAATCCCCAGCCACAAGTTTGAGAACCCCTGCCTTAGGGCCATTTGTGCTCAGCAGTAGTACATGATGCTTGGCTGGAGGAGGAAAGAAGCAGTAAACAAATAAAGGAATTATTAAACAAACAAACAAATAGCACAAAGGTTCTGCTGCCACCAAAAGAAAAAAAAATTGTGTCTGTTGAGGGGGGACAGTGTGTCCCATTTTCTTTCAAAGAATGCATTCACACTACCACAAGGATCCTGGTTAATCAGGATTAGCAAGTCTAGGAAAGCAGATTGTGTAAACACAGAATTTAACGGCATTCCTGATCAAACCGCACAGGTGAGCCATCACGTAACCAGAATTCAATCCTGCTTATTTATCCTGGTAAACTCTTTAAACCAGGATCCTTGTGATTGTGTGGGTACAGCTGATGTAAGTGTGCCTTGAACTATAAAAGGTTGGGAAACACTATGGAACAGGCTGGACTCTCCCTCTCCTTTCTCAGTCCTAGACTACAGCAGCAGGGGTTTTTATGCCTGATTTTATTTGGTGGGGGCTCAGCCTCCCTGGTCAATCTTAAGAAGGGCTCTAACTAGCTCCTTCTGTCCCCCACTCCCAATTCTGGGGGTCCAGGAGAGCAGCATTGTACAACACCATCTACTTTATTGCAGGAGGTTTCTGGGCTGGGCCTGTGAATTCCACAGAATTTTTACAGAAAAAGAAGGCAAGAAAGGGGTCTGGAAATTCCACCTGGATGCTATCAGTCTTGTCCGAGTAAACAAGCTTGACATTAGTGCTAGCCTGCTGGCTGGTACAGGTTAGGAAGGGTCACCGAGGCAAAGCGACGACCCAACTTGCCTCTAGATACCACATGTTCTGGAATCTGTCACACAAAAGCAGACACAGGAGTGGATTTTGAGCAAGAAGGGGGTTATTTCTGAGGTTCCAAGGGAAGCGGGGTGGAGGACATAATTAAATGATGCTCCAAAATTATGGAAAAGTAACATTAAAGCCAACTATTAACATACAGAATATTTTGATGTGTCTCATTGTGGAGGAAGTGATTGCATGGAGTTGCTCTGTATTCAAAAATATTGGGAAAAGATATATGCGGGGGGATCTTCAGGATGTTCAGAATATCCTCCTGAAATTCTACAAATTAGATAGATAGACAGATAAAAATAAAATATGGGTATGGACACCTCCTGAATATCTTCAGGATATTACTAGGCTACATCAGGGGAGTAGCAGCAGGAGAGAGGGCATGCCCTCAGCTTTTGCCTGTGTGCTTCCCAGAGGCATCTGGTAGGCCACTGTGTGAAACAGGATGCTGGACTAGATGAGCCTCCTTGGGCCTGATCCAGCAGGGCTGTTCTTATGTTCTTATAAATGGATGCTGATCTGATGCATCAAGGCCATTTGTATTCATGTAAGCATTTCTAGATCACCTTTCTGTTGCAAGAAGCCACCAAGCCAGCATACAGTAATAATGAGACCCACAGATCACAATCAGGAGCAATACAAAACATAGGAATTTCATACCAGGCCACAGACCAGTCAAGAGAGAAAGGTGTTCTGAAAAGCTTCTGGAAAACTATGACAGACAGGACCAATCGGGTCTCCTGAGGGAGGGAGTTCCACAACCTGGGGAGGGTGTGACTGTAAAGGAAGCCCTGTCCTGACTCCTGAGTCCCCCACCAGCCTCACCTTGGCTGGCAAAGGGATCTGCAGCAGGGCCTCCCCAATGACTTCAATGCACAGACAGATTTATATGGAGGAAGACAGTCCTTCAAATATCCTGGTCTAGGGTTTGTTGTAATCTGCCCAGAGACATGAGGGCAAATATAACAAACGGACAATAAACCCTCCAGGATTGCCCCAGAATCTCCAGGAATCACTGTTGAAAGTAGCCCTGAATCCTTCATGACTTGATATTGGGCCAGTTTGAACAATACTGTCACGATACTGGACAATACTCACACAATCAGGAAGGGGACGTGCCGAGCGCACAACGAGGATTTCCATGGGATGTCCTAACACCCGCCCAACACATAGGAAACATAGGAAGCTGCCATATACGGAGTCAGGCCCTTGGTCTATCTAGCTCAGTATTGTCTTCACAGACTGGCAGCGGCTTCTCCAAGGTTGCAGGCAGGAATCTCTCTCAGCCCTATATTGGAGAAGCCAGGGAGGGAACTTGGAACCTTCTGCTCCTCCCAGAACGGCTCCGTCCCCTGAGGGGAATATCTTGCAGTGCTCACACATCAAGTCTACTATTCATATGCAACCAGGGTGGACCCTGCTTAGCTATGGGGACAAGTCATGCTTGCTGCCACAAGACCAGCTCTCCTCTCACATCCCTTTATTGCGTGTAGGGGGGTTGTTCATCCATAAGGCCCTTCTGCAAGTGCCTCCAATATTTGTTTAAACAAGTATTCTGAATGCATGTAGAGGGACCATTCAGAGGAACAGCCCTCCCGCCACCACATGCAACAAAGAAACGTATCAGGAGGACATAAGGATGTCCACGGAGGACATCCCAACAAGTGTGTTTTTGGACATCTTCTTCCTAATCATGTGGGCAAATTTCTCAATGATTTTGTGATTTCTCAACACTGTGAGAAAGGTTGGAAAAAATATTGGTGGTGGTGGGGCCTCCAGCAATAGCTTCCGTCAGAATCTGCAACTCTACCTTGGATGGCTTGTTATGGAATTTTTTTTAAATTACGCTCATGAAATAAAAGTTTCCAAAGTTTTGCTCTCAAAATATAAAAAGCTCCCCCTCTCTCTTACTATCTTTCTCTCTTCTCTTTCTCTTGCTTCTACTTCCTTAAAAGTTCTTATCCCCCTTTTTATGACAGCCAGCACCTCTGACCTTGCCTCACTCCAACACATTTCGGCTCTCTCTCAAAATGCAAGCTTTTTAGTCTCCTCGCTGTTACAATGCAAATTTCAACTAAAGCGGCAAATGCTCACATAGAGCAACTTTAAATAAGAACAAATCAATAATAATCTCTTGTAACCATTTTTTTTTAAAGTGCCAAACTTCAGAGCTATAAGAACTGTTCTGATTTTGGCTGCGGCTACCTTCTTTTTCAGTTCTCCAAGATAAAAGGGACAAAGAACACTACGATGCCTGAAGTTGCAAGTAGCACAGAAAATCCTGTTCAACCCCCACCCCCACCCACAACCAGCCTACCCTTTTTCAACAAGGTTGCTGATGTCAAAATTGAAAGCTTCTTTCTTATTTCATAAAGACCAGTTTAGCATAAAGCCATCAAAAAATCTCACTTTAAAAAAACCCAGTGTAATGCCTGAGGTATGAATCCTCCTTTGATGGAGAACCATTCAGCTCTGTAGCTCTGCTCTAGAACAGGAGAAACTAGTTCAAAACTGAGGGTCATGCTGGAAATAAATCATGAGCCTGAGGGCCTGAGCTAGTATACAGGTTGTTTTAGCTGCAAATAACTGACATACTTTGCATAATATTTTCACTGATATCAAAGTACAACCGGCAATCACATTACACTTATTCAAAAATATTCCTGATGGTGACATTTTTGTCCCCAAATGCAAGGGAAGACTGGATCAGGGCAAGGATCGGTGTCATGACCCTGGATCTGGAACCCTGCCCCAAGGCAGACATTTCAAGAGACAAGATGGAGTGGGGAAGATCCTGTGACCCAGACTCTGGGCAACCCCATGTTGCCAGGACCTGACCCATCAGGAGAACCTGAGCCATCACTAGCTCCGTGACCTGAGGGCACAAACTTGCCTATCCTCTGACTTGGAGGAGCACCCTGGGGAGACCCACCAGCAGAGCCAGTGCTTAGAAAATGGGCCCCTTTAAGAAACAAAGCCTTCCTTTAAAAAGGGGTGGGGCCAATTCCCTCTGCCTGGGCATCACTCTCCAGAGGCAGCACACAAACAAGCAGCAGCTTCCCAAACAAAGGACATACCTGGGCGTGGTCAGGGGCAAAGGGGTGGCTGGGATGCGTGGGGTGGAAAGGGTTTCCTATGTGAACAAGGGCTGCTAGATGTGAAAGAAGGGAAGGAGGAGAGGGCAACTGAAAGTGACGAAGCTCATATGGGGACAAGGAGAGAGAAAGGGCCAGGGCCGGTTAGGGCTAGGGTTGGCAAGCGTGTGGTAGCAAGCATGAATGGTCCCCTTTGCTACCCAGGGTCTGCCCTGGTTTGCATTTGAATGGGAGACTACCTGCATGAGCACTGGAAGACATTCCCCTTAGGGGATGGAGCCGCTCTGGAAAGAGCAGAAGGTTCCAAGTTCCCTCCCTGGCAGCATCTCCAAGATAGGGCTGAGAGAGACTCCTGCCTGCAACCTTGGAGAAGCTGCTGCCAGTCCATGTAGGCAATACTGAGCTAGATGGACCAGTGGTCTGACCCCGTATAAGGCAGCTTCCTATGTAGGCAAGCAGCTTTGGGAGGTGAAGGCTGAGGGTGCTGGAACCTCTTCACTCCTGGCGCTGAGACTCAGCCAGGACTGAAGCCAGAACAGCAAAGGCCTGCAGAACGGCTTTGCATCACTTTGGACAGCAGTCCATCCCAGGCAGTTGCTGCAGCAATGTTCCTTCTGCGTTGCAATACCCAGCTTTGGGGGCTCCTGCTGGGAGCCCTTTGCCCTAAGAGCTGTCCAAGGTCTGTGTCCCTCCCAGATCCCTGCCTAGGCGAGGCCCCTGGTTCAATCTGGAACAGGGCAGCAGGCTGGGGAGAGCAGTACTGCACTGGGGAGACATAAGAGCCCACCAGGTCAGAGCACAGGGTGGGAGCAGAAGGATCATGTCACAGCCGTTGAAACATAAATACAAGTAGGAGTTGGAAAGGGGAAGAAATGTGAAATCTTTTCTTATCTGAACTTGCAACATGTATAAAGCTGGAGGACTCGATTTGGATCATGGATGTGTCACAGGGCAAAGGGGGCCTAACCCTTTCCCCCATGCCATAGTCCTGTTTCATGTGCCCCTGTCTGGATGCATGTGCTGGACCAATGCTGGGGGTGGGGGGAGGGCGGCAACTGTGTCTTCCTGTGAGGCTGCTTGCTCAGTACCTTTTCAAACTGTGTACAGTATTATAAAGCAGCATTTTGGTCTCCAGCACTCTCCCCTTTCTGAAAGCATAGAGAAAGGTGGCCCTGAAGGGGGGGGCACCATTTGTTTTGAGAGCTCTTCCAAGACTGGGGCAAGTGCTGCATCCCCTTAAGACAAGAGACTCCCACGCAGAACCCAGTTAAAAAAAAACCCCACACATTTATATTCCACTCTTCCTCCAAGGAGCCCAAAGCAGTGTACTACATACTTAGGTTTCTCCTCACAACAGCCCTGTGAAGTAGTCTAGGCTGAGAGAGAAGTGGCTGGCCCAGAGTCACCCAGCAAGTCTCATGGCTGAATGGGGATTTTGAACTTGGGTCTCCCCGGTCCTAGTCCAGCACTCTAAGCACTACACCATGCTGGTTTTTTCTTAGGGTGGGAACATGAGAACATAATTAGGCAGCTGCCTGATACCGAGGCAGACCTTTGGTCCAGTCTATCTGGCTCAGTACTGTCTACATTGACTGGCAGTGGCTCTTCAAGGTTTCAGGCAGGAGTTTTTTCTAGCCCCACCTGGAGATGTTGGCAGGGGATGAACCTGGGACCTTCTGTATACAAGCAGATGCTCTACCATAGAGCTACAGCCCCAGCCCCTAAAGAATACATTGCAGCACTCACACGTAGTCATCCATCCAGATGCTAACCAGGGCAAACCCTGCTTAGCCAAGGCCACCATTCATGCTCACTACCTTAAGACCAGCTCGCCTCCCCAGCTGATTAATTTTTTGCACCAGTCCAGCCTGGAATGCCAGTGAAAAGAAACATTGCTTCAGAAAGATCAGTTCCCTGTCATGGTTTCTCTGCTTTGTTTTATTAAAGAGGCCTGCCAATTGTTATGAAAATCTTAGGTGGATCCATCTGTTATTCATCACTTGCTACAATGCTCGGGCCACGAAAGTGTGCCAGTCGCCCCAGCGGTTCGGTTTCCTCTGATCCAACTCTGTCTCGGCTGGACGTTTGCTGCGCAGTTTCCCCGCTTTATGGCAAGCCCATCTGCTGCCCCCTTTCCAGAGCCGAGCCAAGCTCCCTCCGCCTCGCTGTTTCCCTGCTGCTGCTTCGGCAGTTGTCTGCCCCGTGGCTTTCCTCCCCGCTCATGCTGACTTCTGCAGTGGCCCCTCCTCCCAGCAACATCCATAATGTGTTCAGACACCTGGGATGCAGGGGAGAGGCTGTGCAGTCAGCATGAGGCCTGGTGGAAATGCCAGCTACGATCGCAAACATGCCCCAACTAAGGCTGCCTCCACTATAAATTATGTCAGCCGCAAAGCAGGCGTGGAGAGAGCTTCTTTTGCAGATGGCGAGGGTGGGTTGAAGGAGCATGGACGAATGCCAGCCAGCCTGCTGTCTAGCCCATGCAGCCAGCGAGCAAGAAAAGCAGGGGTGTTTTGCAGCAAAGCATTTGCAGTCCTCTTTGCACATCCTCCAGCATTCCATGGAGGAAAACAGGGACATGCTTCTAAGACCCCAAACCTTCTTCTAAGGGCTGCTGACCAAGAGACCCTCCATGGCCTAAGGCTCTGCTCTTGTCTGTTGTACACTTGTACTCTTCCCTTCCATCAATCCAAAAGCCAGGAGAGTTAAAAGGAGAAGAAAAACGCAACAGAATTGCCCTATAGTGTGTTATCAAAATATACTCCGGCTGAATGTGTCAAGTGGCAGGCTGTACCCTGCATGGGGCCCAGGGCCAAGTAACATGGTATGTTAAGAGATTCGTGATTCAAACCCAACCTACAAGCTGATTGTCTTCTTGTCAAAGAGCTCCCCGCTAGACTCAGACAGGGGTCAAGGCGTGCAGGGCAAAGGAATGTCCATCCCTGTCCCCTGACACTGTAGCCACAAGTCAAATTGCTATCCAAAGGTTGCTACAAGACATGGAGAGAAAAACTTAAGGCACAACAACCTGCCTGTCTGTAGTCAACAGCAGCTTCATGGGGCATTTTAAATAGGGGAATTGGCCTCTGTGAATTCTCCCATTTTCTATCAACATATACTGTTGTGGGTGGGGACCTACAGGAAATTAAAACAATAGCAATGAAATATTTAAAATATGAATGGCAGTCTTGGGTAACTACTTGGTTTTGGACTACAATTCCCATCATCCCCAGCCACAATGCCCAAAGACTGGG
Source organism: Hemicordylus capensis (assembly GCF_027244095.1). NCBI lineage: Eukaryota > Metazoa > Chordata > Lepidosauria > Squamata > Cordylidae > Hemicordylus > Hemicordylus capensis. The sequence continues at coordinate 10,753,742 of NC_069666.1, read as the reverse complement.
GATGATGGGAGTTGTAGTAGCACATTAACAATAAAAAAGTCACCCAAGACTGATGCATACTATTTATGCCTAATAAATGCTAATGAAATAATTGCATCACAACAGTAATTTGAAACAGTCATCAGGTAAAAACCACAGCAGTCGGATTGAACACACACTAAGAGATCAACTTTAAAATGGTTTCCAGAGTCTACCTAAAAGCATACTTCTCTGGGGAGGCCATGCCATAGAGATAGGGTCTTTGCACAGTGGTAGCACATTTGCTTTGCATGCAGGAGGTCCCCAGTTCAATTTCTGGCATCTCCGGGAGCTTTCCCAGACAACAGGCTTTACCACAGGTTCACTGCCAGGCTTTAATACGTGTTTGAAGCTGCCCCAACCCCCCCCCCTCTCCGGCACAAATAGTGGATTATTTTACCCTGGATATAAACTGGGCTTCACTCTAATGGGCAGTGAAAAACCCAAATTGTGTGTGAAATGCTCCCTGATAGCTTGCAGGGACTTCAGGGTAAATCTGGCCAAAATGTGAACACACACCCTCCATTCCGGAGGAGATTAAGGCTAAAAGCCGAATGTGGAGAACTTTCAAGGAAAGACTCCTGTTTGCATCCTTGGAGAGCCACAGCTAGTCAGAGTAGAAAATACTGAGCTGGATAGACCAAGGGTCTGCCTCCGCTTCCAAGACACTGAGGTGCCTGAACAAATGCTTCCTTGCCCTATGCCCCTGGTAGTGGGCAGGCCCCCTTCAAAATGGACCCTTGCAAGCTTTGAAAGTGGTGGAGAGGGGGTCGAGGAGAAAGGGACGTTCGTTTGCAAGCAGATTCCTCCTCATGCTGTTCGTAGGCTTTGCAAGGAGTAGGAGAAGAGACTCTCCCCAGAAAGGTTGCATGCGTAAGTTCAGTCCCAAAGAGCTGCCCCAATGACAGTGGCAGGGGGTGTCTCCTTAAAAGAACCCCTGCTCTGGGCTGGGCTTTTTTGGTGCATATCTGTGACATTGATATTCAGGAGCAACTCTAGAACAACTAGGCTGGGGGAACAATGGGATAGCAAGGAAAGTGATGAGGGGAACGAGGAGTTTGCTATACATTTAATACTTGTAGATGTCATTGAGTCTCCTACCTACCTGGCTGCACTGTAGGGCAGAGGAGTGAGTGAACGAGGCATCTTTAAATAATGGAGGACGTTGAAAATAATTAATTCAAGCTACAGGACCATAGCCACCTTAAGTGGCGCAGCAGGGAAATGCTTGACTAGCAAGTAGAGGTTGACGGTTCAAATCCCCGCTGGTATGTTTCCCAGACTATGGGGAAAAACTATATTGGGCGGCAGCGATATAGGAAGATGCTGAAAGGCATCATCTCATACTGCATGGGAGGAGGCAATGGAAAACCTCTCCTGTATTCTACCAAAGACAACCACAGAGCTCTGTGGGCGCCAGGAGTCAATATCGACTTGACGGCACTCTTTACTTGACAGGACCATTACCAGTAGATATTATGCCTGATTTGTCTGACACTTTGTTGTCAACTTGCAGTCTGTTGAATGGGGAATGAAAGGGGGAGCAGAAAATGTGTTTGGGCGAGTGCCCAATACTCCTTAGAGTAATCCCTGTTGATATTATCAATTTAGCAGTGACAGCAAGTTTGACTTGGTGTGTCTGAGTTCTGTAAATGGGCCCCAAAATCAATGAGTAAACAGTGAGCCCTTAGCACCGAATGGAATTTGCCAGATAAAATTTGAAAAACATCTAGGGTGGGCACACAATGCCAGAGCTCCAGTGTTTGAGTTCCATCCTGCATATGCAGCTTTAGGCAAGCCAAGAGACAAGATGAGGAATAATAAATAATAAAAGGGACACCACAACGCATCCCATGGGGGAGCGGTGGGTGTTGCCATGATTAATCTCTAATTGTTTTGAGTTCAGAGGGTAAGTAGGTGCCTTCTTAGAAGTACGAAGGTACTCATTAACTGTCAATTTCTCATTAGAATGCTGAAATGTCAAAGAGGTTAGCAGCAGCAGTAAACTCCCCTGTTCATCACCTTAGTACCAGGGTAGGTGTGGCTCTACAGATGTTGTTGAAGTACAACTCCGATCACCCTCAGTTACAATCCCCTCAACTGGGGATGATAGGAGTTGTAGTTCAGCAGCATCTGGAGAGCCACACGTTGCCTAGGGCACACGAAACAGATCTTGTATTTATCAAAACAGCAGTCAAAACCAGTTGTTTCATTGGAACGCACTCGGAACGTTTTGAGTGTTTCGGCCAAAGGAAACAATGGCGAAACTTGAAAACACCCAATTGTTCCTCATGGGTAGCTCCTAGAGACACAAAAGTGGGTTGTATGGTAGGGCATGATGGATGCTACCCAACCCACAAAAGAAATGAGCTAGCAGGCAATTTTTAACAATTTTGGAATCTTTCCCCCAAACCTGCATAGGATCCTATGTGGGCTTTGGGGAGAGGTTAAAAAAGTGTTAGAAATCACCTGCATGCACATTTCTTTAGTGGGTTGGGTATTATGTAGCACGCATCATGCCCTACCACCCAACCCACTTTGGTGTCCCTAGGAGCTACCCATGGGGGGAAACACTGCAGAGGCACACAGTAAAAGAAAATCTATCCCTCCCAACACAGAATACACACATAGTAGCACCCCTAACAGCAAGCATAGCCATAAGCTCAACTAGAGCAACTTCAGCTACATTTTTTGACTGAGTACACCTTGCAATGCAGATTGCAGAGCAGATCAGAGCAGTGAGTGAAGCACAAGTTAGTCTCAAGGCCAGACATGGAGTTCATCACAGCAATCACCAAGGAATATTACACAGAGAAAGAGAGAGAGAGAGACACACAGCTGCCACTGTCCATTTCTCACCACAACACTATCTCACAAACAAAACAAACCAGAACTCAAGGAAGGCAGGCACCCAAGTTCTGCCTTTGTCAATCTTAGATCCAGCACAACCAGATAGTTATAGTAGCAATAGGACAGCATATTATACTCAGTGCTGAGAAAAGTTATTGTAAACCGCCCAGAGACAAAAGTTTGGGGTGGTATACAAACTTGATAAATAAATAAATAAAATAAAAAGAAAACCACAACATCAAACCTTCCTTCCTCCTCTCCTGATGTATCTTCTTCTTCAAGAAAGACACACTCTAAGGGCTCCCTCTGTCTCCCAGTCCCTTTGAATACATTTTGAAACTCCCCTTCTGTGTTCCTCTCTCCCTCCTTCCTCTTCACAGTCAGTGTGAGCACAGTTGCCATGACAACACTTGATTTGCATGATTAAAAGCCAACCAAGAAGCAAGGAGAGCTCAAGCCAATTGGAAGCCAGTGCCAGAAAACCAATCAGCAAGGGGAAAACAGGCCTCCAAAATGGCACTCGAAACGTCGAAACATTTCAATCGAAGAGGGGTTGTTTTGTTCCGAGCTTGCAATAGACCCTTTATTTAGAGGGTGTTTTGTTTCAAGCTCGAAACGGCCCATTTTGAGTAAAAATGTTTCAACATTGAAATGTTTTGCACATCCCTTACGTTGCCTACCCTTGCCTTAGTAGCATATAATGCAGCAGTGGAATTTGTACCCTTCAAGTGGATACCTGTAGAAATTTGGGGGACTCTCAAACTTCAGGGAGTTGTTTTGGTGGTTTACCTAAGGGAAGCTTTATCAAACAATTACACATTTGTTTGACCACACCCCTTCCTCTTCTCTTCCAAGCTTAAGACAGGGAGAGAGTAATTGGCTAGGGGTCCCCAGATGTTGTTGGACTACAACTCCTATCAACCTCAGCCACAATCAGTCACTGAGGCTGGTGATTATGGGAGTTGTAGTCCAACAACATCAGCTGGGGACCCAAAGTTGGGAACCCCTTCTACATAGCCTCAACCAGGCCTACATCTTTTTGCTGGTGGTGGTGTGCCTACTGGTAAACTGGGACAAAGAGCATGTTAAGTCAATGCAAAAGACCTGAACCTCAAAATACAAGTAGTCTAATGCACTTGGAGTTAATGGAATACATTTTGAATGTATTAATAATAATAATAATTCAATTTCTATACCGCCCTTCCAAAAATGGCTCAGGGCTGTTTACAAAGAGAAATAAAACAAATAAGATGGCTCCCTGTCCCCAAAGGGCTCACATTCTAAAAAGAAACATAGGACACACACCAGCAACAGTCACTGGAAGTACTGTGTTGGGGGTGGATAGGGCCAGTTACTCTCCCCCTGCTAAATAAAGAGAATCACCACGTTAAAAGGTGCCTCTTTGCCCAGTTAGCAGGGGTCAGCAAGAATAAAACAAAGAATGCTCCTGCTGCTGGGCATTCACCTAAAAGCCTCTGCTCTTGTTGGCATTAGAAGGCAGAAACAGGTTTGCTTCTTGCTGAGCGATTGCGTATAATGCAGCCAGCACATTTTCTATATATCTGTGTAAGAAGAAGGCTAGAAGCTTTCTTTTTTAAAAACTGAAAATCCAGCCAAGAAACCTGGACTGTTTCTGAGGGGTGGGGTCAGACCCTTCCATCTCCCAACTGTAGCTACAGCTAGAGCCTTTCAGCTAGATAGCAGGTTGAATGCCAGGTTCTCCTGTCTACATCCCCTTCAGCTTTCAACCAGCTGCATTCACAGGGTTTGAGGATGGAGTTTGGTGCTGACTCCTCCTCCTTGTTCAATTGCAGGTCAGATTTGCTTGACCAAAGACCACAGCAAATCTCCATACTAGAATGAACAAAAGGCACCAGGGTTCCCTTTTCTCCTCTACCCCACACCTTTCCTACCACTGCTCACATGACATGATACTCTCCAGTGGTTAATGAACAATCAGATTAATCACAGCATCTATTATTCAATTGAGGAAAAAGCTGAGGCAGGTGTTTTGAGATGGATTAGCGCTTAACGTACAGCACACAGCCGTCGCTCTGTGGCCCTGCACAGCAGCAAAATGAAGCACTTGTCTCTACTGCACTGCCTTGGCTGCCGCAGTGATGCTTTGATCTGATCTGAGAAGGGGATTAGTAAAGGCAGGCATGCTAATAGTAATTAGGTTTTACTCTGCTATTAGGCAGCCCAGGGTGTCTAATAATAATACCCTTTGTGCAGGTTGGACCAGAATTAGTCCAAACTCGGCTTGCCACATCTGTTGGAGAGAATCCCTGGACACAACTCTCAGGGTGGGGCGGGGACAAATTTTAAATAATTACAATCAGTAAAGCAACCTTCCCATTCAAATTCCTAGACATTTTGTATCCAGGACGACACTTTTCCTACTTCCTGTCCAGGCTAATCCTGGACATGTGATAAGCCTAGTCCAAACCCCAAAGGAGGAATGAGGGAAGAAGAAATACCAGATCCAAATTACTCTACTTCTCAATTTGAAATTCTTTTTGGTTGACTTGGATTCAGGACTGCCCATTTGTGGCACTCACATTGCCTGAGCCTGGTCCTTCAATACCAATAAGCAAAAACAAACAAAGTCACTTCATTTATTTACAATAATATTTTTATCTTGCCTTTCTAAGCAGAACAGATGAAAGTAGGCTTACAGCAACTGTACTATTCAACTAATATTGTACCACAACACAAGGGGTGGGGGGAGCCCACAAAAAAACAAAACCAGAGTAAAACCGGAGAAATAATCTATAATGTGACTATGAAATCTAGGATGGGCATTCAAATCTAGGATGGGAAACTTCCTAAGGCAACTTAAATCTCATGTGTGAACATGCAAAATGGCTGTAAAGACCAAGTACGCAGCTTGGGGGTATTGCTGGACCCAGCTCTGCTTTTGGTAGCTCAGGTGGAGGCGGTGGACAGGGGTGCCTTTGCATGGCTTCAGCTAGTGCGCCAGCTGTGTCCCTTTCTCAAGAAAGCAGATCTGGCCATGGTTACCCATGCCTTAGTCATGTCACGGCTGGATTACTGTAATGCGCTCTACATGGGGCTGCCTTTGAAGAATATTCGGAAACTGCTGCTAGTGCAAAATGCGGCAGCTAGGATTTTATCTGGAGCTGCCTGTTGGGAACACATCATACCCAGTTTGAAAAAGCTGCACTGGCTGCCAGTTTGTTTCTGGGTCTAATACAAGTTCCTGGTTTTGACCTTTAAAGCCTTTAATGGTTTGGGTGCGGGATACCTGAGGGACCGCCTGCTTCCAAGGGTTGCTGCCCGCTTGACGAGATCATCTGAGGGGGCTCTGCTCTGGGTACCGAGACTGAGGGAGGCTCGGCTGTTGTGCACATGGGACAGGGCCTTCTCTGTTGCTGCCCCCAGACTCTGGAATGCTCTCCATTGGCTATTCACTCCTTTGTCTCCAGCACAGCTTTTAGAATGCATGTGAAAACTTGGTTTTTTACCTAGGCTTTTATGTGATTGTCCCTTCTGCTGCTTCTTTGTATTTTGTATCTTGTTTTATGCATGTATTTTAAAATCTTTTTAGTTAGATCTCCGTTTTTATTTCTTAGCTTAATATTTTACTTGTGTAATTTTTACTGTCTTGTTTTAATTTTTCTATGTGAAACACTTTGGGATTGTTTTAATGAAAAGCGGTATACAAATTTAACAATAAAATAAATACATAAATAATACTTCTCCCTTATCCACCCCATACAGGTTTGAGTGGCTCAAGCGTCCCCTGACCCCTTTGCCCACCTGGTGCACCTGCCCCATCTCTGATGACCCTGCACACCCATGCGGTCGGCAGAACATTTGAAAACCACTTACGCACATATAGTCCAGTGCACATGGGCCAAAACAGCTTGGTCAGTTATCAGGTTTTTTTAAAACAAGGAAACTGACAAAATCATATTGATCTACATGCATTGGAGCTTTGGAACATTGTTGTTGTTCTCACAGCAAAAGGTGTAGAGTGCTGATTCACACATGCATTTATCTCTCATCACCCGATGGCTTGCAGTTGAATACCTGAAGTGCCTCTTTTAAAAAAAGAGAAAAAGCTGTGCTAGAGGTGATGTGGGCTGGCCTGATAGATCTGTGGTATTGGGTGGCCCTTCCATGAGGTGAGGTGAGGTGGTTGCCTCAGGCAGCAGATTATTGGGGCACCAGAAAGGTAGCAAGATGCCCTCCTGCCCCCCACTTCAAAAAAAGAAAGAAAGACAAGGGGGAGGAGGTACACATGAGGGGGGTGGCATGCATCAGGTGTACAGAGGCCTTGAGCTGCTGCTGCTCCCCCACAAACCTCCTTCCTCTGACACAGAAGACTAGCAGGTCAAGGAAGAGGGTCCAACCTAGTCTTCTCCTAGATAGGCTATTTTTCTACATGCAGAGAGTTTTCTCCTTGTGCAGTGCCTGCCACCGCCTGCAACGTGAGGCCAGGAAAAGTATTGCACACGGTTCTGTGGATTGCATAAACTTGGCTCTGGGAGAGAAAGATGGTGTTGATTGCTGTGTGCGCTTAAGGCCTAATATGTGTTAGCTACTGCAGCAGTTCTAAGTGATCAAAGACGGCTGGATCAATCTGGGTGGGGACTGGGCACGTTTGGGCAAGGCGTGTATGTCACACACTGTCTCTTCTTCCAGCTCATCACAAGGTATCATTAGTCTGCCCAACGGTGCTGCTCAGTCTTGACAAAATGTTAATTGCAGACCAGGACAGCAGCTTTTCTTCCTGGGGGTGGCCCATGGGGCACAGGTCCCCACGGAATTGCTCAGAGCCCCAAACCTCATCAGGCAGCCACCCGCTCCTCCATGACCTCTTCCAGAAAGGAAGTGCAGTGGTGAGGCACCTGCTCAGAGCAGAGGCGAGAGCTCCTGGCATTGCGTAGCTCTCTGCTGCTTCCATCTTCATAGTAGGTTCAGGGTTTTAATACTAGAGACTTTAAAAAACATAGGTAATTATTCTTGGGGGTGGTGATTGAGTTTAATTATCAAAAAGGAGGCTGGGCCCAGGGTCTGGATCTTTTAAGTACCTAACAACACTCCTTCCCTCACCTCTTCCCTTATCGGTAGAGCATCTGCTTGCATGCAGAAGGTCCCAGGTCCCCCCCGCCGCCGCCCGGCAGCATCTCCAGGATAGAGCTGAGAGAGACTCCTGCCTGTAACCTTGGAGAAGAGGCTGCCAGTCTGTGTAGACAATACTGAGCTAGATGGACCAATGGTCTTGACGCTTGTGTAAAGCAGCTTCCTATGTTCTTATCTTGAAATGGCAGGTCTAACATCATATGTAGCTTGGCTCTTAGACCAGGAGGAACCCTCATCCAGTTCCTAAACTTAAGGTTTAAAATTAGCATCTGAATTGGGCCTGATCTTGACACTTTAAAAACACTGAAGAATGTGAACTACAACCTAACCCATGCTTTCACGGTTTGATTCCTTGCTATTATGTGGTCAGTGCCCCCTCCCTAGAGAAGAGGGCTTCTGCCATGCTCCAAGTATGGATAAGCATGCTTCTGAGAGCTATAGGACTACTATAATGGGAGGAGCCATAGCTCAGTGACAGAACATCTGCTTTGTATGCACAAGGTTCCAGGTTCAATCCCTGCCATCTCCAGGCAGGGCTGGGGAGAGATTCCTGCATGAGAGAGTTGCCTGGAGAAACCTGAAGCTGCCAGTCAGAGTAGATGGATCTAGATCAGGGCTGCTCAACTTTGGCCCTCCTGCAGATGTTGGCCTACAACTCCCATAATCCCTGGCTACTGGTCAATGCAGCCGGGGATTATGGAAGTTGTAGTCCCAAAACAGCTGGGGGGGGGCCTAAGTTGAGCAGGCCTGATCTAGATGGACCAATGATCGGACTCACTGTAGGGCAGCTTCCTATGTTTCTATGTACAATGCACCTTACATGGGCTGCCCTTGAAGATAACTTGGAAGCTTCAGTTAGTACAGAATGCCACTGCTACCCTCCCATCTTATATGGGGATGCAAGACCATTTTCAGCCTATTTTGCAGCAATTGCCTTGCTGGTCAGTTAGCTTCCAGGCCCAGTTCAAGGTGCTGGCACACCTTGCCAGACTCAAGCCACATGTCTGTTTTCAAAGGAAGGAGGAAAATGCAAAACACAGTATCTTCTTTGACGAATGAGATGTCAGAATGACTATTGGTGCACATATTCAGGGCAATGTTCCGTGTTTAAAGTGAAAACACCAATACGATCCCATCAACCATTTTTAAGGAGGACAGGAAAAACAGTACAAGGCTGACTTGAAGGTTGAGAGATCCCAATGAAATATGGTACCCATGTTGATGACAGAAGTATCTGATTAAACTTCAAGCTTAACCCCTGCATCCATTTTCAACGAAGGGAGAAAAGATGGGAAATCTACTGTTTTTAAAGTAATATTTGCCTTGAAGATCAACATGATGGAATGAAAGTTTGTGTGCGTGTGCAGGACACAGTTCTACACTCCTTGTTCCAATCCGAGCTTGACCCTCACACCTGTTTTTAAGCCGGCCAGACACAAGTGAGGCCAATCGAAAACTGTGCTCTACTAGTATGGAATACGGCAAGAAGCATTGCTTCCAACCCCCCTGCAAACTTATTTGAAAGTAAGCCCCATTCATTTCAGTGGAACCTGCATAGGATCAAGCTGTTAAGGAAGAATTACATGCTCTAAGTGTCATAAGGCTGCTTCTGAAAGAGCATCTCTGCATTGAATTCTCCTCTCCCCTTTCTCAACATGTACTAAAACAGACCTTTGTCTGGATATCATCACATTGTGTGTTTTCTCCTGTTCCCATCATGGTAGCCAATGATGGGGAGAAGGGGTAGAGAAATGGTATGAATTAATTTAAAAGACATATACCCTGCTTGTATCCAGAATACCCTGAATCGACTCATATTAACCAAACAAACCATAAGCCAGTACAATGCACCACAGCAGTAGCACATCAAAACACCAAACCCAGAATCCAATTGTACTGCATCTGACTCAAACAGGTGCTGCAACTTAGAGACACATTCAGGAGCAACACTTACTCTCTGGGTAGGCAGATAAATGGGAGTGCCCTCCAGCCAGTTCACTCCAACACACTCGCCTCATGCTGCTGTTTTTAAGGAATCTGCAAACATGTCTCTCAAAGGCTAAACGTAGACAGTGATTTCTTTTCCCCAGAGACAGATACCAGAATAAACATAAAGCTGGGCATAGGTCTCGTTGTAATGCATAATTCTGCCTGTAGGCTACAATTCTATGTATACTTATTTTGGAGTAAGCCCCATTGAAGTGGGAAAATTATGCATAGGATCAGGTTGCAAGGATCAGCACAGCAGCATAACTCAAGGAATTCAAGGGGCTGCAGTTGAATAAGAATATTTTCAGAAGAGTAGCTGTGTTAGCCTGTCACAGTAAGCACAACAAATAGTCTTTAAAAACTAACACATTTGTTGCAGCAAAAGGCTTTGTGGACTTGAGCCTTCGTACATCAGATGCATGGAGTGTAATCTTTAGCATGCACGCTCATGTACACAGACACAGATACCGACACGGGGGAAAGGCAATGTTGTTATCGAGTAACCTCTGCTAACGGAGCAAAAAAAGAAACCTTTTAAAGCAGTGATTCTCTTATCTTTAGCAACTGTCCCCATTCCAACCCCAGCACAGCATCCCTCCAGTGGCTGTTGCTGGTGTCTACCTTGAGTTTCTTTTTAGACTGTGAGTGTTTGGGAACAGGGAACCACCTTCTTTCTTTTTCTAGTTTTTGGACTCGATTGTTGAAAAGTGGTATATAAATATTTGCAATAATAATAAAACAACAAACAACAAACAACAACAAATTGCCAGGAAATGCAAGAGCCTGATGCTGCAACAATTTTCCATGGGAAAAATTACATTACAAATAGCACATGTAATATAAGACGGTTTGCATCTAGTGGATTACTGCCACTCTCTCCAACTGTGATGGATGGTGAGGAAGGGTCAAGAGACTATTCTCTCTCCCTCCCTCTCCCCCCCCCCAAACCATCCGGAGTGCTCCCTTTTCTCTTTGGCAGGTTGAATCATGCCACTCGGAATGCAGCACAAGGGGCCTTGATGGAATGGGGAAAGCATGCGGAGATAAAGATCACTCCCCGATGAATCCAGACACTTCCTGCCACTCTGCAGATGCCACAGGGCTGCAAGCCACCCTACGAGGGGAAGATGATTCACCTGGAAGGAGGGCCAGCCTTTGCCAGATGTGTAGGAAGCTGCCCGAGACCCACACGCTAACACTGTCTCAATTGTATGGAGCATATGCTTCCAGTCACGGGTGAAAAATGCAGGCACCAGCAGATGCCAGGAGTCTTTCAAGCACGGCCCAACAGTCAGCCTGGAGCTTAATGCGTCGATCCATCCAGTCAGCAGATGTGTGTCACCACCGTGCAAGTTGAGGCTGGTTGAAAAACCATTTTTGAGAGAGAAAGAGAGCGAGAGAGAGCAAGAGCGCCAAATGACCTAACCCAGACATGCAGGTTTTCCACAGAATGCCACATTGTTGTCTTTCACTTTGGGGGCTTAAATCTGAGACCGTTTCAGAATTCTGCTGGCCCTCATGCCTGGCAGGAGCAAACCTCAGGCACATTTGGCAGGATGGTGGAAAACAACAACAACAAAGGAAGCTGCCTTATACTGAGTCAGAACATTTGTCCTTCTAGCTCAGGATTATCTGCTCTGAGTGGCCGTGGCTCTCTCCAAGGTTTCAGGAAGGAGTCCTCCCCAGCCCTACCGGGAGATGCTGCCAGAGACTGAACCTGGGACCTTCTGCATGAAAAGAAGATGTGCTCGCATGGAGCTCACAGATGCTTTTGATGGATGAAGCTGTTTTACACTGAGTCAGACCATGCACTGGCCCATCTAGCTCAGTATTGTCTACTCTAACTGGCAGTGGTTCTCCAAGGTTGCAAGCAGGAGTCCTTGCCAGAGGCAGAGCTACATGGAGATGACAGGGATTGAATCTGGGACCTTCTGCATGCAAAGCAGATGCTCTACCACTGAGCTGCAGATACTTCTAATGGATATAGGAAGCGACCTTATACTGAGTCAGACCATTGGTCCATTTAGCTCAGTATCATCTACACTGACTGGCAGCAGCTTTCCAAGGTTTCAGGCAAGAGTCTTTCCCAGTCTTACCTTTCCCATTACTGTGGGAAACGGGATGCTGGACTCGATAGGCCTTGGGCCTGATCCTGCAGGGCTGTTCTTATGTCCTTGGAGATGCTGCCAGGGATTGAACCGAGGACCACCTTCTGCATGCAAAGCAAATCTTCTACCACTGAGTTACAGCCCGAGCCCCTTTCGTAAAGGTGGCATATAGGTGTTTCCCATCGAGGCACTGACTACATCAATAATAATGTTGTTTTTTGCCCAGGCATTTATTTGATTCTCTGCTCTTTATAGTTTTTATTGCTTTTATGCTTTTGTTTTAAATTTTTAATCGGATTTGTTTAATATTTTCCCCCCACTTAATATTTTAATTGTGTCTTCTTTTACCATCTTGTGTTAAATTTTTTTTTGCTGTAAACCACCTTGGGATTGCTTTAATGAAAGGCGGTATATAAATTTAACAATAAATAAATAAATAAATAAATAAATGTTCACCTGTTTGAGTCACTATTGTGCACCTGGCTCTGGTTGGTGGACCTCGAGATTCTAGTGAAAAACAAAGCCAATCCCACATGCCTGAAGTCTGCCTATTCCTGCTTCCTTCAGTCACCAGGATTCAATCTCTTGGACTTACTGAGCCACTTTTTGGTGTCTGAACTGGAACTGAAACAGAGGGTTAAAAATTGCTGGTCAACTTCAACCGGAATGGAACCCAAATTTTAATGGTTCAGCTTCCTAGTTAAAAGTCTGGACAGCATGACTGAGAAGGCTCCGCCCCACATGCTCAGCATCTGCACTTTGAATGGAAGAGGATACAGTGTTGACCTCCCTGGCAGTTCTCAAAAGGCAGATAGGATCACATCATGTCAGAGTCACATGCTCCAAATACCAGACTCCATCCAGGGGCGTAGCTAGGGTAGAGGGGGCCCGTGTTCACCCCTCTCTCCGGCAGACCCTTGGAGTGAGGGAGATAATGAAGAAGATAGGATGGGATGGAGCTGGTGGGCCTTCAGGAGCTCGGGGGCCCGGGCGCTTTGAACCCATCTGCTCAATTACAGCTGCAACCCTGCCTACATCAGCTTCCTGACGGCAGCATTTTGCCAACATTTCCTAACACTCTTCAAAAGCAGCCCCACACAGAATGCATCACAGTGGTCCAAGCAAGATGCATCAAGGCATACCTGACAGAGGCCAGATCTGCCTTCTCAAGGAATGGCTTCTGCTGGCACACACTTCAAAGGTGCATCGAGCCACAGACACCACATGTGCATGCAGCAACAAAGCTGGGGGTGAGGCTAAAAGATGTTCACTGCCTTTCTTCATTCACTAACGTATGCCAGCTAAGCTTGTTTATGTATTTTCATGTTGTGCATTTTTATATACGTGCACAATATATTGTAAATATGGTGGTGCGGAGGAGGGAGAGAACTGAGCTAGGTCTGGAATAAAAAGAAACAAAAAAAGGCTGTGCTTAAAAAAGAAAGAAAGAAGACAGAACCTCAAAAAGTATAAGCATGTTATCTGTTTATTATCTATGTATTTTATAGGCTGGTTCTTACAATGGTAAACTAGGCAGAGCAAGCCTCTCAGTTTTTGGCTATCTGTCAGCAAAAACCTAGGTAGGAGGAGGGGGAATGATTGTGTGGGAATAATGCAGGCTCCAAAGGCATTTCCTCCAATAATGGGTGGGTAAATTCTGGGCAAAAGTACTGGGCAGAACAGTGTCACTGGAGCCTCTAGCTGCCTCCGACATAATCGCTCCCTCCTTCCAACTCAGTTTATCACTGTGAGAACAGAACAGCCCTTATCTATTTTTTTCCTTGAAATAGTTAGGGACCCAAACAATGTATATTAAATCATAGGAAGCTGCCTTAGCACCCCTCCAACCAGCTGTTTTTGGACCAATTCCCATAATCCCCAGCCACACTGGCCAATAGCCAGGGATTATGGGAATTGTAGGCTGACATCTGGCAGCAGCTTCTCCAAGGTTACAGGCAGCAATCTCTCTCAGCCCTATGGAGATGCCAGGGAGAGAACCTGAGACCTTCAGATGCTCTTCCACTGAGCAAAGGCCCCATTCCCTGAGGGGAATATCTGACAATACTCATATGTACCCTAGTCTCCCATTCAAATGCAATCCAAGGCACACCCTGCTTAGCAAATGGATAATTCATACTGCTTGCTACCACGAGACCAGCTCTTCTCCTCTTAATAGACTCTGCAGTTAATATAACAGTAATAGATACCAGCATTGTTTTCTGAATGAGGCCCAGGATATACAATCACCGGCTGCAAGCTTCCTATTTTCAGTCTGCCCTCAGTGGCAAAGCCTACTTTCCACCTACACTATGTGGCCACTTTATTGTTATGATTTAAAATACATACATACTGCCTTTCAACAACAAACAAAAAATTCAAAAAGCAGTTTATATAGCAAAAAGAATGAGAAAATGGCTCCCTGTCCCAAAGGGACTCACAATAAAATAAAGAAACACAGAAAAGAAACAGGCAGCAGAGGGTTATTATATTGGATCTGAACAGCGACAGTTGCTCTCTGCCTGCTACTAATGGCGATTGGCCATTGTGGCTGGGAATGATGGGAATTTTAGTCCAACAACATCTGGGGCGCCACGTTTGAGAATCCCTGCCCTACTTATAAGGGCAGGGCATCCTTGAAAATAAGGGCATCCTTGAAAATGTCCCCTTTGCCCAGCTAGCAGGAGTTTGTCTATTTTACCTGAACCATTAAAAATTAGGGCTGAAAGTGAAATTTCACATAAAGTCAAATTTGAACCAAATCTCAAAGTTCCTTCCAAGGTGAAACATCTGAAAGTTTTCAAGGGAAACCAAACAAGTTTATACAAGACAAGTGAAATTCTCAGGGGGTTTCTAGACATCCCTATTAAAATGTGGGTTCAGGGTGAAAAACAGGAAAATAAAGCAGTAATTAAAAGCTGAATGCCGGATTATCTGGTTATCAAAATTATCAACCTGGTTGCCACTTTTTGTGTTGCTTTCAGCTCAGGTTTCAGAAAACCAAGATATTTGGTATCTGGATTTTGGCTCAAGTTTGATTTGATTCGATTCCCTATTCATAACTACTCTGTGAGCAGTGGCGGCGGAACTCCTGGTATTCAAGGGTTCCCCATGAACACAGGCCCTTCTGTCTCTGGAAACCAAACCCCCCTCTTTCACCTCCCCCTCCATCCACCCAACCAGCCACTCTGGCTACTTTTGCCACACGCATGCACCTCGCTCTGGCCAGCAGAGGGGCAGCAGGCATCCACTGGAGTGGGAGAGGACTTGGGGGGTGGAGGTTGCACACGCACATGATTGTGCATCACCAGGGGAGGCCTGTGTGACAAGGGTGGGATGCGGGGGGCGGGACAGGACACAAGTCTCTGTGACAGGTTCAGGGTCACACAGTAATCTTGTAGTCTGAGTACACATCTGAATCCAGCTCTTCTCAGCCCAAGCCCAGCATTCCCAAACTGAGTTTGCATCTAGCAAATTAAAGACTTTTGGAGGAAGATGAATGCGTATGTGCACACACAGAGAAAAATATTTACAGTTTTATAGTGCCAACTCTATGAAAGTTCCTTATCCACTTGATTCAGGGCAAAACGCCAAAAATACCTGCACAGAACGTTTATTTTCACTGTACCACTAGGTACTTGGTTGCACCACCATGTAACTGAAGATATTATTTCTCCCCCAGAAGGAAGCTGTCAGCGTCAGCTCAGAATCCAGAGGTATGAGTTAGCTACGGATTGCCTGGGAGTTCCTGCTTAGTTTCCCCCCACTTTGTTTAACAATCGTTTTATAGACAAGCATCTTCCAGTTGCACACGTGTGTGCACCCCACCACCACCCAAACCCTCTTAATGGTGGCAAACACATATACCTCCAGCAGCAGAGAAACAGAGAAATTGGTGTGCGTTTTTAAAATCAAAGCTTCTTAGCACTCAAGAACCAATGTTTCTTTGAAGCCTCTTCGCCACTACCAGCTGCCATGTGAAATGGGTTCTTCAGACATAAGTGATAAGACACAAGGAGTCCAAGACACTCTCCTTTAGCAAATGCAGATAGGCAGATGGAAGGCATTCCGCCCCCCCACCTTCTTCTTAAAAGAATTTCTTTCCCCTTCTATCACCTGGAATCCACTTCATGCAGAGCTTTTGTTAAGTATCCTCGGCTGTTAAACATCCAGGGCTTGGGAGGAATACTGATGCCAGACAATGAGGTTCATTGTCTGTGGAGGTGGCTGGCCCTTGCCGCACACCTGTTCCATTTAGATTCTGGAGGCCACCGGAGGCAAATGTACCTCACTCAGCATGGATGATAAAAGCCCTAACCCTAGTCATAATAATGAAGGGACTCTTCTGCCTTGAAATCATCTCCCACTTGGATTTTGAGGGATACCTGTCAGCTTGAAAAATAACTCTCTTCCCCCTGGTCAAATCACGTTAATAAGATTAAAAAATATATTTGTTAGCATGAATGAGAAGATCAGGAGGAAGCTTTCCGCCCCTCACATGTTTGTTTCTTCGTTTAAAGGACACTGGGCATTACTAGTTTGATATCACACACTCTGTTATTAGGCACTGCCTGAAAGTGAAATTTGAAGCACATTTCGGGATTTTTCCTCAAGGAGAAACATTTGAGAATGTTCAGGGTAGCCCATGAGCCAGCTGGGGTGGTTGGTACTCTCTGGGGTGATGAATGCTGATTGTGAGTTTTGACAATGGCGACACCCCTAAAGATGGAAGAGAAGTGATAGCAATAGCACTGCAAGACAGACTTGCAGCTTTCAGGCTGCTATCATGCTTTTATTGTCCTGACCATCAGGCCTGCGGGGCCAAATTGGAGGCGGTGGCTTAAAAGCTATTAGAAGTGGTAAATGCACAAAAACGACTATAAAAGTCTTATTGATGTTGTCAGAGGATTAAAAATAGAAATTGGCAGGTATTTATATAGATTTTATATAGGGCAGCATTTAAATTTAACCGCTCTGAGCCATTTTTGGAAGGGTGGTATAGAAATGAAATCAATCAATTAATCAATCAATCAAATAAATAAATAAATGTGACAAACTAACTAACTAACTAACTAAAATAAAATAAAATTGGAATTTCTGAGAGGAGTTCTGTTCATCCCTAGTTTGCTGTAGGCATGAGCTTTCAGTTGTGCTTTGTTTTTCCGGTTGTCCTACCCTTGGTACCTGATCAATATGGCAAGACATTATTAATCTCAGTTTATATATTGCAAACTCTACATTTGTTGTCCCAGACAGAAGTTGTTGAAGAGTTTAACCTTGGCACAGGTGTGCAAAACACTTGGCTGTAATTGCCGTCAGCATCTGATCTATAGCGAGATGCTGATCTCTGCAAAATGAAGGGTGTTTCTTTCAAAGGGCCCACCTCTAGCTTTCCACCTCTTTGTAAACAAATACAGGATCGTTTGTGTGCACCTCCCAAGAGTCCAGAGGGAAAATTAAAGACCTCTCGTTTAGACAACTACAGTCATTTGAGCTGATGAAAGTGTGCAATTGCATGCGAAAAGTCAGATCTCAACATGACAAGACACCCCTGTGTGTCATGCGTCACTTGCATGGATTCATGCTCAGCAACAATGACTCATTACCACTTCACTACTGGTGCTCCCCTGGAAGCATTTTCTAATAATACCGGCAGTGCCGGCTTGTTGCCATTCCCCGCTAGAGGCAAATGGCAACAGGCTGCCCGGCTGCTGTCGCTGGCCCCACCCCTAAAAGTACGTTGCTATGCTTTTTGTTCCAGCACCTTCCCCAAAAGATGCAATGACTCTCAAAGCAGATGCAAATGTGTGTAAACGCATCCCTCTCACTCTCAGAGGAGAGCTGGTCTTGTGGTAGCAAGCATTCATTGCCCCCTTTGCTAAGCAGGGTCCACCCTGGTTAGGGTTGCCATATAGATTCAAACTTCCCAAATCCGGGTGGCCCAATTTGCATATTATGCAAATTATGTGGCAACTCATTTGCATTTATTTATTTATTTATTTGACAGATTTGTGTACTTTCGTCTCCTTCTCTGCCCTCCCATGTGGTCTCCTTCTCTGCCCTCCCAGAGTAAAATCTGGGCAATCCGGGCAGCACATTTGAAATCCGTGTAAATCCGGGTGGAATTTAGCAGCTGGGTGGAGGAGCCTAAATCCGGGTGCTACCCTAAATTCTGGGGGACATGGCAACCTTAACCCTGGTTGCATTTGAATGGGAGACTACATGTGTGCAATATAAGGTCCTGCTCTGGGAAGAGCATCTGAGGTTCCAAGTTCCCATGCTGGCATCTCCAGATAGGGCTGAGAGAGACTCGTGCCTGCAACCTTGGAGAAGCTGCTTGCAATTTGTGTAGACCAGGGATGCTCAGCATTGGGTCCCCAGATGTTATTGGACTTCAACTCCCATAATCAGCAGTGCCAGTGGCTTTTGGTTGGGGATTATGGGAGTTGAAGTCCAAGAACATCTAAGGATCCAAAGTTGACAATCCCTGGTGTAGACAATATTGAGCTAGATGAACCAATGGTCTGACTTGGTATGTGGCAGCTTCTTATGTCTCTATGTTCTCTGTGTCTCTCTGTTAAAAGGAGCTCTGGGATGGAACCTATCAGGTTGTATTCTGCGAGGGTTAACCATTTTCCTCTACTCTGTAACCCTGACCGAAGGTTTTGAGTGGAGTTTGGTGAGGGAAACCATGGGTCACTTTCCACTCACAAACCTTCAGTCAGAGGGGAGTTTTGCCACTGCAAACTCCATTTCTGCAGTACCAGCGTTATGTACAAACACTGGCACCACAGTTTGGGCCCCATGAAGCTGGAGCTCCTCCCTCACTCCAGCCTGATTGGCTGTGCAGGCTTTCCTTCTGTTAATGGGTCCCCCGCCAGCTCTTCAGTCTCGCTGACTGCAGAGAGATGCTCTCTCCTACATCTGAACACAGATGGGAGGGCGGGGAGTGTGGGGAGAGTGGGGCATGGAACCAGAGATCCATTGGACTTGTGGTTATGTGTTATGTATAGTCATACTCATGATTTGAACTTCCAGATTTCCAACAGGCGACCATGATTAATAGGAGAGGTTCCCAGCTTTGTGTCCCCAGGTGTCAGTGGACTGCAGGTCTCATTATATCCAGCCACAATATCCCAAGGCCTGGCCTACATTAACTCACAACAGCTCTCTACGGTTTCAGATGAGGGTCTTTCCCAGCCCTGCCTGGGGATGCCAGAGATTGAACCTGACTGAGCTACAGCTCCTGCTGACCTACATGATTAATATACCAGAAACGACAACATGTTAACTCAGGGGTTTCTAACCTTGTGTTGCCAGATGGCTCTTTCAAAGTGCTTTGTGTAGTCCTGGTTTCACTTCAGCCCCTTGCTAACTGAGCAAAGAGATGCCTTTCAAAGTGGTGATTCTCTTATATTTAGCAAGGGGAGAGCAACTGGCCCCATTCAGCCCCAACACAGCATCCTTCCAGTGGACGTTGCTGGTATCTACCTTGGCTTTCTTAGACTGTGAGTCCTTTGGATACAGGGAACTGCCTTCTTTTTCTGTGCAAAGTGCAAACTGCTTTGAGAACCCTTTAGATGAAAAGCAGTCTATAAGTAGTAGTAGTAGAAGTAGTAGTAGTATTCATTCCTTGGCATCTTCCATGGAACCACAATGCTTGAGGTTTTGAAGGAAGACAGCAGCAACCATTTGTGAACCGCCCAGAGACACGAGTATTTATTACAAGTGTAATAAATAAATAAATTAATTTAAAATAATTTTAGGTCAAGATATTGCCTCTTGCATTATCTCTTATTAACTATCTTAAGTCTTAGTATTCTTAAGTATAGCATCACAGATAGTATAACATAGTATACTTTCCATCATAGTATTAAGTATAGTATTAGTATACTTAAATATCTAAAATATTAAGATCAGTTTAAGCATTGCTTCCAGTCAGTATTGCCTTCTGTAGTCCATGAACCAGGCCACTAATTTTGGCCATTCGTACCATCTCAGGGGATGAATGCTCGTTACATTATTGCCTCTTACATTATCATTATTATTTAGTAGTAAGTATGTTCCCCAGACTATGGGAAACCCCTCTATCGGGCAGCAGCGAGATAGGAAGACGCTGAAAGGCATCATCTCAGACTGCGCGGGAGATGGCCATGGTCAACCCCTCCTGTATTCTACAAAAGACAACCACAGGGCTCTGTGGTCTCCAGGAGTCAACACCAACTCCACAGCACAACTTTACCTTTAGTGGTAGTAATGGTCCCATTCATTCTTTAGCATCATCCATACTAGCGCAGCACTTGAGGTTTTGGACTAAGACATCCCCAACCATTTAAGTCCAAGATATTGCCTGCTACACAGAGTGTGACACTGACCAGTGGGAGAAGTACCGATCAAGGCAGACGGTATGTTTTCTTTCAAGCAGGAGCTACTGAAAAATCAAATTAAGGTATCAAAAGAGCCTTTAAGATCCCCTCCTTTGAACTGCTCTGCAGAAGGCTGCTCTCGTCATTGTTCCCAGCAGGCTGCATCTGGTGTTGCAGATCAAACAGGGCATGCAGTCCAGATGTGTGAGCTGTCACTGGGGGAATAAACATTTTGTGATGGACAACGTGTTAACATAACAACTGGCTCATACTCCTGAAGGTTACCACAAGTCAAGTCAAGATAATATCAGTGAGCTCTCCTACTAGAAAATAGTGCAAAACAAAACCTGGCAGCTGGAAGTGGGAGTATGTGCTGATATCCCCACTGCAAAAGCACAGGGTTCTGTTCCCTATGGAACTGGCTCACTGCAGTCAGTTCACCGGTGAAGCAGGGATACCAAGTAGAAGTGTGAAGTGGGCGGGGGGAGGGAGTCATTTCATTACCCCATTCGTTTTTGGTTGGTATGTATGTATGTATGTATGTATTGACATTTACATTCCACTCTTCCTGCAAGGAACACACATGGTTTAGTTTATTCTCACAACAACCCTGTGAGGTAGGTTAGGCTAAAAGATAAGTGACTGGCTCAAAGTCACCCTGTGAGTTTCTTGGTTGGACAGAGATTTGAGCTTGGATCTACCCGGTCCTAGTCCAACAATGCTCTAAACTCAGGACTGTACAACATGAAGCCCGGGGACCGGATCTGGCCCGCGGGGACTTTTCTGCTGGCCCACAGGTAGGAATATCCTGCAGCAACAGCAGCAGCCATGAGGAGCTCTTGGTTTATCCTAGTGAGGAGCAGCAGCAGTCGCCCAATGCAATTGGCTGCTTGAGACCAGATGCCCCCCACCCCTAGGCCAGAGCCCACTGACACCATCCCTCCCCACCCACCCCCACCCCCGCCCGACTCCAACTGTCTGTCTTCTCCCTCACTTGCATCAATATTTTTAATAATCAATTTTAACGTAATAATTAATGTGCTGAAAATTTACCTCCCCCCCCACCAAACCATGGTTGGTTCCAACCCATCGGGGTGTTTGAGTTGTGTGCCCCTGCTCTAACCACTACACCACACTCGCTTCTGCTACTCAGTCTTTTTCTTTTTTAATGGTTAAAAATCAAATTGTCAAATTAAGTGGTTAATGTTTATTTGTACTGTTTGTACTTCTTTCCTTCATTTTTTGTGCCCTTCTCCCTTTTTTCCTTCCTTTAACAGTTTACCTTAGCCTGTGGCCATGGCAGGCAGTGGAGGTGTTCTTCTCAGCTACCCATTCATTTTTTCATAATGCCCCAAATGTAGCTTCATTATGGAGCACTGTGGGAAAACATGGTGGCTGCCAGGAGGAGCAGCCATGCTTTTGTGGGGACTGCCATTTTACTTTCCTACAATGCTCTGGACTGATGCTGTTTCAGGGGTTCTAGAGGGGAAAAGAACAGCAACCCTGAGGATGCAACACTGCAGAGAACATTTGCTGCCCCCTAGATGAGATGAACACTTCCACCCTAAATGCTAAATATGATGAATAGGTCCCCCATCCATACCCATTCATTGCACATCATAGGGCTATTCTCACAACTGTTAACTGGATAGGACAAGAGTCCTACATGGCTTCGGGAACTGTGTGCACTTCCAGTTTTTGGTCATGTGTGAGTCAAAAGCTAAATTGGAAGAGTGGAAAGTGATCGTGTGGGAGTGGGGCACAGGCTCTATAGTCCTACTGGGCACTTACTCAGCTATCTCCAAGGTTGGAGGAAATGCTGTCAGAGCCTGCGCCTGCATCCCACATGATCACTTTCCCTCCCTCCAACCCAGGGTTTAAGTCATCGGTGAAAACAAGAGTGTGCACAGCTCCCGAGCATCCTACCCAATTCATGGCCATAAGAACAGCCCTCATGGTTGGTTCAGAATGAACAGAAAACAAACAGAGCACATTTCATTTGGTACAGTATGTTTTCCAGTCTTCCAAGATTAGTCTAGAGACAACATGGTTGTTCCGGTGTAAGACCGGCGATTTGCCAACTGTAGTTTCCTCCTGCTTTAAGTCAATACGTAACCAGGTGAATCAATACAGTTCCAAGCAGGAGTGGATTTGCAGACACAGCCTTAGCAAAACTCAGGACGATACTGAAACAGGCTGCTACACAACTTAATTATGGAATATAAAGGCTAAAATTCCTGTCAGTGAAAACCCTGCAGCTAAAACCAACTTGATTTCATCATTCAGAACTACTGAAAAGCTGTCCCAATCATATCAGTGTTTATGTAAGCTGGAAGGTATCTGGGTCATCAGTGACCACAGAAATCAGCCAGTTGTCTAGAAGTATGTCAAAACCCTCATCACAGTGATTCTCCAGAAGGTAGCTGTGTTAGTCTGTTACAGCAGAAACATTAGACAACAGTCTTGGGACACCTTAAGGCTAACAAATTTACTGTGGTTTAAGCTTTACTGAATACCGGTTTCTTAAAGGTGAAGGTAAAGTATGCTGCCGAGTCGGTGTCGATTCCTGGCGCCCACAAAGCCCTGTGATTATCTTTGGTAGAATACAGGAGGGGTTTACCATTGCTTCCTCCCACACAGTATGAGAGATGATGGCTTTCAGCACTTTCCTATATTGCTGCTGCCTGATAAAGGTGTTTCCCATAGACTGGGAAACATACCAGCGGGGATTCGAACTGGCAGCCTCAGGCTTGCTAGTCAAGTCATTTTCCCGATGTGCCATTTGGTGGGGTTTCTTAAGGTGCATGAATAGAGCTGGAAATTGTAGCTGGATGACCAAATAGGCCTGAGATGCTATCAACAATAGTGCTGAGTTCTCTCCTCCTCTACATTTTATATGAAACACTCACTTGGCATCATGACATCATCATGGTGTACTTTCCCCCAGTGCCCCCACCAATAACAATCAAGGATGTGATATGTGTGGGGAAATGCATCACAACCTGGAATCAATGTCCTTGTTACTCAATACGGGGATAACTCAGTACGGGGATGCCCATATTTGGAACCCTCTCCATGTCATGCCGAAGGTGTAGTTCCCGCCTCAGACGTCAGCCAGAGGATCCCAGTGAAATGCCTGCAGGGATGACTGGAGAAGTGAGGTCCTGCTCCAATTAAGATGCTGGAGCTGAAACCAAAATCATAACTACAAAGGGACGCGAAACACCAGATAATTAAAATTAACAATTATACAGTAGAACCATTCCAAACTTGCCTCAAGTTCTAGGCATGTAATTATTGTAAAGTCTCACTTAGTTACATTTTTATAAAAAGAATTTAATGCTTCAGAAATGTGCCTGATTAGGCATTCAGCTGTTCCGGGAGAAAGCAGAATGCAACACACAAAACAGAATTATCTTGGTGCAAGGGTTCTCCAGTGCAAACTTTCATTAACCCCAATGGGAAGAAGACCCTAGAGAGAGGGGGAGAGAGAAAGAGAAAGAAAGTGAGAGCAAGTGCTTGTTCTCACCACCGGCAGCTGGGTAGGAAGAGCATCCAGCCATACTCAAGTCCTGTTGTCAGATTTGGCTTTTTAAAAGCCAAATTCTGGGTTACGGCCCATTTGACCCACAGGTATACCCCTCCTGGGAAACAGTAGTGTTTGGGCAAAATCTGAGATAGGAAGAGGGGAAAGCGATGGTGTGCTAGCCACTAGGGAAGTGCCCGAACTGCAGCACGAAGCACGGTTTGAGCACTCCCAAGGAAATCAGGAAGGGAACTTTAGGACCAAGGAGAGCAGGTACTTACCTGCTCTCCACCACCCCTTCCAGCTTCCTGCTGGGGTGGCGTGCATTCCCAAAAGCCCCGTGTGGCAGCCGCATGCACATGGTGTCTGTGCATGCCCCCAACGTCACTCTCTTTGTGATGTCCTCTTGGGGCACCCAAAGTCATCCAGCCACACTGCCCCTTCCCACCTCTGCTGTGACCACCGGACATAGGCTCCACTTGCCATCATGGCACCCACTGGCCATCTGGTTGCCTGCCTTCACCGCTGCCACCGCCAGCCTACCTCCCTCGGTCGTCCCCAAGAGGTCTAGTAATGACTGTGAGGGCTCGCACCATTTTGGTGACATCATTAGACCAGGACCTGACCCTGCAAAGGAAGCCGTTTGGGCGGCTGGGCAGAGTGTTGGCAGTGGGTGAGTGGTGTGTAGTGTTGACGGCAGCAGAAATGGGGAGCTGCCCTTCTTATCGCTACACCACTGCCTCCCTGCCATCTGCCAAGGAAAGCCCCCTCACAGACCTTAGGGAGCCCAGGCAGGAGGAGGCCAATGGACGGCAGTTTGCCAAGGGCCTGCTGAAGCCTGCAGTCCACCCTGGGAGATGGGGTGAGATCTTGTGACAACTCACTTTAGTTGCGTTGGGGCCAAAATGTTGGCAGTGTTAGAAGGCAGCATGTATCACTGGCAGGATATTATTGAGATTTATAGTGCAAGTCACTGGTGGCTAGGGAAAAAATGCCGAGGTAGAAATCTATATTCTTCATTTCCCTACCGTTAAACTGCATGCATGCAAGTGAGCATGTCCGGACTTGAGGTAGGCTATATGCTATATTTGCCTGCGTAATTTTCCCACAGACTTGATCTGCTCGAAAACCACAAGGCCACCTGGCTTTGGTGCTACGCAGAGGCGGTGGGAATCACAAGCAGCATTTGGAAAGGATCCGAGCCATGTGGAGTGCTCTTCCCCTCACAGAAATCTGAGCTTCGATCCTGCTCCGTTCCTGGGCTATGGGCCTGTCAAATAAGTTGCAGTTGTGCTGGTCAGCTGCTGGGGAGGGGGAGGGGGAGGAGGCACTGTTTAGCCTCTCACTCCCAAACAGCTCTCTGTTTATTGGGCAAAGTTGGTCTTGTGGTAGCAGGCATTAATTGTCCCATTTGCTAAGCAGGTCCCACCCTGACTTGCATCTGGGTGGGCGACGACATGCGTGAGACCCGCCGCCAGTCAGTGCAGACAATACTGAGCAAGATGGACCACAGGAAGGCAGCTTCCAATGTTGCTATGCTCCATGGGGGATAAAAGGCCATGGCCATTTGAAATCCAATGAAACACTTAATTCCTAAACGGCTCTCAACAAATCTGAGATTATTTATGCATTAACTCCATTGCCTAGTACTTTATTTAACAATTTAAAAAGAGACCAAAAACATCAACTGTTTGAAGCCTTTGTGTCTAATGTACCACTGGGCTTTAGCCATTCAGAGACTCTGGGATTAAAACTTCAGTGGCAGGGAACTTATTTATTGCAGGCACACATAATCTTATCAATTACTATAGGAAGCTGATGAATAGGTTCCATGGATTGTCTCTCTAACAATCTCTCTAATGACTTACATTGCTTGCACATGTATCTTCCTTGAAGTTAGTCATGACTAGCGTGCCTCATTTATTGCAGTGGTTTAGTCATGACTAACTTAGCCTGGATCCAGCCTGTTATGTCTAACCTTGGCTACTGCCACTTGAGGAAACATCTCTGGAAACATCTCAAGTTTCAATTGCTGACTATTTCTAACAGCTTTTGTTGCTCTTCAGTAAATTACATTTCTCCTGCCCACACTGGTGAAGCAATGAGTACTATGTTATGAAGTCATGAGTATATGTTAGCAGACAGAGACAGTAGCCCTGTTCACACATTATGTTCAACATTTGTATGACGAGTGTACAATGTACACAGGTACAGCTATTCACACATTATGTTTGTCACAGGGACAGCAGTACACTTCCTATCTGTACCCTGCATTTCAGGGGGCCTATATCCAGGTTCACTTTTAACATGCATGCAGGTATAGTCATTCACACCCAAGCATATACCTGTGTACAGACATGGGCATACTTGTACAACACAACGAGGCTATTCCCACGATCAGGAGGAACCAGGTTAAGGGAGCCTGGCCCAGTTTCTCCTGGCCGTGTGCTGCAATGGGAGCCATACGGCTCCCAGCAGCAAACCTCCCTAAGTACCCCTCCCCTTAAACGAGGTTAGCGCAGCACGCACTCCGCTAGCCCTGTTTTCAGGATCGTGTGCTTCGCACTGCAGCTCCGTGCGGCTGCAACTCACAAAGAGACCCCGACTGGGGGGGGCTCCAACAAGCCTCCTGATGTTGGGGGGCTCTCCAGAATGCCCTGCGCACTCACAAGGGGCATTCTGGGACTTCCGGGGGCTGGACAGCCCCTGATCCCCATAGCCCCCCAATAGTGTGGGTGGCCGATCCAGCCGCCCAGGGCTCACTGACGGATCGTCTGCAGGGAGAGCGGGTCAAGCCCGTTCTCCCTGCAGAAGTCCAGCAGGCTCTCCAAACTGCTTGTGTGGAGAGCCTCATAGTCTGGATCGGGCTATTGCCGGAGGCAACTATAAAGGAATATTACATGAAAAGAGGTGGGAAAAGGTTTGACTTGTGTTTCGCATTATGCAAAATGAGTGCCAAGCCAGCAAGGGTATGCTAATATTTTCTGGCTCTGTGAGCTTATATACTTTATAACTTTATTAATTTCCTGTTTCACGCACTTCAACTGAATCTGGGTTGCTTTCTTCCTCTCTGTCGCACACACGCGCATGCACGTGCTCGCGCGCAGAGACACAGCCAAACCTAGGCGGTCCCCAGGCTACCTGCAAAATGTCCTGACTTGTCTCGGCCCACATGGCTTTCACAAGATAATGCCCGCAGTCACATTGGGTGTTGCTGTAATGAGCATTCCACTGGATCCGGCAGTCGTCGCTGCAAACGGCAGGGCTGCCTTATGTCCCACAGGTGATGGGCACAGAAGGAGGAAGCCAGACTCAGAGAATGAATGGCAACTGTAATCTCAAGAAGAAATGATTAAACGATCCCAGCGTCTGGTCTGAATGCATGTGAGACAGCAAACCTGCTGAAGTTAAGCAGGTTTGTGTCTGCAGAGGCGATCTTACAGCTGGACTTTGTGGCCAAAGTCCAGGGCCTCCACACCCCCTGGAGGCCCCCAAATCATCAGTCTGTCCTGGGTGGTGTGGTTTGTGCCCTCAAGAACCTACGTGCTAAAAAATGATGCTTAACTTGCAGCCGGGTGCGGGGGCGGGGGGAGGGGGCTCCAAAGGCCTTTAGGTCCAGGCTCCAAAATTACCTAGTGCATCTCTGTGTCTGGCCATTGTCAGGATAGGAGACTGTCAGGGCCTTTTTAGGGGTGGACAATTGCCCTGGGCCCTATACACAAAGGGCCCCTTCAACATATGGTTTAGTTTCATATTTACCCAAATATGAGATGACCCCAAATTTAAGACAACTCGCTTAAAAATGTGGGTTAAATATAGGTTTAACTATTTACACAAAAGGAAGAGGTTCCTAAATTTAAGATGACACCCACCCACCCCTGCAATTTCCAGCATCAAATAACTTAGGGGAAAACTAGTTGTGGATTCAGGTAAATACAGTATTTGAAAGGATCGGATTGATCATTAATTATTTTGGTATTTGAGATTATTGACACAGGACGTGGTGGCTGACATGCTGTGCAACATTGGTGGGGTGAAAATGCTTCACAATTCACACCCCACTTGGTGGAGCGAAAACGTTTCACATTTCTGTTTGCGCAACAATGTTCTTGTGCATATGTGGGCCAAGACAAGTCAGGATATTTTGAAGGTAGCCTGAAGTAGGTAGAGGTAGAGGTGTGTGTGTGTGTGTGTGTGTGTGTGTGTGTGTGTGTGTGTGTGACAGACAGACAGACAGACAGACCATGCTTGCCCAACAATGCTCTTGTGCTCATGTGTTCCACCACTTACATAATGTTGCGCAGAACATCAGCCAGAGAGAATAAAAGAGGGAGGGAGAAGGGCTCAATTCTGCCCGTGGGTCTTAGAAAGACCGTTGAGACTACCTGGGAACCCCATGTATGCCACCTTAAATTCCAGCATGGAAGAAAGGTGGGATATCTGTGTAAACAACAACAATAGGTATGGGACCAAAATCTCAGCAAGAATCTTAGAATCTTAGAATCTTAGGAAACCCTCTAAGGATAAACCTAAGAGCATTTCCTCACTTTTGTGTAACCATACAAATGGATGTGGTGGCCAAGCATCGTTGCCCAAAGGGCCAAAACTTTCCTGGCCTGTACCATTTCAGACATCAGCTGGGGGAAGTCACCTTTGGTTGGCCTGCAAGCATTCTCTCCAATGAACTTGTATTTTATAGGCAGGGAGTTTGGCTTTAAAAAAACAAAAACATATATAGATCTAGATAGAGATTAGGATACACACCAAAGTTGGCTAAATGCTAGTGTGCCGCTGCCATGTGGCTCTGCGCAGCACCTACACACAAGTAGCCTCTCAGCCGGCATCAGGAAGATGTAATACACCCATAATGCACTCATGCAGTGCATTTTGGAAGTTCCCGGCCCCCAAATCTCCCTGCTATCAGCAGAAGCCGGCAATTGTCTGGCTGGCCGATCCAGCTGCCCAGCTACAAGGACAGGATCATCTGCAGGGGAGGTAAGCTTTTTGCGGCTTCCTCCCCTCGCGCTGTCCAAGTCCATTCTCCAGTCGTGAGAATAGGCTCAGTATAAGGCAGCTTCCTAAGTTCCTATGTAAAGTTACACTAAGGCATGGAGAACAGACCGCATAAAAATTGTTGCACTGCCACCTATGGGTAAATATTGTCTAAGAGTGCAGGTTTGAAGTCCCTAGTTCAAATCTCACCTACACCACGAAACTCATTGGGGTAATAGTAAGGCAGGTTTCAGTCACTCAGCCTCTGCATTCCCATCTGCAGTATGGGATCAATGCTACTGTCCTACCTCACCGGGCTATTGTGTTACAATGTATGTAAAATGTTTTGAAGCTCTTTATAAATCTGAGCATCAAATAACAGGATTATTTCCCTTTATTTCATCCAACCAAAGGATCTCCACCCAAATATAAAAATGCAAATGTGGAATTTCATACATGTGTTTCTCAAGTGGAACATTTTTCTTAATTTAACCCAGAACTTAAATCCTACATTTTCCTTAATATAATGCTTATGTAATCAATTTGGTTTATAATACCTCCACAATGTGACACCAGGCACAACCAACAGACTTTCATCTATTCATTCATTCATTCAATTTCCATACCACCCTTCCAAAAAATGGCTCAGCTCAACACCCAACTATCATTCAGTAACATCCCGAATGATTTAAATAAAGCCAGGGGTGTAGCTATAATTGAGCAGTGGGTTCAAAGAACCCGGGGGCCCCCAGCTCCTGAGGGGCCCCCAGCTCCACCCCTCTCTATTTCCCTCATTATCTCCCTCATACCAAGGGGCCCCCTCTCCCCTAGCTATGCCCCTGAATAAAGTCTTCAGATTCTCTTGGATAACCGACACTATTAAAATCCTGCTAACTAACCAGGTCATTTAACCACCTTATCACATACATTCATTCTGCTCTCTGGAATCCAAGACAGAATCCGCCAATGCCCTGATTTCAAGTCTTTCAAAAGCAACAGCAAAATCAATCTCACTCCAATATTATATGCAACAGGAGCATATAAATATGACTATTGCTTTTTTGCATTAAACTTTCAGCAGGCTTGGGATATTTTGTTTGTTCCACTTTATTTTGTTTTGAAAGGCGGGCAGGAATACAGGAATACATAATTAATGTTTTCAGAGTTTAAAAAAACCAACATAACTCCCTTGCTCAAGGGCATTTCATGCATCACAATTTTTCGACAGAGGCAGGGAGAAGGAAGATCAGGATCTACTGATAGATCTCTCGGTGATTTGCAGTACAGCTGGGGTTGCCAACTCTGACTGGAGAGATTCCTGGAATTCTTTTCCTCCCCACCACTCCAGCCATTATAATCTCCAGAACTGCTTGCAAGGTTCACCTGGAGATCGATTCCCAGAGACTCCAGATCAGCCCTGAAGCAACCTTAAACAAAGTGGTGGCTCAAGGCATCTACAGTATGTACTTCAGCCCCGCCTTGTGTGCATCCTCCTCTCCTTCTCCCACCTTTTAAAAAAAGCAAAGGCAGAGGGTCTTGCTGCCCATACTCCCAATCATGTGTTGCCTGAGGCCACTGCCTCACCTTGCCTCATGGAAGGGCCGCCCCTGCCGGAGAAGATCACCAAGGGGTTCTTGCTCCCAGTTGTTTCTGCAGCAGTAACAATCCAGAGCTTGCAATCCTCTACAATTACTTGACTGAGCCATGGGCAAGTGGTATACCTCTGAGCTGCTGTGTTGCCCGCTGCTGACATTATGTGTGGAGCTTGGCAACGGAAACCTCAGGTTGCTTTCCCCTGCTAATTCAATTTGCCTGAATTCGGACATTCAGGTTGGGAAATTGGAGGTGAAGGAACCTCTGGTTTCCTGTTACATCTGAACCAGGTCACTATGGGCACCTTAAATGCATACTTTTCAGAGAGCTACCTTGGCAGTAGCTCCCTTTTGAGCATAAACTCAGTGGCAAAGACAGGCTTGCCTCTATGTAATATCTGGAATGGGACTGTTGCAGTGTGTGTGTGTGTGTGTGGGTGTGTGTGTATGCAAGCAGACACAAAATACACAGTTTTTTTAAAAAAGGAAATGGAAAAGTGCAGTTCTAAAAGAACATTTGTGCAGTTCAAATATTCAGTTCATGCAAAAGTTGCATGATTAGTTGCAGCTCAAAAATCAAGCCATACAAATTTATGTTGGATGAGATAACATAATAATCTAATTACAGGATCTGGTGACAAGGCTTAGCTGAGTGGAAATCCATCCACATTGCATGCAGAAGGTCCCCAGTTCAGAGACCTAAGTTTTGGGCAGCATATAAATATAATAGATAGATAGACAGATAGACAGATAGACAGAATCCCCGGCATCTCCAGGTCAGGCTGGGAAGGACTCCTGCAGTAAACCTTGAAGAGCCACTGTCAGTCCATGTAGGCGGTACTGAGCTAGATGGACCAATGGTCTGACTCCGTATAAGGGAGCTTCCTCTATTCCCAGGATGTCAAAAGTGACTGATAATGGGGAAAGTGAAGTGAGTATTCCAGCTGCCACTAGAACCCAGACCCTGATCAAGTGTCCTAATTTCTCCTCCCCCTGCCAAAAACACTCAGACTCTACTGCTGCTCCCCACAGTCTTTTTCTATGAGTATAAGACTTTCCTGCAAAAGTGCCGTCACATCCTTATTTCCGAGGCTTTCCTCCAACTCTGTGTAGGTTTCTCAATGTCATGGAATGTGGCTATAGGTAACAAAGTCTGTGCACAGACAAGGAAAATGCACAGGTGTGTGTTGCAGTGGCACAGGCTACTACACACACAATTCCACTCGCATATTATTGCGCAGTTCTAATTTCTCCATTTAAAAGAGCACCGAGCTGTCTGTCGCATTATAAACAAACACCCCCCTCTCCCCTCCCACATTATTCACAGCCTCGTATAGCATCATCAGGACATGCCTCGATTTAATCTGCTGCCAAAATACACCACCATGCACGGACATATGTAGAGGTCTGCATGCCAGCCCCACCCAGCCCCTATCCTTGCCTGTGCCAAATACCAGATGACGTAGAATGGCACGCAATCATTTCCAGTCCATTCAGCGGTCATGAGCAGAGGCCAACAGCCGGGCTCCCCAGATACTCAGTCATAATTGTTGTGTTTTTCATATTTCTCATTAAAGCCACAGTTTCAACATCCCATACCCCACGACGTCGGGGGTGGTGGTGGAGAATAAATCAACAGCCCTGACAGCTCCCTTGTAGAGACTGGTACAGAGCTGGGATCTGCCACAGACAACACCCACAGTTTTTGCCAGATGTTTCTAAGAGGTCTGTAAGGTTAACCCCTTCTGGAACAGGGAGGCTCTCTGGGTGGAAGCCTTTCGGATATGGTGTGTCGGGCCTCCTCAGTTATTCACTCAAATTTAAAACGCAAAACCAATGTAGAAGGGCTCCATCTCTATTTATTTTATTGAATGTAAAGAAAATAATGTTTGCAAAATGCCTAATAAGCTTAATTTCAAATAAACACACATGCAGATCTTAATAGTTTAGTGTCTACTGGTATGTTCCAATTGTGTCTCTGTCTAGACCAGGGGTTCCCAACCCGCAGTAGTCCAGATGTTGCTAGATTACAACTCCCATCATCCCCACTTACAATTTATTACGGCTAGGCTGATAGGAGTCACAGTTCAGTAACATCTGGAGTTGAACTGGGTGGGAACCCCTGGTCTATACAGTTGAATCTAATGAAAGTTTACAATTTTAAAATTAAATAAATTTAACACCCAGTCTAAGCTTTCTTCCTGGATAAGAAGAATTCCGGAGAAGCTCCCTCTAATAATGCCCATCCCTGGATATAGGCATGGAGAAATTCCATTTCTGGAATTCTGGACACAGGAAAGTGGTCTAACCCAGAAGAACTGGCTCCTGCAAAGTTCAGTGGTGCGGCCTTCTCTCAGGAGTGCCACTCAAAATAATGGTGTGTGCCACGTTTGGAAATAGGTTGTCTACCCCTGCTCTAAGCTTTTACTAAATACATGTTTAGAGATAACTCTTTAATTCACATGATCGTCTCTAGGGTAGAAGAAGCCTCCTACCACAATTCGGGAGCTGGGCAAACTCCTGATCTTCAATCGTGTTAGATAAAAACAAGGTTGGAGGTGGAGAGCTTGATCGTCATTCAAACTCCAGCTACAGAGGATTAGTTTCCTCCTATCTACCTCATTCAGAAGAGACAGAATCTGGGTAGGGTGTACTTGTACTACCCTGCTGGGGCTTGACTGATGATCAACTCCCTGCTTCTGACCTTTTTTTATCTAACACACAGTAGATTTTTCCAGTAAAGGCTAAATTTTCGGGGGGGGGGGGCATAATTCAAAACCATTAAGGCTGTAATCCTAAGCACAGGAATCATTTCTTCATAGCCAGGCATGCAAAAGATCAGGATGTAACAGCCCAATCCCAAGAGTTTGGGAACAAGAGAGAATAAAGAGGGTATGCCAAAATTAACTTGATTTTTCCAATCTCAAAACAGGTACAATCTGTTGACCTTCTGCGGATTCCCCAATTAAACCCCCCCCCATGTTTATACAAATTATGACAATTACGTATCAGACAAATATGTTACGTTATCAGCATCTTTAGGGCATGCAATATAAAGCTCTGCTTTCAGCGCTGAACACTTTGTCCACCTCCTGACCTAAGGCCTGACCTAAGATTATTCTTACTAAACTATCTCTGACCGCAAAAGGAAAACATTATGAGAGTATGTGTTATAACATAAAAATAAAGACACACAGAGAAGTGAAAACCATGGCTGCAATTTTTAGCACACATACTTGGGATTAAGTCCCAGGAAGCTTGCAATGCAATCCATGCAGGCTTACTCAGAAGTAAGTCCCATTTGGATCAATTATAATTGCTCCCTTTCCAGACACTGGCTGATATCCAGACCAACTTACTGAGTAGTACTACTCAAGGAGACTACTTAATTTCAGGAGTTGGGTTTATTTATTATTATTATTATTATTATTAGGTGGAATTGCAGTTTTAGTGGGACTGATTTCCAAGTAAACCTTCTGGACCGTTCCAGTGCTCAGTGATCCAGTGCTTAGCTCAGAATCTTGCTAGGATCCATCCCTGAAACAAATGACACAAAAACACATTTCTTCTAAGTCTATGCAGAGTGCACTGCCTTTAGCACTGAGGTTTTTTTATACTGCCCATCCCTGGGCGGCTCACATTCTAAAACCACAACCATTAAAACAGTTTAAAATTCAGATCAAAACAACAACTTATCTAAAACAATAAGCTAAAAGCCCAACTAAACAGGTATGCCTTCAGGTCCTTCTTAAAAACATCCAGAGAAGGGGAGGCTCTAATTTCATTAGGAAGAATGCTCCAAAGTCCCCAGGCAACCCTAGAAAAGGCCCCATTTCAAGTCGCCACCAACCGAGCCAGTGGCAACCGCAACCAGACCTCCCCAGATGATCTTAACAGGGAGGGGGGTTCATGAAGAAGGCAGCATTCTCCTAAATACCTGGTATTTAAAGGAATAACTGGGAGCTCTTTTCAAAAGATGACAAAAGGTGGGGGGACCCCAAAGTGACAAAAGTCAACACCAACCCAGATGGTTAACAAACAGATACTCCTATTCACTGAGACAAGCAAGAGAAGGATTTTGTTTTGTTTTAAAGCCAGAGGACAGAAAGGCCATTTAAAAAGAATAAAAAGAACCCTCACTGTCAGATTTTAAAAACTCTTGGCAAGCTGGAAAGTCACCAACTCAAGTATACAGGAAATGGAAGGGAGCCTTAGAAGCAACCTCTCCTACAGATAAGTAGTGCTATCTTTTGAACCCTGACACACACACACACACACACACACACACCCAGTACCATTTGGCTTTGAATTCCCAGGAAAGGGTTCAAAAACAGGACACCAAGTAGCAGAGTAAAATGGGGGGGCGGGGGGAGAAACCTGGGATCAAACACTTCTTACAAGCCAGGGTCCACTTGACCGAAAGATTGCTTTTCCTTTTTGCACAGCTTTTCTACACACAGCCATTTGGAGGAACAAAGAAATGAAGGAAGGAACCTGGCGTACCGACACAGTGCTGGCTGCATTTTGTGCAGAGACCTCCCCCTCCCTCCTTCTCCACAGAAGATTTGGCCTAGCAAAGCTGGCAGCAAACTGAGGGTTTCAGGTGTTTTGAGTTTCAAAGCCTGCCCTGCAAAATCCCTGCACGTGACCTTGCACAAGTTTCTAAGCCTTTCCCCTTAGCTTTCTGTGGCCTTTCACAAACAGGTGAGCCTGTTGAGTTAACAGCAAATTACTATAAATGCTGATCTAGGTGCAGATAATGGGGTCATATTGCATCTATTTAACTCCAGTTAGGAGCTGAGCACCAGAGAAAACAATGGTGCCTTCATTGCTAACAGAAATTTATAGCAAGGGCTCTCAACCCTGAGCCCCCAGGTGTGACTGGATTACAACTCCCATCATTCCTAGCCACAATAGCCTCGATAGTTGTATCTGGGGGTGATGGGAGTTGTAGTCCAGTGACATCTGGGTACCCAAGGCTGGGTTCCCTGGACTGGAGCAAGCAATAGAGTTGCTAGTTCTTACCAAAACTCTTTCTGTATATCCCCCTACCCCATATTTTTCACAATACCATGCTTTTATGTATGTATGTATTTTATTATATTTTATTTATACATACCCCACCCCTCCAGTACACAACTGCTCGGGGCAGCTCACAACAATAAGATAGATACAATGTAAAACAAAAGTAATAAAATTAACCAAATTAAGTAAACAAGTTAAAAGTCCAGGCTAAACTACAATCAGAATTAAGTTTCAAATTCTAAGTTATTTAACAAGCTAAAACTTGAGAATTATAACAACTAAAAACTAAAGAACCTACCAGATATAACCAATGATGGAGCATTTAAAAGCTTATTTTAAAAGATGTGTTTTTAATTGTTTTTTAAAAACACCGAGGGGGCAAGCACGGCGAAGCTCTTCAGGGAAGGTGTTCCAAAGATGAGGGGCCACAACCGAAGAGGCCCTGTCTCCAATCTCCAGGATTGCTTTCCAGAGTCACCTGGAAATTAATGCCGATCCCTGGAAGCTCCAGACCAGACCTGGTGGCTTGCTAACCCTAGCAAGCAATACCGTAATTCCAGAGTGAGAAAATAATCACTCAGGGGTGCTGTTCCTCAGAAGTGCCTGTATCCCTGGCCAACTCACTCATTTAACACACTGAAAGGTATGATGGATAGAAGCCATTAAATGGGCTGGCCCTGCACTTCAAAACCACAAATCCCTGTGCATATGAGAAGTGGGGGGAACTATTCCAGCTCTGTTGGGGACACTGCCATAGTTACTGTAATTCAGGGGTTTTGAACTTTGGATGTTGTTGGATGATAAGAATTGCAGTCCAATCACATCTGGGGACCCACAGTTGAGAACCCCTGGTATAATTAAATAAAACAATCCTAACACACACATTTAACTTCACTGAGTTTTTCAAACAAATCCTGAAGATAGCAAAAGAGAGCCCTTGGAATTGGCATCTTCACCCTCACAAGGTCTCTTTGCTCCTCATCCCCAATTAAAGTTTTGTTTTGTTTTGTTGCATTGCAATCTTCCATTCCTCCTTCTCCGAATAATCTATGACTGGTGAAACAAGACTACTGCTGCTGCTGGAATGAAAAGAAGCTACCAGGGAAGTCACTGCACAATCCGTAGCAGCATTTTCTCTCTCTCCCTCCACTGCCCACATTCTCTCCAAGGCAGTGAAAAACCGAAAACTTGGCCGCCTTTGCAGTTAGACAATGACACTCCTTTAGCACGGCAGCTGAAGTTAGCTGACTCAGAAAGTACTCACGGTCTCCTTTCCCGGTGAGGCCATTGGGACGGCCAGCTCTGTCTGTAGGCGGTGAGGGCACTTGCTGGCACCTACATGCTCCTAGGAGAAAGGAGAGGCTGTGCTTACAGTTTATAATAGTTCTGTTTGGTGCCTCATCAACAAGGCAAGGGGTGTGTGTGTGTGTGTGTGACACTGATTGTCACCTGCTGGCTTGTCACTGGCCCAGTACAGGTGTGAAAAGGTCAAGCCATCCCAAGACTGATCCCACCTGTGAGCTCTTGGTAGGCTTGTCCCTTCAAGAGAAGGTCAAAGGGCAGCCTGTAGACAAATACTTGGGACTTCAAAACAGACTTCATTTGGTCAATGACTCTTTCATTGTCAGGGGAGATTCCCCACTGAGCCCAAGAAGTCCCAGCTTGATTCATCTTGCTTGCATCCTGTTCTTTCTCTCTAAGGAGCTCATACAAAACTGAGCATTCATGTCTTGTCCTCACAGCCCTGTGTGGCAAGCCAGGCTGAGAGACAGCAACTAGCTCAGGTCACCCAGGAAGGTTAATTTCTCTGCAAGGATTGACATAGGCAGCACTTCCCCGCCTTCAGGATTGGATTATGGCATACAGAGGCCCTAAACTGTGTCAAGCTTAAAAGGCCCCATAACTTTACAAAGATAACATTATTCTAACTTGGCAAAGATGCAATTAAACTGTTTTTGTAAGATCATTACTTTATCTTGCAGATTTGCGTTAGAAAATGTAGGCTGCAAAATTTAGGTGCTCTTCAAGATGTTTTGGAATTGCACCTAGGGCGCCAATTACTACTGGCATTATTTTGGTCTTCTTCTGCCACAGCCTTTCAATTTCGATTTGTAGATCTTTGTATTTTGTTATGTTTTCTGTTTCTTTTTCTTCTATTCTGCTATCCCCTGGTTTTGCTATGTTGATTATTTTGATTTTCTTTCTTTCTTCTCGACTACAGTTATATCTGGTGTATTGTGTGGCAGATGTTTGTCTGTAATTTTCTGTAATATTATTATTATTATTTTGTTTACACAGTCAGACAGGTGTTATTGACTGGTTTGTTTTATCCAGACATTGAGTCCTTTAGAGCTGGAAAAGGTGCAGAAGAAGGCAACCAAGATGATCAGGGGCCTAGAGCACCTTTCTTATGAGGCAAGGCTACAACACCTGGGGCTTTTTAGTTTAGAATAAAGACGACTACGGGGAGACATGCTAGAGGTCTATAAACCTATGCATGGTGTGGATAAAGTGGGTAGAGAGAAATTTCTCTCTCTTTCCCATAACACTAGAACCAAGGGTCATCCTATGAAATTGATTGCCAGGAAATATAGGACCAACAAACAGAAGTACTTTTTCACACAACGCATATTCCACGTGGAATTTTCTGCCACGAGATGTGGTGACAGCCAACAACCTGGATGGCTTTAAGAGCGGTTTGGGTAACTTCATGGAGGAGAGGTCTGTCATTGGCTACTAGTCGGAGGGCTACAGGCCACCTCCAGCCTCAAAGGCAGGATGCCTCTGAGTACCAGTTGCAGGGGAGTAACAGCAGGAGGGAGGGCATGCCCTCTACTACTGCCTGTAGGCTTCCAGCAGCATCTGGTGGGCCACTGTGCAAAACAGGATGCTGGACTAGATGGGCCTTGGGCCTGATCCAGCAGAGCTGTTCTTATGTTCTTATGTTCCCAAGGACCTGGGATGACTGAATTTTATTATCAATATTGTTGCTGTTATTATTATAGATATTGTCGACGAATATAGGCTGTTCCCAGTAAAGTTGCTTTTTGTAATTGGCTGATGGTGATTTCTGTGGCCCCTATGGTGCTGAGGTGCTCTTCAACTTGTTTTGGAATTGCACCTAGGGCGCCAATTACCACTGGGATTATTTTGGTCTTCTTCTGCCACAGCCTTTCAATTTCAATGTGTAGATCTTTGTATTTGGTGATTTTTTCTATTTCTTTTTCTTCTATTCTACTATCCCCTGGTATTGCTTTGTCGATTATTTTGACTTGTTTTTCTTTCTTCTCGACTACAGTTATATCTGGTGTATTGTGTGGCAGATGTTTGTCTGTTTGTAGTCAGAAGTCCCATAATATTTTTGCATCTTCATTTTCTACAACTTTTTAAAATTTTATGGTCCCACTAGTTTTTGGCTATGGGTAGCTTGTATTTTTTGCAGATGTTCCAGTGTATTTTCTGACTGGTTTATTTAGTTGAGATTTCCCCCAGTATTCCTGGCTAATTCTATGAGGGCTGTTCTTTCTTTACTTGTGTACAACCTTTTCCACATGCAGAACACAGAAAAAATAAAGAATGATATATAATTCAGAAACTGTATTTGCTCACATTTATCTTACTAGTGTTATTATTATTATTATTATTATTATTTTGGTAATGTCTACATTTATATCCTGCTCTTCCTCCAAGGAGCCCAGAGCGGTGTACTTAGTGATGGTTATCCTGACAGCAACCCTGTGATGTAGATTAGGCTGAAAGTTAAGTGACTGGCCCAGAGTCACCCTGTGAGTTTCAGGACTGAACAGGGATTCCAACACTCTAACTGCTACACCATGCTTTCTGCCAATTCTGCCTCTCCATCCCTCCCTCTTCTGACTGCTCCACTGTCTACTTTAGGCTGCATACTTCATGGGGTGGGGTGTGTGGAGAAAGCTGTCTATTTGCTGATATAACTCCTTAAAGCCCCATATACGCTTACGATACTGTATGAACTATAGATTATGGTGGTGCTGGTGGTGGTGGAGATAACCTGCTGACTCATCCATTTTGTTTGAACAAGCCCTGGAGCTTTGGCTTTTTTACATCTTGACATCTGCCACGGAAGCATATTTTCAGAAGCTCACAAAGTATACATCCCTTCGCCCCTTATCCTAATTTCCTTTCCCTTTGAATTTTGCCTTAATAAAGAGCTTAAACAGTGCAAAATTACACATTGCTGCTAGCTGTAGGGAAGGTATTAGCAAGTATTTTAACAGATTAAGAGGTGGAGCGAGCAACCCTCGGCCTGATTAGGGAGAAACTCGGAGGTTCGGGACAGGAAAGTCAGGCTCCACTAACCTTCTGGAACTCCTTGAGGCTAACCCTGCCAAAGTTAGTTGCATGGCAGCCGTTCTGTTTGGAGGGTACAGCCAGCTCTCAATAGTGCTCTGCTGCACAGGAGATGAATGTGGAAGGTGAAGAGGTGATCGAGCCAGAGAGAATTTGGCTCATGACACCGAAAAGTAGCTATCAGGCCAGAACAATTAATAACTGGACATTTTTACAGACAAGACTGTATGTAACATGTAGCAACGTTCCTCCTTCCTCAGATCTCCACTGGATGAAAATGTACAGCCCAGTCCGATGCATTTCCCCCCCCCCCCAAAGTATGTCCCACTGGATTCAACGGGGGGAGATCTGGTCAATGTGAGGAGAACTTGTGGGAGCAAGCATGAATTGCCCCCTAGCTAAGCAGGGTCTGCCCTGGTTTGCATTTGAATGGGAGACTACATGTGAGCACTATAAGATATTCCCCTTAGGGGGTGGGACCACTCTGAGAAGAGCATCTACATGCAGAAGGTCCCAAGTTCTCTCCCTGGTATCTCCAATAGAGACTCTTGCCCGTATTTGCCTGGATTCTGCACACCCTTGCCTCGCACAGTATGCCAGTTACCCAGCTTGCCTAAAGCAGTTTTTTAAAATAGCTTTTGGTTTAGACCCGCTTGCCACACCTTTTGGGCGACACAGGACAGCCTGTTCCGAGTGCTTCCCTGCATGTTGCTGATTATTGCATTATATCCTAAAGGAGGATGAGTCAATCAATAACGAAACCGCAGAGTATTAGTTGTTGACATGGCAACGTATTAATCACAGTTTGTTTCCCATCCCAGACTTTCTTCCCGCTTCTTCCAAGTCACTAGAGAGAGCCCATTGGAGATAGGATATTGGCAAACGTGGACTGTGGCTAATAGGCCAAGCCAGCGGTGGCCCAAGGTGTTGCAGAGCCTGAGGCAAGGGTCCAAATGCTGCCTTGCCCCATGCCCTGGTGGAGGCCAGCCTCTTTTCAAAAATGACCCTGGGAAGCTTTGGAAGTAGCATGGAGAAGGGAAGGTTGCCAGCAGCCTCCTAATCTGATCCTGGTGCTCCTTGCAAAGATCAGATCAGTCCTGAAGAACTGTTCTATCTGCTGCCTCCCCTGCCTCATGAAAGGGCCGCCCCTGAGCCAAGCAATGTTCTTGGAGGATGATTTCTGTGTGGTTAGTGGATCTCTGGTTCTAACTACAGTGCAAACGGGTTTAACAACCATCCTCTCTGCATATCCCTGCCTTGCACAGTATGTCAACTACCCAGCTTGCCTGAAGCACAGTCTTTTATAGCTTTTGGTTTCAACCTGCTTCCCAACGTCAAAAGCTGGGAAAGTTTTGTTGGAAAACGGTATATAAATATTTGTCATATTTGTAATTCTCTGCCAGGGAAGCTTGGGGGCTGTAGTTGTGTGAGGGGAGAGGGCAGGAATTTCTAACAGAGAAATCTCAGTTTCCTCCCCAAACTACAATTCCTACAATTCTTTGGAGGAAACTAGGGTGGTTGATCCATCTTATTACTTTATTATTGTTTTATCTGTGTAAAGCGCTTTGGGAACTTTAGTTGAAAAGCGGCATATAAATATTTGTTGTTTGTTTCGTTTTCTAGAGGATCTAGAAAAGGGTGGAGATTGGGGGCAGAGCTAAGAATAGGGGGTGGAGCTAATAGCAAACCCTCTCAAACACTAAAGCAGAAAGACGTGGAAAATAATATTGGCCAATGCCTTTAATAGAATGGATAGAACAATTCTCCAAAATATTATCTTCAGTTATGATTAATGCATTGATGAATATTATTTTCCAAGCCCAGAGCAAACACTCAAACAGAAAATAGTCTGTCGCTTTGGTTCTGTCCTCCCTTGAAATTGCAGTTCTTCCTCTGGAGACCCTCAAAGAGGATTCAAACTTCAGTTTGATCACACATACCTATCACAAGCCTTTGCTTTGGATTCGGACCCCATATTCACAGTTATACAGACCTGCAACTTTGCACATCTCTGGGCAAGAGTGGCAACATCTCCTCTTCCTTTCTGCATATGATCGTTCCTAGCACAATGTTTCAAACCCGGGAAAATGTGCTCTGGGACAATCATACGAGAGCTTGGTGTTTTCTAAGAAGAGAACAAGTCTAGTCCAGCAGATGTGTTTCTTTGATTGCTTCAACCGGTTTGTGCAACTTCCATGTAGAACCTTATTATTCCTGATGGTTATCTTTCCATTTGCTCTGCACAATAGCTGGCAGGGGGGGGTGCTGCTGATGAAATGGTGCAAGGTCTTTGATGTGCCAGCAGCACACCACTGATTTTGTCATGTTCGGAGGCTGTGGAGAATGGTGGATCCTGTCCAGCTTGGGAAAGAGGAACTGCCTTATCTGCTGGTTGATTCTTTTGTTTTATCCAAGGACTCTCAGACCTAATTTTTACAAACAAAAGGTGAAGAGGTACACACTAGTCTTGACTCTCTACAACAAACAGTCAAGTCTGGGGCGGCCCACGGCACTGCAGCATTAGAGGGGAGGTGCCATATGCTGCCTTGTCCCTACTACATCCCTAGTAGTGGGGCAGTCCCCTTTCAAAACTCACTTGCAAGCTTGGAAAGTGGTCCAAGGAGGAGGGAAAGCTGCCAGCAGTCTCCTCTTCCCTCCTTGTGCTTCTTTCAAACTTTTCAGGGAGTGTGAGGAGGGGCACTCCTTTAGTTCATGAGCCAGGCCCACAACTGATGGCCACTGGTACCAACTCAGGGGATGAATGCTCACAGTGATTTTTGGCAGCGTTGACCCCCGTAAAGATGGGATATAGGTGATAGCATTGCTGCACTTGCAGCGTTCTCTGTGTTATCGCCCCTTCGTAATCCCAACCCCAATCAATGAGAGTAAAATTGCACATCCCTACTACTCTTCAGGTTGGGTTAGGACAGACTCCTGCCTGAAACCTTGGAGAGCTGCTGGCAGTCAGGGTAGATAATACGGAGCTAAGTGGACCAAGGGTCTGACTCAGTATTAGGCAGGTCCCTATGTTCCTATGCAGAGTAGGACCAACTAGCTTTTATTAAACATTCTTTGAAGATCTGTTTTATCCTTCCCTTTCCCCAAGAAGTTCAGGGCAACACCTACGATTCTCCTCTGAAGTAGGTTAAGCTGAGACAGCAACAGACCCAAGGTCACTCAGTGAGCTTCATGGCTGAGTGGGGATTCGAATTCAGGGGTCTCCCTCTCCCCAGTCTAGCACGCTAACCACTACACCACCCAGCCTGTCAGGGCTTGATATGTAGCAATCAACAGGTGAAGTTTTTTGTGACATGAAGCCAATTATGATCACCTGCTAATTGATGAAACTCAGA
The DNA here is from genome assembly GCF_027244095.1 of Hemicordylus capensis. Taxonomy (NCBI): domain Eukaryota; kingdom Metazoa; phylum Chordata; class Lepidosauria; order Squamata; family Cordylidae; genus Hemicordylus; species Hemicordylus capensis. The sequence continues at coordinate 10,710,485 of NC_069666.1, read as the reverse complement.
CAGCTGCTAAAGAGTTTGACAGTCTGTTTCACCTCCTCTCCATGAACACCCTCACCCATATCCAACCTGTTCCAACTTCCCTGTCTTTTGGTTTCCGGGCCAAATCCAGAAGGAGCTTCCTCCTTCCCATGGTTAAAGTGTTCCCCACAGTTCATGCCCTCGATTCTGCAGGCCTTTCCTTAGCCTCGAAATTCCAACCGCCCCTTAAAAAATATATATTTTTAAAACACATTTTATATCCCGCTCTTCCTCCAAAGAGCCCAGAGCGGTGTACTACATACTTAAGTTTCTCCTCACAACAACCCTGTGAAGTAGGTTAGGCTGAGAGAGAAGTGACTGGCCCAGAGTCACCCAGCAAGTATCAGGGCTGAATGGGGATTTGAACTCTGCCCACAGCAATCAGTGGCCCCATGCTTCTTCCCATGCACACCCCTGTCTTTAATGTAGGAAGAGACAGACTCACCTGGAGGAACCCACTCTCCAAATTTGTGCTCCCTAGACTTGCTGGGAAACAGATAATTATTAGGAGAACAGATAACTCATTCTCCTTCTGACCTCTTCCTGAAACTTTCCCACCCCATAATTAAAGCCTGCCCTCCTCACTCCACATTCAGTATATTAATTGCCATAATCAAATTATTAATCCTTGTATAGCGGTAATAAAATGATGACTGACTTGGAACACAGATTAATATTCTACACTGATTAATTTGAACTTGCCCTTGGCTTTTCCACTGCTGATTCAGGCACTTGAACACATAGCCTCCGCCATTCGACAGAGGAAAAATAAGCACTTCGTGTTCAGCAAGATGGAATTTCACATCATGGTGCTGAACAATTTAAATTAGCAAGCCACTGCAATGGAGGTCTGGGGGCATGTCTGGCCAAAGAACTTTGGAAAGATGATTATCTCCAAAGTGTGCTTTTCTTTACCAACCAGCACCATTTCACAGTGAGAAGTCATAAATGCACATGTTCTTATGCATCTGCTGAAGTTGATTATGGCCTGTGAAAGCTGATTTCACCATGCACGCTACATACAAATATGCATGTGTAGTTTTATTAATTATAGTAATGCATTATTAGTACATTACACCAATATATCTTTTTAAATTTATTGTTTAGCCGCCTTACTGGGGTCCCAAGTGGGATCACCTATGGCTCTTTCTTGGAAAGAAAGAAGGAATGAAGGAAGGAAGGGTTTCCAGTGTTAAGCCCATCTCCTAAGTCCTATTTAGGCAATTATGGGAGGAGAACTGGTCTCCTTGTAGCAAGCATTAACTGCCCCCTTTGTTAAGCAGGATCTGCCCTGGTTTTCATTTGAATGGGAGACGACATGTGTGCGCACTGTAAGATATTCCCCTAAGGGGATGGGGCTGTTCTGGGAAAAGCATCTTCCTGCTTGCATGCAGGATTAGTTCCAAGTTCCCTCCCTGGCTTCTCCAAGATAGGGCTGAGAGAGATTCCTGCCTGCAACCTTGGAGAAGCCACTGCCAGTCTGTGAAGACAATACTGAGCTATATAGACGAATGGTCTAAGACAGCTTCCTATGTCTCTATATTGATTATGTTGTACCTGCACAGGGTTAGCCTTAGGGGTGGGTGAGCTGCACACTCACCCAAGATGCCTACCTGAAGTGGGTGCCAAGCTGAACTTGCACAAGCCACAGTCCTTGGCAACACTAATAAATGTAGGGGAGGCATCAAAGGCATTCCTTGCCCAGGACGCACACTATTGATCCTTGCATTTAGATGACCTGCATGTTTTTGTATGAATTACTGTACCTGCATGCAGGCCTCCTGAACTGCAGGATACAGATAGGGAGTGTAGTGCTGTACCTGCATTCCACATAACATGTGAATACCTGTACCTGCATACAGATCTGTACCTGCATGCACTGTACGCAGACTGAACAAATGTTGAACATTGTAAGGTTCCACCTCCTCCTGTAAAGAGGGCTCCAGACAGCCTCAGAATTGCAGCCAATGGAGGAGCAGCTGCCTCCAGCAATCCAAGGGAGTCACAGAGCTCCTTCTCCGGGCAGCCAGAGGTGTGCCTCGGTAATTTTGGAGCTTGGATCTAAAGGCCTTTGGAGGGCCCCCCGCTGCAAGTGAGGCATCATTTTTTTTAAACATGTAGGTTCTTTAGGGCACGGACCACACCACCTAGGACAGACTAAAGAGGATTTGGGGGGGCCCCCAGGGGGTGTGGAGGCCATGGACTTTGGCCCCGAAGTCCAAGGGTAAGAGGGCCTCTGTTGGCAGCTCTCCTCCTGGACTGGCCCCCCTATCACTGGCCAGCTCTGGTTTATATAACACTTGGCAGGTGGGGCAAGTCTCGTGATGACACAGGCCAAGATCTCATGTGAATTGCCCCGATAAGAACCTAAGAACAGCCTTGCTGGATCAGGCCCAAGGCCCATCTAGTCCAGCATCCTGTTTCACACAGTGGCCCGCCAGATGCTGCTGGAAGCCACAGGCAGGAGTTGAGGGCATGCCCTCTCTCCTGCTGTTACTCCCCTGCTACTGGTACTCCGAGGCATCCTGCCTTTGAGGCTGGAGGTGGCCTATAGCCCTCTGACTAGTAGCCGATGATAGACCTCTCCTCCATGAAGTTATCCAAACCCCTCTTAAAGCCATCCAGGTTGTTGGCTGTCACCACGTCTCGTGGCAGAGAATTCCACAAGTGGATTATGTGTTGTGTGAAAAAGTACTTCCATTTGTTGGTCCTAGATGACCCTGCAATGACTCACCATCTTCAAGCATGTGCTGCTATCCTGTGGGGGCCAGGCTGATGCTCCCTGGCTGGGGCAAGCAGCCACCTCTAGGGCTGCATGGCCAGGAAGTGTGACACTAGCCACACTGGGAGGGTAGGTTCCCGAGTGCCAGCCTGATCTCTTGCAGCAGCGCATGGCCCATTGGGGGATCCCTGGCAAACATAACGATTGTCCACACAATCGTTCAAATCTAGGCTGAATGTGGGTTATCAATATTAGTGTGATTGTGTGAACTCACACCATGGTAGTTAATGGCCCAAGATGAATCTAAGGTTCACGTCTTGGCATGGGCTCACACAATCATGCAACTCATGCCTTTAACTTAGATTGGAATGATGGTGTGAATTGGACTTTTACAAAGGATCCATCATAATGCCGTGCAGCTTGGCCCCCAAACCATCTTCCAGTTGAAGAACCCAGATAGGCTGCAAATGAACTCTCGGATTCCCTGGAACTATTTGAAAAGCACCGGTCTAAAAAAGAGAGATGTGGGGTAAAGAGATTAGCCTAAAGCAGGTTTTCCAAACTTGCCTCCAGTTGAAAATGTAATTAAGAAGATCATATTTCTAGTGCCATCCCTGGCTATTGATCATTCTAGCCAAGACAAACGCTGAGAGCATCAATGTAAAAACACATCGTTCTCCAACTCCAGTAATGTGTCACCCGGGGAGATTTCTTGCCGCATCTTTGATCATGTAGCTGGATAATTTGTACTAGTTTCTTTGGACCACTAACCATTCCTATGTTATTGTTAATGTTATGATTTATTTGGAGGGGCAGAGCTTATAAATCAGTTTTGCATTAATTTGCGTAAGCTAATGTATCAACAGTTTACGTGTTGATTTCTTCATCAATCAATCAATCAATTAATTAATTACATAGGAACATAGGAAGCTGCCATATACTGAGTCAGACCATTGGTCTACCTAGCTCAGTATTGTTTTCACAGACTGGCAGTGGCTTCTCCAAGGTTGCAGGCAGGAATCTCTCTCAGCCTTATCTTGGAGAAGTCAGGGAGGGAACTTGGAACCTTCTGCTCTTCCCAGAGCGGCTCCATGCCCTGAGGGGAATATCTTACAGTGCTCACACATCAAGTCTCCCATTCATATGCAACCAGGGAAGACCCTGCTTAGCTAAGGGGACAAGTCATGCTTGCTACCACAAGACCAGCTCTCCTCTGTTAATCAAAATAGTGGCATTTTGCAACCATCTCCTTCTGCAACCATCTTGGCTTCTTGGAGGATGGGGCCGTAGCTCAGTGCCTCTGCTTTGCATACAGAAGGTCCCAGGTTCAATTCCTGGCAGCATCTCCAGGCAAAGCTGGGAGAGACTCTTGCCTGAAATCCTGGAGTAGACAATCCTGAGCTAGACGGACCAAAGAACTGACTCAGTTCCTAAAGGTGTTAGGTAGCATCATGAAGAGAATTTGACTAAACTGATAACCAGAAGATCTGGCATTCTGGATTGCAGCTGTTGGCGAGATCAGTTGAAACCTTGCTACCAAAGCAGAGTGCTTGCTTGTGGGATGAGGCAGAGATTAGATGTAAAGAGACAAAAATAGGTGACAGAGGCCTACAGGGATCTATGCTCATCTCAGCAGTTTGGCAGCTTAATTCAACATGCATTTGGCAATCACTGCTACACTCATCAAGAGAAGGTTTCATGGGCACAATGTTCCCTCTCACTAAGATGTGCTGCAAATTTCCATCCAAGCAGAAAACAATTCTGGCTTCAGGTAAAGGAAACTTCAAAACTGGAAGCTGACAAAATGCTAATGGCAAGACAACGACCTCTGGAAAAGGAATCCAGATCACTCAGGGCAAAGGTTTTATTTCAGCGCACATCAGTTCCGATAGCTGCATCATGGCTTTGCTATACGTCTGGGGCACAAAAAGCCACCCAGAATTACTGACTGCACCACCTTCATTCATTTCAATGTTCCATGTAAACCTTGTTGAAATGAGTGGTGGGTGTTGGAATGGGGTTGCTCAGGGGATTGGTGTGCATGTCTCCAACCAAAGAGCCAGTATGGCATAGTGGTGGGACTAGGGCCAGGGAGACCCAAGTTCAAACCCCTGTTCAGCCATGGGACTCACTGGGTGACTCTGGGCCAGTCACTTAACTCCCAGTCTAACCTACCTCACAGGTTTGTTGTGAGGATAAACATAACCATGTGCACCACTCTGGGCCCCTTGGAGGAAGAGCAGGATATAAATGTGAAAGCAGATAAACAAACAAACTGGTAACCACAGAGGGGTGAAGGAGATGGCCGTATATCTTAATCCCTTCCTCCAGGGGAGATATCCAGAGTTACTGGGATGGACAGAGGGCTGTCTTTTCATGAGACAAGATGAGGCAGTCAGCTCAGGTGGCAGTTAAATGGGGAATCAGCAGGGTGGCAAGATGCCCCCATTGCCACCATTAGAGCAGCTCTTTGGGACCAATTTGACCCTTACAAGCTTTGCAAAGGATGCTTCTGCTCACACCTCACACTCCCTGCAACGCTTGCAAGGAGCCCAAGGAGAGAAGAGGAGACTCCTGGCAACCTGCCCCCTACACCACTTTCAAAGCTCGCAAGGGTCAGTTTTGAAAGGGGGCTGGCCCTCATTAGGGCCATGGGACAAGGCAGCATTTGGCTCCTTGCCTCAGGTGCCACAATACCTTGGGGCACCCATGGGGCTCTGAGGGTAAGTGCCCAGCAGAGATACC